>NW_023425529.1:146732613-147332613 GCF_014108245.1 Pipistrellus kuhlii | reverse complement strand
AGAGAGAGAGAGAGAGAGAGAGAGAGAGAGAGAGAGAGAGAGAGAGAGAGAGAGAGAGAGAGAGAGAACAATTTGATTTGCTTCCAATAGGCTGACCCAGAAAGGAGAGGAGCAGAAAAACAGCTTTGCCTAAGCAAATGGCATCAAGTCAGACAAGAACAGTACTCAATGATATGCGATATCGAAGTCTCGTTTAAAATATTTATTGTCTGGACCCGAAAGACGTTTAAATGCCGGTAATAAAAAAGTCTCTTCTCATTCTGTTTTTCTATTGCCATTTTTTTCTTCTCATACACATTGGCAATGACTTCTATATCCTCCTTTGAGATACTGTCTTAAGATTTGGGATGAGATTCCTTTGCTGTGGTTGAATTATGATAGAATGGAAAGTTCATGTAGGTGAAATTGATGCTGAAAATCAACCTGACTTGGAAAGAGATGCTGATTTTCTAGGGCAATGTAGACAGTCCTTTTGCAACAAGGACTTATATTTTTCCTAGAATTCTTAAAAAATGTGAAAACAATCTTTATCAGAACATGGTCTTGTTTAAATTATAGCTAGTTTTGTCTGTCATCCTCAAAGTGTGGTGAGTTCTTTGATTATGTCCCCATCACCTACATTCGGTTCTTTTTAGTGTACAATAAATATTTGTGGAATGAATAATGAATGTTTTTTTTTTCTTCTTATCAAATAAGTTGGAGAGGGAAATGAAATAGATTTTTATTAATTCAAAAGTCTTGCCTGGGTCATTTGTGTTTGGGTGGACAATATTACTACTCACCAATATGTCCATTTTCATTCTCTGTGTGAGACACAGAGGGACACACACCACAGCCTTCGTGATAGTAGGCCCTGTCCTTGTGACCCTGCTTTGGCATGTGAGATATGAACAGTGTGCTGTGACCCCCATAGGTGAAGACAACAATAGCCACCTTTGCCACATTCTCTATGTCCCTGCCACTCTAACAGACGAAGCTCCAGTTCATGGCTACTCTGGCACCTGGGTATTGGAATGAGGGTGATGATTCTGTGTAGCTGACCCACAACCAATCCAAAATGGGCACTTGGCATGAACAAGAAAGAAACTTGTGTTGCTGTAAGCTATTTGGTTTCCTTTTGTTGTTGTTGTTGTTGTTTGCAGGTACTATATTGCCTAGCTTGGCCTGTCTAGGTGAGTACAGTACTGGAAAGGCTTCCAAAGAGATCACACAAACCCACATTCAAAAAACTTATTAGTTAGCCAGTAATACAGGGGTATTGTTGCAGCTTCTGTTTCATTCATTTACAGTCAACCTGACTTACTTTAAAAAAAAATAGCTTGGCCAGTCTTGTAGTAAGGAAATCCCCATGAAGTCTTTGACAATAATGACAAAAAACGAGCTTAAGTAATAACATTATTGTGTGCTGCAGATATCTTTCTGCCTTTCACATTTATGAAGGAAGGCCATTTGCACTCCAACAGGTTTCTTCTCATCTGGTTTTCTCTGCAATGTTTATGCCTGAGGTTTACTGCTAGCAGTAAAGAGTGTCCAAGTATGTTATGGGAATAGCCAAATTCCCAGTGCTTTAAAATGTATTCCACAGGCCACAGAGCCAGCTAAAAGCTGACTGATTATACAGCAAATACATCAAGCACAGTAGTTATGAAATAGCCCATTTCTTCAGCTCTCTCTCTCATAAGCGTGAACACCGCGTTTGGGAGTTGTGGTGCACATGTCTCAGACAGCTATGAGAAAAAATTACTGCAGATTTTCCATGACAAAGAAAAATGTTCTTTAAGCTGTTCAATACTTTAATAAAAGGTCAAGTGATACCTCTCATGAACACGTATTTTAAAAGGCATGGCTTAAAAAAATAAATAAATAAAAGGTATGGCTTGAGCAGTGTAGTAAGGCTTGTCTATTTGGACTTTCATAATCAACTTACCCAAACACCTAGTACATAGCTGAATGGAGGACAAATAAATGAATGGGAGTGCAGATGGACTATTTTATCTGACCAGTTAAGAGCTGACAACAAAGTTTCTGTTTCATTTGTTCAAGATATGGGCAAAAGTTCTGGCATAAGATGGGAGAATGAGCTTTTGGTATGGCCTATGTCGAAGATGCTACAGATGCTTTCAATTGCCTATTGGGTCAATGATGATTCATTGGTTAATATACTTCCACATATTCTTTATTGGTGTAGTCTATCTTAGATTACAAAATCAAATTCCTCTTTCCTGCCTGCTAATGTTTTATGAGGCTCTATAGTAGATACTATTCCTTGGAGGAGATGCAGTTTCTAACTAGTTTTATAAGCAATATTTTTTGCAGACAATAATTTTTGTCATTTATTTATTTATTTTTCATTATTATTATTTAACCCTCATCTGAAGATATTTTCCATTGATTTTTAGAGAGTGGAAGAGAGAGTGAAAGGCAGAGAGAAATAATGATGTGAAAACACATAAATTGGTTGCCTCCTGCATGAGCCCCGACAAGGGCCCAGGCTGGGGAGGAGCCTGCAACTGAGGTACATGCCCTTGACTGGACTTGAACCTGGGATACTCTTTCCACTGAGCCAAACCAGTGAAGTGGTGAAGGCAATTCTTGTCTGTTTGATGATGCTAGCACTGACAACATGCTATGATGTAGACTGCACATGGCAGTTAGTTTTACTAAGTGCTTTGTAACAGAAAAGAACATAAATACATTAGTTGATTGATTGACATACCTATAGAATGCATCAGTTTGGATTTAGTGGAAGTCTAGGAATTCTGAAAGAAATTTTCAAGTCTGAAGGGGAAAATAAACATATCAACATACCATAAAATAGGTATAAAATCAATATAGCCATATTTGGGGTCTTAAAGTATAACATTCTATTTTTATGATAGCCAGAGGTCAGCAAAGCTCTTGCTTAAATGTTTCTGAGGACAAAGGAGAGTTTAACACAGAGTTGCAAATGGTTTTGCTGGTAAATTACCCCCAAAATGATTTCAGACCCCCTATACCTAATAGAAGGTGTGCAAACATTTTCCCCATTTAAAATTCATGGCATGACTTGACTTCACTGTTGGAATCCAGATGATTCTCTGAATGTGTCCTAAGGCAGTGGTGTGGAATGAGCTTTCACATCTCCCTGGGAATTTTACAGCCAGCACAGCTCTTCCTCTTCGTTCTCCCTGTGATATCTAACCCAATGCAATTAAACACAGCCTTGCCCAAGCTGAAAGAGAGTCTGTGCTCCTCCTAGTTTCACTCATCTTCCATGTGCATGTAATAAGAGCTTCCCAAAGATGTAAAATTAGTCCCCTGTCCTTTGGGCGTGGACTGAAAATTCCACACGAGGAGCAAGCATTCCCCATCAGGCTTCCAACAGTGCATGCTACTGGATCAGATCTCTGCAACCTTCAAGCCCATGGAATAAACAGAATGTTCTGGAGATAAGCCATCATTTTATGTGTGTCTTATGATAAGTCCTCACTTGGGCCTCATCGACCACAAGTGTCCTAAATGGAAAGGAGCTTGTGTCAGGCAGCTCTCTGGCCTCCCACATGCTGCTCGTGTTGCCAGGAGAAGGGCAGAAACCAGGAACGGAGACTAAATCAGTTGGGTGGTTTGATTGTAATGTTTTGTATTTTCTTCCTGCTTTGAAAGCTCCATGTATTTTGCTGCTGTTATTACCAAGGGTTCATGGAAAATGAAACTGGGGTGTCTCAGTGGGGTTTTGCAGCAAATAGATAAAGCAAGTTCAGGCAAGATGGGGCAGTTCACAGTCTGAAGTGGATTGAGCAGTAGCCATTTGTTTGCTGGGGTGAATGGAGCATAATTTATTCAGGTGCAGCAGAGGCTGAAAGCCAATCTGGCCTTGACCCATTTATCTTGAGAAAACTAATTAAAGTGGAGAATCTGGTGTACTGTTGTTATTGAGGTTTTCCTTTTTTTTTTTTTCTCCTTGGGGCCAAGCAAAGACGGATGAGTGTGTGTGTGTGTGTGTGTGTGTGTGTGTGTGTGTCAAAGTGGAAGATGGGAAATATCAGTTTCACCTAAAGATGGTGGCTGAGGCTCCAGATAATAAAGCAGGTTCTTAAACACAGCCTGACATCCTTTTGAAATGCAAACTAGTGGCTTTAGCAGGATGCAGAATCCTTTGAGGTGACAATGAAATGCCATGGCAATTTAAAAGGAACAACAAGTTTCTTGAATCCTTACAACCAAGACTTCCTAACTCACACCAAAATGGCCCGAAGAGGCAAGGAGGAACATTTTTATGACCAGCACTTGACTCTGAAACTTGTATTAGTCATCAGGCAGGAAATTATGCCAGAATGTGAGTTGCTTTGTCCATTTGGTTCCAAAACAATAAAATAAAGTGCATATCTTGCTATTTTGCAAGTACTTAAATCTATTTGTAATACAATTCACAGTATATTTTCACCAATGGCATACCAATAAATCTCAGAAGTTGTATTGTGTTTTTGGAATAATCATATCCAATAATAGACACCTGATTTTTTTTTTTTTTTTTTGCCCTGGGGGGGGGGGGGGCTGTGCAGAGAGGGAGGCTAAAGAATATGTATGATGAAAGCAGAGAAGTCTAGCAGATTGGGTGTGGTGGGGAATAATATTATGCTTTACATTTATTCTCATATATTCAAGGAAAGCTACAAGGAGCATTATCACCATCAGAGAGGGAGGTTGAACTGGCTCAACTGCTGGAAAATCTGAAGTTGTCCAGAAAATGTGTTGGGAAGAGCAGGCACAGGCTATCTGAACTGGAGCTTCTCTAGTTTATCAATTGGGCCAAATTAATAGGATCCTGACTTGTCCCACTTATTATGTTATCTCCTCCCATTTCCGTTTTAGCACCAGCTGACCTTATGTTATCCCTTTTCCCTGTTCTTTTCTCAAGGTCTTTCCTTATAAAGTACTCCTGTTCCAGATTTAGCTCTTAACTTTCTCACCTCACCCAAAATGCCCGGGGCTCAGAGACCTAAAGTGATGAATGGCAATACCACTCAGGAAACAATTTCCCTTTAAGTGAATTTTAAAGGAGGAATTTTAGACAAGGTGTCACCATGGCCTGAATGTTAGGCCAGCTGACATCCAGCACCAGGACATCATAGGTGTACTGCATGAACAAATGTGTTTCCATCAGGTGAGAATCTCTTTCCTCTTGAGTCCATGATGCTACATAAGGTTCACATCTTTGTTGTAGGGTAGTACCCAGATGGAATGGTATTATGAAAAATCAGATTAGGTAACATAGCTGTCTGATTATTATGGTTAATTAGAGGCCCAATGCATGAAATTCATGCAAGAGTAGGCCTTCCTTCAACCTGGCTGTCGGCCCTGGCTTCCCTCTGGCACTTGGGACCCAGGCTGGCTTCCCTCCGGCCACCCGAAGGCACTCAGGACCTGGGCTTCACTCTGGCTCTGGCTTCATCCAATTACCCTTATTATTAGCATATTAATTAGCATATTACCCTTTCATTATTAGAGATATGTAAAGTCAGGTAAGAGAACCTCGACATTCTTATCCTTAGCCCCAATATAAATGCTTTGTAGTAAAAGATATCCAATGCTTCCTCCCTAAATCTAAGAGATTCAAATCACGATGAATAAATAAATAAATAAATAAATAAATAAAGCCAAAACCTGCTTGGCTCAATGGATAGAGTGTCGGCTTGGGGACTGAAAGGTCCCGGGTTCGGTTCCGGTCAGGGGCATGTGCCTTGGTTGCGGGCATATCCCCAATAGGGGGTGTGCAAGAGGCAGCTGATCGATGATTCTCTCTCATTGATGTTTCTAACTCTCTATCTCCCTTCCTCTCTGTACAAAATCAATAAAATATATTTAAAAAAAATAAATTCAAGTAAGGAAAAAAATAAAATAAACAACCCAGACCAAAACTATTTCTACGCCCCTAAACTCTCTATGTCCTAGTTAATGAAAAAATTAACTCCTTATGTGTGAGAGCTGAGGTTGATTTGCTTTTATTATTATTCACTCAGCATAAGAAGAAAAAGCCAATATACATGTACTGGGAAGAGTTAGTTTTTCAGGTAGACTACAAATAGTCTGAACATTCGGATAGAATTAAATCACCCATCAAATGAACCAGTCTTACACAAAGTTTAGACTGAAATCCTTACCCTTGGGAAAGAATTCCAAATGGTTGTTTACTGTAAATACCAAGAGAGGAGGCTAATAAACCCATTGGTCATGCTGTGTTCAATTGGTTTGCCAAACATTTTGGAAAAGGGAGATGGAGGTGGAATTTCTCAGGAACTCTCCAGAATGAGTGTACAAAGACAAATGGGAATGAGAGAAAGAAGAAGACCAAAGCTTACACTATGTTGCATTGTCCTCCACACAATCCTCTGGGAAGCAAGAGGAAAACAAGTTTAAAGGAAAAAGAAAGAGAGATTATTCTATACATAATAGCAAGCACAGGTACAATGCTTAGCTTTGTAGGCTGGCATTCTACCCACCAACCTTCACCCCTAACTCCCTCAGATTGAGCAGTAGAATATTTGGGAAATCTGCACAAACAGGACGATATGGAATACTTACTGGAGATTCATGCATCTAAAATCATCACCAACTTGATGAACTAACTTTCAAGTCTGTGGTGTTTTATTTATTTATTTTTTGGTGTGTGTGTTTTAGTCCACTTTTATAAACTATATTCCCCCAAGACATACAATTTAAAGTACTTGTGTGAGGCACCACTGTACGTTTTTGCTCTAATGAATCAGCTGAAGTAACAGACATTCCCTGTCCAGGAACCATACAGCATGTTGTGCTCTCACTTTCTGTACAACTAATTGTATGCTCAGATTCTAAAAATTGAAATAGTTTGTGTTGATTTACTTTTAAGTGCTCTGCCTCCACTGAAATGCTTTAAAAGTCACAGTTTTATAATCAAATTATTTAAGAGAATTCATGGAGGATAGAGTTAAGACAAACAGAAGAGATCCATCCTCTTCCTTCATGCAGATAATCGCCTCTGGTCTATTTAACTAACCTCATCACAACCTGCTGCCATAGAAGCACTGCCAGGTTGAGTGTTGGTGACAGGAAACACGTGATGGTGGGAGCAGGCCATTAACCAAATTAGTCGATGACATTAATATCTCCAACAAATCAGGGCTGCTGGCAGGAAGGACTGTGACATTCTCTGATGAGTCAGCTTTTCATCAGCAGCTGAATTTATACAAATATATTCATTTATTATTGGATAATAAAAATAACTTTTGGATAGTCTGACCTACTGACTACCTAAACTAATTATGCACATATAATTTTAGAGGAATGGAACATTTACCTCCAATAAACAGAAATAAATGGCAAAGTTTCTTACAGACAGAACAAGGTTCCTTATAAATGTAATAGAGGTTAAATGATGGGATTAATGTATTTTTTAAGAGAGAGTTTGGTTTGTTTTCAATTATTTTATATAAATTTTAGCAGTAGTTTATCCAGCTTGGGGTTAGTAGCTTTATTTCTAAAACCCCATCATTGTCAGTTCACATAAAAAATAGTTTTACAATAACTGACATAAGAAAAGCTATCTACAGAACCCCAAGTTAATAGGCCAGGTACTAATTTTACATGGGAGTAAGAGCAATTCTCTGAGAGCTCTCTACCTATTTTCCTTTGGTTAGAAGGGTGGGGTGGAGTAGTCTTTCAATGCTGCCCTTGGAAGCAGTGTCTCTGCTGAAACACTCAGAAAGACTAAAGGAAGTCTTTCCCAGTTATTCTCCTTTTCTGGGACACCTGCTTCTTATAAATATTCAAGAAACATCCTTTCAGGGGAAAATTACGACAGGAGTGGGTAACATGAGACTTGTTTATAAACGAGCTGTGCTGTATAGACCCGTTGGGAGAGTTCACCAATGCGTGTGTCTCCAGGAGGATTTTGTCTGTTGCACAGCCTGGGCTGGTTACTTCCTCACCCTTTCACTACTCAGAGCTCTGTATTACCCGCAAAGGGAAGAGCCTTGGGGGAGCCAAAGGCTGCAAAGGGAGAGCAAAGGGAGAGTCTGATGTGAGCTTCATTCTCGCTTGTGTTTTTCAAGAATAACCTTGCAGAGCTCCTTTTGATTGGAAAAGTCCCTTGCTCTTAGGGGCTGGGAAGGTAACTCCAGGTAGGCTTATGGCTGACTGCGAATGACAAATGGCTAATTCTTACAATTTAGGAAGGAATCAGAATTTAATTCAATAGGAAACTAATAAAACCTGCATTCTTCCTTTACAGGGCCTGAAGCCACCCCTATCAGGAAGTACTCCATGCTGTCACAGAACATTTTAGAATGAAATTGGCTTATTGACTTAAATTCCTATGCATTGAACCAGTTCTTATACACTGAGTCTGGTCCTTGTTTGTAATTAACCATTACTAATTCTCCTTAGAAAAACGTTGCTTAAAAATATTTTTGGAGGCACATAAAATAGAAGAGTTTAAATTAGGTTGCTACTTGCAAGTACTCTTCAAGACCTTTATATTTGGGGCATTTTGAAGATCCCCAATAAAGTTCCTGTATAAGAGTTCAAATTTCAATTTCCCTATCTACCAGATTTTAAACATCACGTGAAATTTTCAAAATGTTAATGCTTTACTTAGGTTATATTAAATTGCCTAAATATTGTTGTCTTTAGATAAAATAATTTTCTTGCTCTATTTCCCTAGAAGCTCTACTTCCTTTGATTCTATTTCAAAGGGGAAAAATAATTAGTAGTCATAGATACCATTACATTGTTCAAATTCACTGTAATTTTAACTAAGTGTGTAATGTAGCCAAATTGTTTTTAAATTTTATTTTATTGTGATAAGAACACTTAACATGAGATTTACTCTCATAACGAATTTTTAAGTGCATTATACAGTATTGTCATCCACAGGCATCACTTATTGATCTTCATTGTGTCCAAATTCTAATACAAGTGTTTATGAAAAAATCTGAAAAGCCTGAATTGGTCTAATGATTAAGCTGCAGCCAACTAAAATGGAAATAAAAAGGGAGAGAGAAAGAGAGAGAACCCATACTCACCATTTCTGCTTCTTGTTAAAAGGATCTAGACATACAAAGGAATTTGTAAAGTAAAACCCCAAATAATGGAATCTTATGAAACCATCGTTTCTTGAAAACTATTAGCTAGTTATTTAGAGAAATCTAATTGGTTGTTTAAAAGAAAAAAAAAAAAAAAGACTAATTTTAAACTTATCCTGAAACTGTGAATAGAGAATTAACATAATCAAGGTAAAGTAGAAGTTTGTAGCAATTACCCAGATGATTCTTTTTCAAAACCTACATGAACGAGGAAGGCTTATTGCTAATAAACTGTAATAAATTTACAATATAATTTAGTAGTTAACAATTCCATTTACTCCTTGTCATTGGCATTTTGTGGATAGGCCTTTATATTGTAAGTACATTTGATTTTTATAGAAACAATTGCTAATATGTACTTATTTTGAGGCCAAACTCAACCAATTTATGAGTTCTACCCTGCAGAAGAATATTAAATAATAATATTATTTAATAATAATAAAAATAATGATAAATTAATTTATTACAGTGACTAATACAAATATTTTTTTGTAACTAGAAATTGAAATCTGAGTTAACATGCCATAATCAGATGTGGTTCAAGTGTTTTATGGCCTTAAGGCTCTCATTCGCTAATTTTACATCAAGATAATTGGCAAAACAACATTAATAGCACCTACAATTACAGGTATATAAATTGTTTATATTACTATAAATACTATAAGTTTCACTGAAAATTATCAGGCATTATTATGTCTCTTAAATTATGAGATTTTCATTTCTTGTCACAAGATTTGATGCTTAAAACATTCAAGTTGTGTCTACTACATTTATGGTTGTACAGTATTCTCTACGTAAATTGCTTTGTTGCTAGAGACCATTTGACACACATTTAAATGGAACAAAGGGTGACTATTTCCAAGAATTTCAACTTTTAAAAGATACACACACACAAATGGCATTTCATTCACCTTGATTTGGGGGTCTCTTGGCAAGAAAACTTTACATATAAGGAGAATTCATAATCAAGTCCCACTACCATAATTGAATAAATAACTAAAGCAAATGAATGAGAAGTGTGCTATTGTATAATTATATTGCCGGGAGACAGAGTAACTGTCTTCAAATTAATATTTCAGAAGAAATATGAAGTTGAAAATCTGGCCTTTGCAGGAGTGGATTAATGGTGATAAGACTTCTTAAATAATCTAATTCTTGACCTAAAAGGAAGATCTCATTACTTTTCAATATTCTAATTAAGACTAGGAGCAGATATCAGAATGAGATGACTTTCACAACCAACTTTTCCCCGTCACGTCTTCTGAAGAATAACCCTGGTAACAGACAGCGGCCACAAGGCCATTTATTCGCGAGAACTCACCAGCCGGTCTAAGCTTGTGCCTGCTGCGGTTGTCGGTCTTTCCTCAGGATTGTAAGGCCTGAACCGTGTATTAAAATTTTCAGGCGCTGAGCGGGCAGACCTGAGGGCTGGAGCAGGCTTGGGTTGGCCACATCCCTGAAAGACCTGGAAGAAACATGGAGAATTTAACCCAGTTGCACAATTCATTTCTTCTAAGATCATGATATGGAAGCATGCAAAGGGACATTTTTTCATAGGACTTTTACTTTCAATAAACTCTGATTTTGAAATTTAGTCAAATTTCCAACCACTTACACTATATAACAGAAAGAATTACCTAGACAGATACAGAGTGACTGATGCTCAGACTCTTATTTTTAACATAATAAAACAACCCTCGTTATTCACAAATTCCATATTTGTGAATTTGCCTACTCACTAAGATTAATTTGTCAGCCTCAAATCCATACCCATGCACTTTTGCAGACATAAGCAGGATGACAACATTGAGAGTTGCCCTCCATCATGTTCTCAGCTGCGTTCAAACACAGAGGTGCTCTGCCTTCGACTTGGTTATCAGATCTACTGTTGCTGTGTTCAAGTAGCCCTTATTCTACTGAATAATGGCCCCAGAGTGCAAAAGCAGCGATTTGAATATGGCAATTCAGATGTGCTAAAAGAGAATCAATAAAATGCTTTCTTTAAGTGAAAAGGTAGGTATGCATAGGAAAAAAACAATATACATTGGATTTGGTACTTTTCAGGCATTCAATGGAGGTGTTGTAACATATCCCCCGTGGATAAGAGGGAAGTACTGTGTTAAAAGTAAGAAATGTAATAGTTACTTCATACAATGCTTGCAGGATTAAAGGAATCATGTCCCAGACATTTTTATACACTTGAATTTGGCATTTGATAAACATCCATTTGGAATTCTTATTATCATGACAACTGTATTTCATCTATAAGATAAAAGAACTACAGTGATTCCACCTTGAATAATGAGAACCTTATTCTTTGGAAACACCCTCTTGAGCAATGGTGTGGAAATAGGACAAGCAAAGTTAGTGAAATCCACATAATGATAGTTTCTTCAAATTTTGCTGTTGACAGCTGCTCATGTCACAATTGGGGTTGCCATGGGAAATTAAACATATAATTGTAATGACCTTAGGGATGGTGCTGGCAGATCTTCTCTACAGTGATTTCACTCCGGGTGGTGGGAGATAACTACTTTGCTGTTTTTAGAAACTTCCCACTCTCTGCTGGTTGAGAGATAATGCCTTTACCAGAATTCCAGGAAATACAGTAACATTTTCAGGAAATTTTGATGAAGTCTAATTTTATGTTTCTCCCATTTCTACATAGGAGATGATTCTATTCCTAGATATGTATATTTTCTCCCCAGTAAACTTTTTTTGGGACTATTGACATCAGCTCATTCTTAAGTTACATGTGTGAGTTTAGAACACATTCCTTCTGGTTTTGTAATTTGATTCTGTGTTGTTTAGCTTTAAAGTCAGCATTTTTTTCATCAGGCATATTATGGGATTTCACTGAAGTACACAGAGAGCTCTTGAGTGCTATTCCCAGTGACAAATTCTACCTTGAGACAATTCATTTGGTTTTACCACTACAGGTCATTTCTCTTGTGTCGTATTCAAAAGTTCTCCTTGAGCTCAGCATTCCATAGAGCCGAACGCTTTGTCTTGGCATTCCTGGAGATTGGTCTTAACACACTATTGATTATTCTTCTCTTGCACAATTTCGGAGGTTGATGGTGTAAACCAGCACTATAAAGATAGCAGGCCCCTTTCTCCCTAGTGCCTCAATCACTTCCCAGCGGCAAGGTCACTGCTGAGGGAGGGCATTAACATTTCCAAAGCTCCAGGTTTCTGTGGAGTGTGCTATCATGGATAATTTTGAATATGACAGCTGGCTTTTTAAAAAAGTATAAAGCCCTGAGGCAAAACAATACTGATGGTCTTGCCGAGATTTCTTGAAGCCAGACACTGAAAGAATGAATGAACCTTAATTCGCCCTTTGGGAAAAATATGGCTCACTGTTTAAGTTAGATCACTGGTACAAGACATGCCTTGAAAGAATATGAGTGATTTAGGAGATATTTCATCATAACAGAAAATCTTACCACTTGTGTGGGAGGGGGGTGGTAGGTATCCTATCTAATAAAAGAGTAATATTCAGATTGACCATCACTCCAACACACAAGATGGCTGCCCCCATGTGGACAAAGATCCTGTCCCCTGTGGACACAAGATGACCAGCAGGGGAGGGCAATTAGGAAGAACCAGGCCTGCAAGGGAGGGCAGTTGGGGGCGATCAAGCCTGCAGAGGAAGGCAGTTAGGGATGACCAAGATGGCAGAACAGGGAAGTTGGGGGCGACCAGGCCTGCAGGGAAGGGCAATTGGGAGGAACACAAGCCTGTAGGAGAGAGCAGTTGAGAGGGATCCAGGCTGTAGGGAAGGGCAGGTAGGGGTGACCAGGCCTGCAGGGGAGAGCAGTTCGGTGCAAACAGGCTGGCAGGGGAGTGGTTAGGGGGTGATCAGGCAGGCAGGCAGGCAAAAGTGGTTAGGGGCAATCAGGAAGGCAGGCAAGTGAGCAGTTGGGAGCCAGCAGTCCTGGATTGTGAGAGGAATCCCAGATTGGAGAGGGTGCAGATTGGGCTGAGGGACACCCTCCCTTCCCGTGCACAAATTTCGTGCAACAAGTCTTTAGTTAATTATAACAGAATATAGGTTGCTTAATATTGCCCAGCAGCTTTCCATCATTTGTATCAGGTTTGTATAGTAATGATGGCTTGAGAGAAGAAATTGCCAGATCTATGATCCAAACCGAAGAAAACACTGACTCATAATTATGGAGACCTACATAAAAATCTGGCACCATATGTCAAAGATGAATCCAGAAGGTCCTTCAACACAGTCTATTATACCCTCAGAAAAAGGGACTTGTCAGAAGAAAAGACATTTTAGTGTGAAAATGCAAAGTTGGAGAATCAAGAACTGTTTTTCAGAATTTCACAAAACCGAAAGGGAATAGTGGCAGAGGAGACCAGGGCATCAACTTTCCCTGTGCTCACTTGGGCATAATTAAAAGCATGTATGATTCTCATGTGGAGAATATATGTTATTATTAAACATTTTTTTTTATTGACTTCAGAGAGGAAGGGAGAAGGAACGGGAGAGGGAGAGAGAGAAACATTGATGATGAGAAAGCATCATTGATTGCCTGCCGCCTGCATGCCCCACACTGGGGATCTAGCCCACAACCCATGCATGTGCCCTGACAGGGAATCGAACTGTGACCTCCTGGTTCATAGGTCGACAATGCTGACCAAGCATAAAAAATATTTCTTAAACAACACATATCTGTCGTACAACCTAGATGACTTAGAAAGTGACAATAATTTCATTTTTCATACATGCAATCTATTGGCTAGACAAAGTATTATTAAAGCACTGAGTTCTCGTGGTGAGTGGTCAAAGGGATTCTTGTGTAGAACATTGGGACTGTCTCAAACTCTTTTCTGATCTTGCTACAGCAGCTGTGCAAAAAGACAACATTCTGTGGCTCTTGAGGCCCAGGGCTGCATTACTCTCAAAGACCAATGAGCCTTTTTCCTGGTGGTCTGGGTACCCCAATGTTTCCTACTTGGAGTAAGGGAAGAAATTGAAGGGGAGTTATGTGGGGGAAGGGACCTTAGGTTAAATGAGTGTAGGTAGATCAAGATTCTCTGCATAGGGGTCAGGGCTGAAGATGCAGTTCTGGATCATGAGCCTAAAGATGGTATTGAAAGGTCTGAAACTGATCCAAGGGTAAGTATGTAGCTAGGTAGCAGATGGAGCTGAGGACAGCTCTTGGCCATGCCAACATCAGAGGACCCTCTTTGAGCCTTAGTTGACTGCTTTGTCAAACGGAAATAAGAATATTATTTATCATGAAGATAGGCTCTGATAATAAAAATGCAACACACAAGGCAGGAAAACAGAAAAGCCAATGTCTTGGGTAGGTGCTTGATAATAATGAGATAATTATGTCATTCCACGGTTTGTTTTTTCTAGAAGCTTTGAGTTCTGAATAAGATTTGAAGGGGGGGAAAACTCATGTGAGCTGATGTTTCTTAAATATTTTCCACACAATACTATTTCCAGGAGCTGACAGCAATTATGTAAACAATAGAGTCTGTGGGTCAGAGTTGAATGAGGTATTTTAGCGGGCTTCATTATGCTAACATGTGCACTGAGTGTTTCCCAACATTATTTGGCCTAGGAGTTTCTCACATGATGGAGACATACCCGGGGACACACTGAGTCTTGTTTCAACTGGCCTAGAGAAGAAGTGATTTGGATGTAATCGCATTTACTCAGAGGTTTTTGTGAGCCATTCCACCAGCCACTACCTTTAAGTTGAGAGAAGAAATATTATTTTAAGACACTCAAGGTCTTCTCTTCGCAGCTGAAGTTTCTAGAGAATACAGCTTTAGGCTAAGCCACCTCATTGTGGAACAAATCATTAGCTCCACTCCTTGAAGAAATGGAATCAGTATTACCTCCTGCCTGCCTCCCTCCAAGGGGTATTGAAAGGATAATTAGGTAATTTGGGAAAGTATTTGGAAGTCTCAATGCAGACAGATGCTACAGATATACAAAGGAATTATCCTTCCCCCATAGCTGACTTGCAAAACCTGTGGATTTCCAGAAGGTATCTGGCACATGAATCCTCTCTCTTAAGAGGATTACTAAGATGATGTCTCAGAAGTCTGTTGGCATTTGGAGATTAAAGAAGCTGACATAAAAGATAGAAAAGTGCTGAAAGAAGAAACCTTTAGAAGGGACAAGAAAGAGAGGGAGGTGTGCTGATCACAGGTTTGAATGCTGTGTCTTAGGTTTTTAAATACAAGCACTTTTCCTTAAAGAACGTTGCAGCATCTTAACATGTTTCCCTTAAAATAAACTAATATGATGTGTCCTTTTTCAGAGGCACCCACAGCGTTATACCTATAACTCTGTGTTCTTTTAGCTTCTCAGGCTGATTATACAATACATCCACAAAGCCATTGCTGGCAATCTGAGAAGCAGTGTTTGCAGATCAATCCTGTCTCAGCTCCTATGCTTTTAAAATTGTCTGTCTTCTACTCAGTGAGCTATTATTATGGTGGGAAAGTTGTCGCTAGCCCCATAAATTGTTTTGAAATTTGCAAACAACTCTAACGTTTTATATGAACATAGCTGGCAGTTAATGCTACCTAGATTTAATTGGAATTGATGTTTTGAGAGTAAGGATTTTTTATTTACTGATTAGATTCTAATTTGTATTACAGTGTTAATGAATGAACTATTTGTTAGGTGACCAGTTGGGGAATTCAAATCTATTGGGTTTGTTCCCAGGGAAACAGAAGCTTTCCTGTCTGCATTGGCTCCACACATATTTTCATGAGAGACAGTTGTGGTATAATAGAAAGGTCCTGAATGACAGTTTAAAAGCTTGGAGTCCTAACTTTGGTCTTTTTCCTGACATCTGTGCGACCTTGGGGATCACATGCTCTCCCCAATTCTCAAGGCTGATGTGATAAAATGACAAGGTGCTTAAAATTACACTGAAAGTTATGAATATGTATTGTCATCTGAAGTAATCTGTAATTAAATAGGACAATAACAGATAACAAATCAAATATATGGATTTTTCAGAGTGATGCATGCATAATTTAAGCTTCATGAAGAATAGTATCTTACGCATTTTGCTCATTACTGTATCCCAGAACCTGTAAGAGATCGCACCACACAACATGTGTTTGAAAAATAAATTGGGAATAAAAATCTTTGAATAAATAAATTTTATAATTTCTCCCTTTTGCAGACATTTATTGAAGGCAATTAGAAGGTGGATTTCTGTAAAGAGAAAGAAGATTGGAAAGAGCCGGAAGCCAATTCCAACATGTCAGCAGTGCAGAATCATCTGGGATGGCTGAAAGGCATTTCCCCAAACCTGAAAGGGATGCTTGCTTGCTGCCAGACAGCTCAGGGCATCTTAATCTATTGCCTCCTACTGGCCAAACACCTGAAGAGCTATAGGCAAATTCTTCCAATCTGGCAATGGATTTGTGTAGGAAACCCTGCCCTTTGATGTGCATATCTCCACCTTGCCTTAGGACAAATTATGTTAATAAAAAGCAAGGGGTCCTAAGACAAGGAGAACTTGATCTTTTCAGCCAAGCTCCTCTGATTCCTATAAGGTTTTTCAAAATTATGTTTCATCTCTGGACTCTTATTTAAATTACATACAGCCCCTTCTCCAGATTGCTGAACCCTTCTAGATGCTGGATCAAGACCACTAGCATTAGGAAAGGAAAGAGAATTCACTGACTGAGCATTGGGATAGGGCAGGCACTTGCCATGCTGTATGTTCTATACACTTGTCTCAAAGAATCAATTACCTCTTCAAAATCAAAGTTTAACATTTCTGCCTTCAGAAGACACAATAAATCTTATGCATAAAAAATCTTTTGATATTTCCCTTACTCCATTTCTGTGTCAACTTAAAGCAAAACCAAATCAGTAACTTTAACCTGATATCTATAACCAAAGAAAAATCTTATTTCTTTTTTTTGTCATGCAGAATATTTTATTTAACTTACTGGTGGCCTAGCACATGATATTGCATGCAGTAGACTGCCCACCACTTCCACATGTGTTTCTATGGAAGGTGGGAGCAAGCTGCCAGCACCCATGGGAGCAGGGAAGGAGTCATACCACTTCAGGAGGCTGGAGGGAGCTACCACTGCTGCCTGTAGAAGCAGGGGAGGAGGGAGAGGGGGACTTAGAGGTGCTCCATGCACATGCAACCTGTTGAATGGTTGTTACTGTGACGTCCTAATAGATAATTTGCATATTACCACTCCCTCTCTCTCTCTCTCTCTCTCTCTCTCTCTCTCTCGACACTGATTCATAAAACCATATGGGTTTCAAGTGTACAACTCAATAAAACATCATTTACACATGGCATCATGTGTTTATCACTCCAAGCAAAGTCTCTTTCCATACCCATTTCCCCACCTTTTGCCCACCTCCACCTACTTTCCACCCCCCTTCCCCTCTGGCTTTCACCACACTGTTGTCTGTATCTATGTGTTAAGTGTATATGTTTTTTACTTAATCCCTTTACCTTCTTTCATCCAGTCCCCACTCTGACCTCTGTCAGTCTGTTCCATGTACTGATGCCTCTGTTTCTATTTTCTTTATCAATTTATTTTGTTTATAAGATTGCACAAATGAGTGAGATTAAATGGTACTTGTCTTTATCTGACTGGCTTATTTCACTTAGGATAATACTGTAACCTCAAGGTTCTTTCATGATGTCTCAAAAAGTAAGATTCGTTTTTAATGGCCATGTAGTATTCCATTATGTAAATGTACCACAGCTTTTTTAATCCACTCATCTACTGATGGACAAGAGCTGCTTCCAAATCTTGGCTATCCTATATAATACAAATCTAATATGCAAATTGTCCCCTCAGGAGTTCAACTGGGAGACCAGGCACTTGATTGCTCTCTATGACATCATGCACTGACCACCAGGGGGTGGTGTGGAACATGGTGGGCGGCCAGCTGTAGTGATGGGGTGGTGAGGGAGCAAGCAAAGGAGGAGGTGGGGAGGCTGGGAGGTGGAGAACTTGATCTGTCCTCATTGCTGGGCAGGCCTAAGGACTCTACCTTTGCACGAATTTCATGCACTGGGCCTCTAGTTGTAAATAATGCTTCAATGAACATAGGGGTGCATCTATTCTTTTACATTAGCATTTTGAGGTTTGGATATATTCCCAGAAGTGGAATTGCTGGGTCATAGGCAGATCCATTTTTAATTTTTTGAGGAAACTCCATACTATTTTCCACAGTGGCTGCACCCATTTGCATTCTCACCAACAGTGCACAAGGCTTCCCTTTTCTCCACATCCTCGACAGCGCTTGTTTGTTGACTTATTGAGGATAGCCATTCTGACAGGCATGAGGTGATATCTCATTGTGGTTTTAATTTGCATTTCTCTGAAAAGTCCTATTGATCATTTGCTAATTGCTACTCCCTGTGCTTGACAAGCCAATTAGACAGCAGAGGACTTTGTGTACAAAAGAGTCAGGTGGACAAGCCAAGGGCCATGGGTTCTAGAGATAACCGGGTGCACATCTCAGGCACTGGCGCTTCCCATAGCAAAGTGGACGGCAGCGTGGGCTGGGGCAGAGCCTCCCTTCCACCACAGTGGCTGCGGGTAGCACAGCCCTGCCCCCACCTGTCAGGGTTCAGCACGGAGCTGGAGGCCCTTTCTCCAAGTGAAAGTGAAACGTGGAACTGAAATGGGAGAGTTATGGGACATCCACTTATCATTAGTAAATAGATGTGAAGTTATAAGACTTAAAAAAATTTCATTAGCAGTAGCAGCAAGAAGAGTAGCAGCAAGTAGCATCACCATGGTATAAGATTACCTAGAACCTCATTTCACACTTTTTCTCTGGCTCCCAACAGTATTCTGCTAATATCCTATGAAGTTTTTTTTTTCCTGAATATAAATTAAAAACATTTAAATACTGACTTCTTTCTTTAGCTATAAAGTCACTATACAATGTTTGGGATTGCACAAATATTTTAACTATCAGGGTGTTTTATTTTTAGTCTTTTACTTTCAATAGTTTGACAATTTCCTTGATGGATTGCCTTTTAAGAAAACAGGTTTTTATTCTTACATCTCAGAACAATCTCTCATCTTTCATATTCCCTTCCCTCTCCCCCGCCCTCTCTTGTTCTCTTCCTCTCTTGGTTCCCCGATTCATGTTTTTCTTTACTTAAAGATTGATTATAATGGTCCCTTGGCCAAGTTGTTTGGCAAACCCTAAGACCCTAGATGGGCTTTGGATTCTGTGAGGAGAATTCTGGGTTGTACTGAATCAAGTTAAATAATCAGTTTCAGTTTTGGCTGCTTTTCATTGGCTTCAATTTTCGAACTCCAGCTACCGCGTCAGTTTTAAGGTTTTGATAATCTGCTCTGATGCTTACGCAGCTGGGTTCCAGAATATGTCAGATTGCTGCATACTTCTTAAAATTGGTTCTTCCACAAAATAAATTCTTTCCATTTGCTTGAGGAGATGATTTTTCCCCCCCTTGAAGCTTTTGCATTCCTTAAACAACAGACCTCTTGATATTTCCTCCCGAATGGTGGAAAAGCACAAAGCGCATTTTGAGTGTGGAGAGAAAGAAATCCCGACCCCATTGGCCTAGCTAAATGATTATTTTATATACTCTTTGTTTATAAGGTTTAAAGTGATTCCTTAAGAATCACTTTGCAAAATTTACATAAACATGTAAATGTCATCAGCTTGACTTTGTGTCATTCATTCAACCCACCATTCAACAAATGATGGTTGTGTCACTAAGGCCAGACATGGCCCTGTGCTCATGAGGTTCTGATAAGAAATCAGACCATTATGACAGAATGTAATAACTGTGATGGGAGAGCTCAGGAGGGAGAACTAACCCAGGCTGGAGAGTGAGAGAAAGGTTCCTAGAATAGCCACAGTGTGCTAGGCAGAGCTGGTTCTTACTGGCTCACAAGACCACTTGATAAATTTCCAGGAGTTTTGCAAGCCGGTCATTAAACACAATGATTATTAAAAGTTAAATTGTATACACTTAACATTATATAAACTATATTGAAAACAAAGGTCATATATATTCACAACTTATTATTTTCTAATTGCTTACTGTTATCTATGCTCTGAGGCAAATCATGCCAATTATATCCTGAGGTTACTTACATACAACTATATAATGGGGTGCTACTCTGTGTTCATTGACATCGTGCTGGTAGCTTGAAATCACCACAGAAATTGGGAAACACTACAAAGTAGCATATTTCCTGTGAATAGGGGCCAGTCTTCTAGGGAATCTTGCCTGGGGAGTGAAGTAGTTGGAGTATGCCTGGCAAATGCTGTGTATTTGGAGTGGGGGGGTGAAGAAGATAGCATGTTCCAGGATGAGGGAACAGCAGGAACCAAAGCATATAGATGACAGAGGATAGTTCTGAGCCACAGAGCTAAGGCTGTTCCATATGTTTGGTACATATAGAGGTTCCCTTACTGTAGGGAGCGATTATAGGGTTAAGCCTTGGACTGACCTGCTGGCAAAGTCACAAACAAGTCCCAGCTTAGAAGGCTGTGCCCTCTAAGCATAATTAAGCTTGATCTTGTGATGCTCCCTAGATCTTTCCTAGGTAGCTAATGGGCTGTGGGAGGGGCAGCAAGTGCTGCCAAAACAAGTGGAACTTACAAGAACATTGTAAATTACCTTGTTTACCTCTGACTATAAAGTAAAGCATTAGCTTGTAGTCTGGATCTGTTCCATGGCCTCAGCCAGGCACAGAAGATCCACCTAGACCCAGCTTATTCTCTTTGTCTATCTTTTTTTTCATCCTTCACTGGCCCTCCCTCAGGCTCGCCAAACCCTTGGCTGTGCTGGCGCCACACACCTTACCTCCTAGATTAAAGCTTCTGTTAGGACTCAGGCTTTGTTGGTCTTATTCACTATGACCTCTACTCCCAGCATTGAGTATGGTATTCACATGGTAACAGATGCTCAATAAGTTTTTGCTTCAATAATATAAGGTGGGGAGAGTAGTGAGTACTGGGCCTGGAGGGCCACGGTGAGGACAACATCTTGCAGGACTACCTCTTGGCTTTATTCTAATGGCAGCAGAGAACTGTGGAATGATATCAAGCAGGAGAGTGAAGTGAACATATTTGCACTTTTCAGGAATCCCTCTGGCTGCTGTGTGGGAAATTGACTGGAGTGTGGCAAAACTAAAGGCAGGAAATTAATCAGGATTCTATAACCCATGTGTGAGGTGATAGAATTAGAGAGCTGCTGTGAATAAATTCAAGTGATATTTGGAATGGCTGTTTAATTGGTTTCCTTATGGACTGAGTATGAGGGTAAAGAAGAGGAGCCAGCAGGGTTTCTGGCAAGGACCAAACAGCAGTAGGAGGCATTCTCTGGGATAGAGGACCCTGGGGAAGAGAAGGGTTTGTGAGAGGACCATGAGCTCAGTTTGGGACAGGTATATTTGAGGTGGCAGGTGGAGGTGTGCAGCAGACAGCTGGATAAACATGTGATTGGGAGAGTAATCTGGGCTAGAGAGAGATTTGGGATGAAAACTCCTACTGTTGCTAAAGCAAGCTCAGAAAATTGTGTCCCAGCCAGCCTGGATTTTCTACACAAGAATTCTTTTTGTCACTCACCCCAGTGAACACTATGTTTAAAAAATATATTGTCTAGCGGGCAAGTAAAATGTATTAGTAAATAATTTATTGATTTTTTTTCACTTTGCAGGGCATCTAAGCTACTTAGATAATGTTTACAATATATTTTAGTACAATGAGCAGGTGATATGAAAGAGATGAACATATTGTACTCGAAGAAAGAGAAAGCCATGTATTATTCCAAGTTTACCTGCAGAACAAGTGGTGATAACCACACAGAGGTAGTTACATGTCTAAATATTGACTGGCTGGCAATGATTGTACAGGATCAAATCAGACTGCATATCCCTGAGTGAAGGGAATTGTTAAGTGCTGGAACAACCATGTATTTGTGAGAATGGGAAGAGGCCGCTAACACTAACCTTGACACAGTAATCTACTGTCCATGGGAAGCACAGTTCTAGGGAAACTGTTCTCTGTAAGTCAGGAAGAGGTTGGGAGAACACTTTCTGGAGAGTGAGCCGATAACCTCTGTTCTTAAGAATGCTCTATGAGCATAGGGGTGTATACATGCGTATAAGTACAACCAATGCACACAACTCTGGGGAGGGAGGGTATGTACAGGAAGGAGGACAATAGTAAAATATGTACACCGATAATAATTTAATTTAAAAAAAGAATGCTCTAAGTGTGTGTTAAAAACTGAATTAAGTTGCAATCACGGATTTCTGAGTACACTACAGTAAATGGAATCTTCTCATCTTTTGGCCTAAAGTTCAAGTGAAAGAAAAATCTTAGGATAAGTCTCCTAAGGTTATGGATTATCGGGAGTTGCATTTTATCATCAAAAGGAGGAAAACAATATTCCTTTTACATGGAAGAAAAGTTAAAACTAGTTTGCTTTGGGTGCATGTCTGAAAATTCATCATAAGTATTTTTCTCGAAACTTCATTTTACTTTATGAAAAAATGGTGTCTCCTTCCCTTCTTGTATCTAGCATCTGAAAAATCTGGTCCTATTATCCACTGATGTTACAAACAGGAATGGAACAGATTCTCAGATTCTAGTTGTGTGTGTGTGTGTTAATATAGAAATGAAGAATCAAAGAATAAAAGATGTTTTAAATCCTTGCTTCTTGGTAGAATATTATAAGTGAAAGCTGATAGGAAGAATGTAAACTTTAAAATTTGAATAACCAGAAAAAATATTCTGAATTTAGAAATCATTGAGAGAATCTCTCTCTCTCCCTCTCTCTCTCTCTCTCTCTCTCTCTCTCTCTCTCTCTCTCTCAAACAACAACAACAACAACAACAACAACAACAAAGCAAAAAACAAAGAAACTAAAGAAGAAATAGAAATAAAGCTTTGTAAATTGCATGACCATTGGCTTTTTTTCTTTTTTCTCAGAGATCAGACAGAAGGGATTTGAACCACTTGTCAACGGAGCACGTCAACGTAGGAGTAATGTGATAGTAGGCAGAGGCCACTGAAATTCCTCTAAACCGTTGCTCTGTTGGCATTGGTGCTGCCAATAGGCACATGCCAGATGTCAGGCTGCTGACAGGGTCTACATCCATTCTGTGTTTCCTTCTATAATAGTCTGTTCTTTCAAAGGTCTGATGATTAGACATTTATTCAGTGCCATGTCATAGGCCAGGCAGAAGTCTGTGTCCCTTTTGAGGTGATTCTCTGCTATTGAAAATATCACATGGATGAGTAGATTTAAACGCAAGTGTATTTATACCAACCAAACCTGTTCATCTGATCTTAGATACTAAAGATAAGTTCCCAGACTTACATCAAAGAGGTAAAACTATGGAGTCAATGCTCTTTTTAATTTCTGTATTATAGACATTTTCAATAACAATTATCACAATGCTTAACTATTATGAGTGATTTTCATTTGATATAGTTTATGCTAAGCATTTTGCATGGATTGTATCACTTTACTCTAAAATGATCCCAGGAATAAATGCTACTAGCATCTTCATTTTTTTAGAAGAATATTTTGTTTTTATTTATTTTTCTAAGTTTTATTTTCCAATTACAGTAGATAATCAATATTATTTTACTTTCAGGTGTACACCATTGTGGTTAGATATTTATCCAATATAAGTGATCCCTCTGATAATTCAAGCAGCATCCTCCTTTTTAATGTGAATTAATTGACTTTAGACAGATAAATAATTTGCCTTGTAACTTTTATGCAATTTTCAAGAATACTAGACTAACTTCAAGTACATTTTAAGGTCATTTCTATTCCTCATTGTTGAACTCACTGTGGCATTATACTTCCATGTTCTGAATTCAATTATACAGAATGTACTGTTTCTTCCATGTGTAAAATGACATGTTAAGATGAATCTCTGTAGAATGTAAGGATGAGCAAGATATAGTTCCTGTCCTCCACTAATTTATAATTCCAGAAGAAGGAGGTAATTACACAAGTAATCACACCACAAAGAATAATGTTTACTGCCTTAAGAACATATGTAATATAGGGACTCAAAGTTTTACATGCATGTATCTACATATTTATTTAAACTAAATTCTAAAATATGTCCTCATAGCTAAAAGAAGATGTTTTTTCCATGTGAATCCCCAAGATGTTATTTCTACCTGAATGTATTGAAAGGAAAAGTTCCATAGAAAAAAAATGTTAACTAGACACTAGAAAAAGAAACCTAATAATTAATGAAAAGATAATGTATTAAATGTTAGAGATGAAAAGGGGACATTTCAATCAACCCCCATTCTACAGATGAGGAAACAAAGACCTGCCAGCTAGAGGCAGAAATTATTATATTACTTTTTTGTTCTCTGAAGCTTTTTTCCTGTCTTTACTTGAGCTGTAGATTCAGAAAGAATTGTCTGGAGAAAATTAAGTACCTGAAGGGCCATCCTGCTCTTCTCTAATGGGTTCTACTCTCGTCTGTAATAAGTATGAATTGAATGGATGGTTTCAATTGGAATTTAGTAAGTCTTCCTTCTTAATTTAGATTATATCTGACAAACCAATCTTTTTCTGGATTATATTTGAAATTACTCCTAATATATTTAAGTTATATTGAGTGAGATGAGTTTCATCTTCCCTGATAGAATAAGAAGGAGATTATCAACACATTTGAAATTCACAGGCAGAGATTCAAAGTTTTTTCTCCATGCTCTTGGGAACTTTTCAAAAGCCTGCAAAATTCTTTGATTTGGGTGGGTAAAAAGAAGTGGTAGGATAATGAAGGAAACTGTCTTTGATGAAGATGGTGAAGTTGGTGAATACAATAAGGTTAGTTGGGGCTCAGAGAACTAGCAGCTTGTGTTTCTTATCAATATGTTCTCTGTAGTAGGTTTCAGGTAACAGTGCTCTCTTAGCTGGCTAGTCCCTCAGTGCTGAAATATGTCTAGTTCTGGGGGAAAGACACTGAGGAAACAGTAGCACACTGGGAAAATCTGTTTCTTTAGATCAGACAGATCTGGGTTGCAATCCCTGATCAGCCCCTTGTTAGATTCAACGCCTCTAACAAGCTATGCAATCTCTCTAATACAATAATTTCTGTCTGTAAAACCAGGGAATCAATGTTTTACAAGATAGCAGTAAGGATATGAAATAAATATGCAAGGCATTTAGAAAGAGACTGACACAAAGCAGATAATCTGTTTTGTCCTTTGCTATTTCCCAGGCCTGATAAGTAGTAGAGAATTCGTTGAAAGAATGAATATAGGAGCTTCTCAACTAATGGTAGGCATGATGATTATCATTGTTACCAGTGATTATTTGTTCAAAAAGAACCAACAAAAGTTTAAAAATGCTGTCTCCCCCCCCCCCACCCCAAGCCTTCAAACATGTGTATATATATATCTCTATATATAAAAGCCTAAGTGGCTGGCCAATCAGCTGACCAGCCAACCGGCCAGTAGCTATGACATGCAATGATCACCAAAGGGCAGATGCTCAATGCACAGGCATGGAAACATGGAACAGACTAATGAAATCCAGGGGGGAGAGGGTAGGAAAAAATTAACCAAAGATTTTATATGCATACTAGAGGCCTGGTGCATGGAATCTTGCATTGGTGGGGTCCCTAGGCGTGGCTTGCAGGGATTGTGCTGAAACCGGCCTGGTGAACAGATTCATGCACTGGTCAGGTCCTCAGGCTGTTCTGCAGGGATCAGGCTAAAACTGGCTCTCTGACATCCCCTGAGGAGTTCCAGATTGTGAGAGAGCAGGCCAGGCCAAGGGACCCCACCAGTGCACAAGTCCATGCTCAAGGCCTCAAGTATATACAGTATATTGTACAAAATATATACAAATCAATAGTTTAAGATGAGTGCCATAATGTTATTATAACTTGATTATAAATATTGGCTAGATAATATATAGTTTGATCACTCGCTGTGATATGCACTGACCACCAGGAGGCTGTTCGAAATGAAGGGAGGCCTCGGAAGGCTCCAGTCAGCCCTGAATGCTGGCCAGGCCTATGGACCCTATCTGTGCATAAATTTCATGCACAGGATCTCTAGTGTGTTTTTTAAAAGGAATGTCAGTGTGCCTTAGCCCTAATAGCTTAGCTATGGGCTAAATAGGAGAGGAATACCTATAAAAACAGATCTAAGACAAGAGTGGAGCATGGGCATGGATAGTGGCAATGGGTCTTTTAATTAATCTGCAAATATAACTAATTTATGAAGTATAAAAGATGAGGTCTTCCCTACTTCAGATATGATGAGAATCACTATATTAGAGGAGGGAGAATTCATATCTAGAACTGTGGTGTGTTCATCTTTTGCCTTGAAATAGAAGAAGAGAGAAAATGTACACTCATATCTATATATATAAAAGCTAGTAACAGGAATGGTGGAATGACCAGAATAACCAGAATGACTGGTGGTTATGACATGCACTGCGGTAGCCAACTAGCCTGATCCAGGCTCTAATTGGCTTCTCTTCCTCCACACTGGCCCGGCCCAATGGGCCCCCACTGGGGCAGGCTGGCTGGACCCCACCCGTGCACAAATTTGTGCACTGGGTCTCTAGTATTTTATACTATTAAAACTAGGAAAGATTTGAAGCAATGAATGGTGGTCCATATAAGAAATAGTTTGGTAACATTTAGTATGGTGAGAAGTTCTAGGTAAATTTATAAATGGAATCAGACAGAAAGACAAACAACTTGAGTCCTGGCTTTATCTCCTCTGTTTCCTTACCTTCTTCATGAACCTTCTCTTAATACTTGATCTATCCAGCAAGTATTCCAAAACCCTGCCTTATGTGAGACTGGCCTTGTAGGCACCCACATCATTGTGATGCATTGACCAGCAATGTGGGCTCTGCAGTCACACACTCCTCTATGTATTGTACTTTTCAAGCACCATGACATCTTCATAAATTCCTTAACTTTGCTAAGCCTTGGTTTGCTTATCTGGAGAGTTAGGGAGAAGACCTATCTCCTCACAAGCATTGTTATGTTCCTTGTAATAAATGTAAAGCACAGCACAATCCTTGGGGGGAAGCACCCAATAAGGATGAGCCGGCAGTTATAAATATTGTTGCTTTTCTGAAAGAGACTCTGGGAATGAGTTCTATACATAACTGCTGTAATAAGGCAAATGATTTTCTAAGAAGAAGTTGTCATTAATATCCTGGAGTAAACAGTCTTTGTCTTTTATAAGGTTTACAAATCTCAGGATGTCAAGCCTGCAATTAGGAAACAGATTCTAGTCTCACTTGAAGCTCACCTATTAGAGTTAACAAAGTCTCTGTTTATGTAAATACTCCAGTGCAAGTCTGGAAATCTAGACCTTCAAATGTGATGAGACTATTAATAGTGACTGAGAGTTCCTAGAAAAGGGGAAATATTTAACCATCCGGTTATTAGCTGGAATGTAGATTTTAGACTTTAGTGCATGCCTGATTTTCATGGATGTCGCTTGTAGGGGAGAAAAACTACATAGTTCCAAATTCTATTCCCTTGAAGAAATAAGACCTCTTTTAGAACATAACCATTCCATCAGCAAATCTTGTCAGTGTTTACTAGTAGATGTAGCCAAATTCCAGCCATCTTGTACTCTCCATTACATGATAGGCTGACTTTGGTCCTTCTTCCTTGCCCTCTTCCAATCATCTCTGCCTCCTGTCCCATCTTTCTTTCCCAGAGAGATCCAGCTGCCCTCCTCTTCTTCCTTCCTTAACTCATTCCATCCCCCTGTCTCTATGCCAACACTACCAGATACGCTTTATTTATTTATTATTATTATTTTAAAATATATTTTATTGATTTTTGAGATAGAGGAAGAGAGAGAGATAAAAGCCAAAAACATAGATGAGAGAGAAACATCGATCAGCTGCCTCTTACACATCCCCCACTGGGGATGTGCCTGCAACCAAGGTACATGCCCTTGACCAGAATCAAACCTGGGACCTTTCAGTATGAAGGCTGATGCTCTATCCACTGAGCCAAATCGGTTTCAGTCAGATACACTTTTTAAACATGTTTTTAGCTCATTTGACATTTTGGTACTACTATTTTATGACCCTCCACATTATATCCTCTCATATGAGTGTACTCTTACATGTTCTATATTATTTCTACTTTTGATTTTGACAATTCTTACAAAGAAATGTATCCTTAACAAAATAGAACCAGAGGCATGGATACATGGAACAGACTGACAACTGTCAGAGGGACTGGGGGAGAAGAGGACTGGATGAAAGATGGTGAAGTGATTAGCTAAAGAACATATATGCATAATCCAAGATACAGACAACAATGTGGTGATGGTCAGAGTGGGGGTTGGGTGCAGAAAGACAAAGGGTTGGGGGAAATGGGGACATCTGTAATAGTACAATAAAAAGTGAAGTTCTGTGAACAGCCATACTATTCTAGGACAAATTCCATAAAAATATCTCATCCATATTCTGGTAATAAAAAGAATCCATCTAAGACTTAGAGAATTTTTAATAGAATAATTAGACTTGAACATGTATATGCACATGCTGATAAAAAAACAAACAAAACCTCTGCCTCTAGAAAGTGTGGGGTGCTCTCAGGTCACAGACAGTTTTCTTTATGTGGTTTTTCATGACCTGTTCTCTAGAGCAGTTTGAACATCAACAACTTTAGCATCTGGTTACTCAAGCGCTGCAGGGATATTTGGCCTCTCAAAGCATCATTCATTGGTTTCTAGGCAATAGGTTTGAGAGGTCTAGATGGCTGCTGTTTTTTGATGGGAAAGAAAGAAAATAGCTTTTCATGGAACCACCAAATATGCTATTCTCTAACAGGTAATGGCAAATTTAGAGAATCCTTCTTTATACCAGATATCACAAATTCATTAAAACCCAGGACAAGGCCTATGAAACTCTCTGCTCATCCATCTTCCAGGAAAGATTTCTTCCTACCCTACATTCTACTAGTCCATCCTGAAAAGCCCAAATCTAGTTTGATTCATATATAGCCAAGAGACCTAGTTGGATTCTATGGTTCTCTCTCTGCCCTCCCCACCCCTCCCCATTCCTTTTTCCTTGATTAGATTTGAAATCCCTTTCACAAAGGATTTTAAAATCAAAGGAAGCTAAGCCAACTGCTTGCCTGAAATTTATTTGTGTGAATGACTTTCTGTTAAAATGCAATCACCCAGTCAGTCACCAGGTTTAAAAAACTGATATAGATTTGGTTAGTGTTTCAGGACAAGGTGACTGGTCAAAAGAACAGAAGGGCATTATACAATCATCAATGTGGGTGAAAAGGGTGATGAAGGAACGGCTGGGAACCCATTGCAAATCTCCCAATTTTGTTGAAGGTGGGTCCTGTTTATCTTCAAATGGGTGGGACAAATCAAAATCTTGCACCTGAGGTATTTGTGTTCTGCAGCTGCAAACCCAAAAGCTCTGTCTCACATGATTTTTGAAAATGAACTACTTTTTTTTTCTTTGAATGTGTTTTGGACTTCATACAAAGGAGCATTTTCCCCTGAAGATACATTAATCAAGGTTACAACATAGTCTTAAAAAAGGAAGTCAGATGGAAGGTTTAATTATAATATTTACAATTGAACATATAGAACATTTGCCTGGCTTGCACAGCTGAAGATATAATTAGAAGTTACTCAAGAGAGAACAGGGTTAAAGTGTATAGACATTTCAAACATTAAATCCACTCCCCCCAAAATTGCTCACAAATATGAGGGATTAGTCAATATACTTGAGGCTCTCTGAAACTTTTTAGCAGCCAATAATTTCTTCATGATTGAGTAGTTGTGAGCAAAAAGATTGCTTCCTTTCTCAATGCCATTTTGTTAGACATTTTTAATGAAGTAGCAAATTTGTAGCTTGACATGAAAAGTTCACTGACAATGTACTTGAATTTATAATCCCAGCTGACATATCTGGTTACTTCATTCTTAGATTACTGCTCTTTCTTTATTAGTAGACATATGACTAATGCAAATACCTTTGCAGACACCTGCATGCTGTTTTCTTGCATGTTCATAATGGCTTCAGAGATCTTGACATCTATAGGATCCATGACCGACTCAATGTTGAAAGGTCCTTCCAGTCGCTCTGCCACCAAGAGCATTGCATCTGTTAAAATACAGGAGCATGATTTATTTGAGAACTGAGAGCTCCAGGTTCTTAACCTGTGTTTAAACATTCACAACACGACTGGTTGAAAAATATCCGTTCATTAAAATTTTAATTTGTTTTTATATGGCAAATAAAAAAAAGTGGAACGAATGACTAAATCTTAGAGAAGTATTTTATTTCATTTGAAGACTGACAATTATTTTACATATATAGAAGCAGACCTGAAAATGAGAAAATAAGTTCAAGTTTAGAGAGTAAGAAAATAAACAAAAAGAAAAAAAAATCAAACACAAAAGAAGAAAGTAAGAAAATTGAATATAACAAATTACATATCCTATCTAATAAAAGAATAATATGCAAATTGACCATCACTCCAACACACAAGATGGCCACCCTCATGTGGTCAAAAATGGCCAACCCCCTGTGGACACAAGATGGCTGTCACAAGATGGCTGGCAGGGGAGGGCAGTTGTGGGCAATCAGGCCAACAGGGAAGGGCAATTGGGAGGGACCAGGCCTGCAGGGGAGGGAAATTGGGGAGAACCAGGCCAGTAGGGGAGAGCAGTTAGAGGAGACCAGGCTGGCAGGGGAGGACAGTTGGTGGTGACCAGGCCTGCAGGGGAGGACAGTTAGGGGCAACCAGGCCTGCAGGGGAGGGCAGTTAGGGGTGACCAGACTGGCAGGGAGGGCAGTTAGGGGTGACCAGGCTGATAAGGAAGGGTAGTTAGGGGTTACTGGGCCAGCTGGGGAGGGCAGTTAGGGGTGACCAGGCCAGGAGGGGAGGGCAGTTAGGGGCAATTGGGCCAGCAGGGGAGCAGTTAGATGTCGATCAGGATGGCAGGTGAGTGGTTAGGGGGTGATCAGGCTGGCAGGCTGAAGTGGTTAAGGGTAATCAGGCAGAGAGGCAGGTAAGCATTGGGAGCCAGAAGTCCTGGGTTGTGAGAGGGATGTCTGTGGGATTGGGCCTGAATGGGCAGTTGGACATCCCTTGAGGGGTCCCAGAGTGGAGAGGGTGTAGGCTGGGCTGAGGGACACCCTCCTCCTCCTGCACACATTTTGTGCACTGGACCTTTAGTATATATATAAAAGTCAAGTGACCAGCCAGTAGCTATGATGCACACTGACTACCAGGAGCAGATGCTCAACTCAGGAGTTGCTGAGCTGCAGTCACTTGGCAGAGGCGGTTCTCAGGTGGCTCACCAGTAACCAAAGAGGAGGGAGCCTGATTCCAGGGTGTGTCACCCAAGAACTGCCCTCTTGCTATATGGGACCTCTCAGGGGATGTCAGAGAGCTGGTTTTGGCCTGATTCCTACAGGTCAGGCATAGGGACCCACTGGTGCACAAATCTGAGCACTGAACCTCTAGACCTACATAAAATAAAAACAAAACAAACCATTATTAGGTCAGGGATCCACTCCATCTCAAAGATGGAGTCTAATTTCTTCTGGAGTGTGGGAAAAATGGAGAATATTGGAGAAATGGTAATGTGTTATCGTAATTTGGATGCACAAATGTCATGACCCAACTCAAGCATATCTATGTGTGTGAAGCATTTCTGGATTTCCTGTGAAGAACAGACCTGGTTTGTTCTGTCACTCCACCTAGCACACTATTCTGTTTTGCACTTTGACAACCTTGGGGATAGGGAACGTTATCTTTCTTGGTTTTGTATATTCAAGGCTTATGATGGTTCTTATCACGTTGTAAACTCTCAAAAATGTCTATGATGTTATAGTGAACTGAAGTATTGATTGGGAAGCTTTAGTTTTCTGGAGAAGATGGTGATAATGATATGGAGGCAAAGGCTATGAGTTAGGAGTTAGTAGCCCTGTTTCTTGCCCTGTTACTAACTAGTTAAATGGCCATGGGACAAATTTCCTAGCTTTTGAGTCACAGAATAGAGAAGTGTACAATACCCCTTTCTAGAATAGTTTAGTATATGCCCTATGTTTTCTTTTCCATCTGTGCGTGAATATTTTAAGCATGTAAATATACCATATAATCTGTTTTTTATTTGTTTAATTTTGAGGAGAGAAACACCCATCAGTTGCTTCTCCCTCCCTGACTCCCCCACCAAAAAAACCCAAAAACAAAAAACAACACCCCCCCCCCCCCCCCACACACACACACACTCCTGGTCTGGGTTTGAACCTACAACCTGAGTAGGTGCCCTGATCATCAATCAAACCCACAGTGTATGGGATGACACTTTAACCATCTGAGCCACTTTGGCCATGGCTATGATTTGCTTTTTAAATGTACGTAGTATATTATTAATGTAAAACACTATTTATAGTAGCTATTTTATTGTATTAGTGTAAGGAAAGCAAATTTTATTTTTATTACGTATCCAACCAAGCTCAACTAATGTCCAACATCACCACATTTGCAGGGTTATAAGTAGTGATGAGTGAGGCACATGAGAAACTTTTTAAGACAGACAATTTTTCATAAGAAAGCTGCAGTACTGTCTGGGAAGCAGAGTGAACAGCGTTAGCTTTTACAGGGTCTCCTGGCTCTCTCAGCCCCACCCCCTCACCGAGTTGTTGCTTTACACCTGTGGGATGAGTAACAGCAAATGCATCCAGTGCAGCACCTAGAGCACATGTGTCAAACACAAGGCCCGCGCGGGCCAAATCCGTCCCACCAGGCCTTGCAATGTGGCCCGCACCGCGCTGTCATCACTGCACTCCACTGCGTTTCCATCACAATGACAGTTTATGACTGTTCAGTAAACCATTTGGCCCGCGAATTAGGCTGGATTTTAGATTTTGGCCCCTTCTCTGATTGAGTTCGACACCCCTAACCTAGAGCATCAGGGAGGTCCCTCTACCCCAACTCCACCCCCATTACTCTGCCTCATGCTGTCTTCATGGACAATCATGACTTGGAACACGTAACTGTCAACAAGGACTCACAGAGAAGCTCAACACTTTCTGATTTCTTTCCTTAGGAAATGAAGACCTTGCTGTGTATGTTACAGCAGAAGTAGCAATGTATTTCGATCTTCCTGATCTAATCAGCTGGGGATGTAGACAGAAGGTGCATGTTGTTTGGTTGGAGTATTTTAATATTAAATATGTTTTCTCCTTTAAGGTTTGAAGGAGGCTCACTGGTGCCTGAGAACTGGTATGTTTCGTTTCATGTCTTTATATCGACTTTGTCTGTTCATAAAAAATAATCCCCTTTCCTGTTTGACTTTTTGATGGAGATTAATTATGACACATGAGCCAGTTTCTCTGGACAGGTGTATCCTGCTAAAAGAACCAAGAAATCCTTGTACATGAACACACACACACACACACACACACACACACACACACACACACATACCAAAAAAACACAAAAAACCACCACCACCACCAACAACAACAACAAACAAACAAACAAAAAAAACCAAAAAACAAAAAAAACGCACCCACACAAACTGGCACCATGGAGTTACTAAAAAGTGCAATTAAAGGAAATGATAAGTACTTAATTGTGTTCTTTATATAAGCATTTGCATAAATCACTATATGTACTGGTCTGTCACAGCATATTGATCCAACATGACTGGCTTGAGATAATAATGTGGCTTGACTGGAAGTCTGAAAGCGTTGTGCTCTGGGGAAAAAAAGGACACATTTTTGGGTAGATCAAAAGGACTTAGTATAGTGTCATAATTTGAGAACTAAAACATCTCTAAGAAGGTTCTCTTAATTGGTTACATTAAAGCATTCCCTCTCTCCCAGACCTTCCCTTCAATAAGTAAGGCAAAAACTGTTTAATTCATAACATGAAGTGGGGGAGTTTCTCAATGGTGGTGTCAGTCCTTTTGTTCCCTATTCCTTCTCCTCCATGGTGCATGCCTTTAGGTTCCCGGGTCTGCAGCATTACCTCCTTTCTGATGCTGCCATGGTAAAAGTGCTCAAGGTTACCTTTTTCCAAGCAGCTGCCTGCTTAGTCTTGCAAAAAGGCATGACTAGTGATGACTCTATGTATTAAACATGTAACCCAAAGGCCACACTTACTCAAACAGCTTGCCCCTATATTTCCATTTTCTATCTCAATTCATTTCATTTGTTTTGTAAGTATGCAACTAATTTATAATGATAAAATTTTGATGTAGGTATATATCTACTTACTTTCCTTTTAATTTTTGATCACCAGTCAGAATATGCTACTTTAATCTGATTTTTAAGTCTGGTTTAGACTAATACTAATTAAAAAAAAAAGTATATATACTGAACTCAAAATAGATTGGCTGAAATATCCCCAGATCATTATTAAGAGTAGGAATGTGCATATGATTAACAGTACTGTCATGTGCACTTAAAATGTTGTTAAGAGGGTAGATTTCATGTTATGTGCTTTTCATTTTTTACCACAATAAAAATAGGGATAATAATTGTGCTGATCAACTACAGAAATGGAGAAAAGAGAACTGCTGCTGGGAATATAAAGTGATGCAGCCACTATGGAAAACAGTATTGTGGTTCCTCAAAAATTAAAAATTGAACTACCATATGATCCAGTAATTATGCTTCTGGGAAGTAAAATCACTCTCTTAAAAAGATATCAGAATCCCCATGCTCATTGTAGCATTATTTAAAGTAGCAAAGACATAGAAATAGCATTAAGTGTTCATTGAGAGATGACTGGATAAAGAAGATGTGCTACATATGCCTATACACTGGGATATTATTCAGGCATCAAAAAGAAAGAAGTCCTGCCATTTGTGACAACAGAAAAGTATCTCAAGGGCATCATGTTAAGTGAGATATGACAGAGAAGGCAAATGCTATCTGATTTCACTTTAATGTGGAATCTAAAAAGAAACTGAACTCAGAGAACAGACTGGTGGTTGCCAGAGGCAGAGAACATGGGGTGGGAGAAATGGGTAAGGGTGGTCAAAAGGTACAAACTTCCAGTTATCAGTCTTGGGATGCAGTGTCCAGTATGGTGACTAATAGGTCAGTAATACTTTATTGTATATTTGAAAGTTGCTAAGAGAGTAGATTTTAAAAGTTCTCATCTCAAGGCAAAAAATTATAACTATGTATGGTGATAGATGTTAACTAGACTTCTATGGCAATCGTTTTGCAATATAAGTAAAACATCATGTTGTATACCTTCAACTAATACAGCGTTGTATGTCAATTATATCCCCTCAAATCCCGAAAATACATGTCTCCTTATAATATAATGATCCCTTCCCCCAGTTCTCATTTTTGTACTAAGTTTGCATGACAAGATACCCCAGGGACACAAAAGGAAGAGTAAGTAGCTTTTTAGACAACTTTCCCACTCTTTTGCATTTCCACTGTAACTGTGGGAATGCATACAATGTAACGGGTATGCGTACAGCTTGGAGTCTAGTTTAGACATGCTACCAGGTAAGAAAGTGACAGTGGCAGGCCAGAGCTGTAAAGGCTTGGGATTAGCAAAATGCCTGGGAGTGAATGGTAGCAATTCCTGGGTCCCAGACCCCAGATGGCCAGCGGGTAGGCGCAGCTCACAGAGCAGCCAGTGGTGCTTCTGCTTGACTGGTTTGCCTCCCAACTGCTGGGCAAATCTGTCACTGATCAAGCTCTCCAGGTAGCAGAAAAACTTCCTTCTTCTTTGGGGCTGAGGAAAACCATGTTTATTTCTCTTCCCGAAGTGCAGGAAACACACATGACTTTTATGACACCAAGGCAGTAGCTGGTAACTTTCTCTGAAACCAATTAAGTCACAACATGGCCATTACTTATTTCAGTGGCTGCCATCCTGTGCTGTTTTAATTATTTCTGTGCCATTTATATCTTGAAATATCTGGAACATTATATTTTTTACTGTGTTCTCGGAGCTATTATCTATTGCCAATTAAATCTGGGCAGTTTTAGGATCATCAGGTCTTTTCTGCACAAATCTCCTGTGTTGTCAAAGTTTTGTTTTTCTTTTTAAACAACAACAACAAAAAAGAGACTTTTGTCTTACTCAAGCAGTATATACCAATATAACTTTTGTTTCGAAAAGGAGAATAACATTTAGATAATTAGGAATAACTGGTATAGCAGAGATGCTATGACTGTGTGTTAGCACAGAGGTGGCTCTACAGAGGTAGAGCCACCTCAACCAGAAGGTGCCATGTAAAGTGAGGAGCCAGGATGCAGGTAAAGTTGCACCCTTGGGCCAAGGCTCTCCACTCTTGTAAGCACGGCCTTTATGAATAGGAGTGAGGAAACTGACTCTAGTTAGACAGAGTCCGGTGCCTGGGTTTCTGCATAGGCCTTTCCATTAAATGGCTGAGAGATCATGTGTGTCACTTAATTCACAAAGTCCCATTGTCTTTATCTGTGAAATGAAAATTATGACAATGCCTTTTAATCATGGCAATTTGAGGAATCAAATATGGTAGTACCCGTATAGTTGTTAGCACAGTGCTTGGCATATAATTAGCTTTCAACAAAGGTTACTATCCTAAGGCACTCTCATTGGACAGTGGAAGTGGGAAGGAGAGGAAATAACTTTCAAGACATTTTGGGAGTATTGACAGCAACAGATGTGAAGACCAAAGGAGCAAAAGGTACTTGGATGGCTGTGAGATACACAGCTTATGCTCTTTAATTTATTTAATTAATGTTTGGATTATAGCTGCTTTGTTTATTATAAAGAGATACAAAGTAGCATTATTTTCCTATGATGTGCCCCTTTGCCAATTAAAGATGTTTACAAAGTCTCTGACTTGCTTGCCAATAAGAGGTGCGATTATGTTCTGTCCCTTAAACCTGGGTGAGTTCCGTGACCACTGGGATTAAGAGCATACAATGGAATTGACACTGCCAACTGTAGATGGAATGTTAGTGTGCCCCCCAAACCCATATGTTGAAACATAATCCCCAATGTGATGGTATTAAAAAGTGGGTCTATTGCGGGGGCAAGGGGGAAGGTGATTAGGTAATGAGGGTGGAACCCTCATGAATGAGATTAGCACCCTTATAAAAGAGACCCCAGAAAGTTCCCTAACCCCTTCTGCCATTTAAAGTTACAACAAGAAGACTCTAGACTAGAAGGAGGGCTCTCACCAGACACTGAGTCTTCTGGTGCTTTGTTCTACCATGTTTCTCTGAAAATAAGACATCCTCCGAAAATAAGACCTAGCACATGGAAAGATAAGACACCCCCCTGAAAATAAGACCTATCGCGTCTTTGGGAGCAAAAATTAATATAAGACATTGTCTTATTTTCGGGGAAACAGGGTAGAACTCCCAACCTTTCAGAACTATGAGAAATAAATATTTACTGTTTAAGCCATTTAGTTTATGCTACTTTTGTTATAGCAGCTCCACTGGACTAACGTATCTGCCAAGTTGCCAGACGTATGCTGTGAGGCTGTCTACAACCTGCCAGACCAGCCCATCTGCCAGCTGTTGCCATATGGTGGTCCTAGTCAACACCCTGTGGAACAGAAGAATTGTTCAGCTGAGCCCTGCCAAAATTCCTGACCCACACTCCTATCACTTCTAATAATACTAGAGGCCCGGTGCATGAAATTTGTGCATGGGGGGGGGGGTGTGTGTCCCCTTAGTCCAGCCTGTAACCTCTCCAAACTGGGACCCCTCAGGGGATGTCTGACTGCTGGTTTAGGCCAATCCCCAGGGCCTAAACCAGCATTTGGACATCCCTTTCACAATCCAGGACTGCTGGCTCTTAACTGCTCACCTGCCTGCCTACCTGATCACCTCTAATTGCCCCCCGTGCCAGCCTGGTCATCCCTAACTGCCCCCACCCCCATCAGCTTGGTCACCTTCATCTGCACACCCTGCTGGCCTGGTTTCCCCCAATAGCCCTCCCTGCTGGCCTGGTCATCCTTTACTGCCCCCCCTGCTGGCCTGGTCTCCCACAACTGCCCCCCCCCCCCCCTGCTGACCTGGTCACCCCATGCAGCCTGCTGTTCAGTCATTTTGTCATTCCTCACTAACCCCCTGCTGGGCTTGTCACCTCATTCAACCTGCTGTTCAATTGTTACTGTTACTGTGATGGCATCCCAGACAATTTACATATTCCTCTATTATTAGTATAAATGGTTGCTATTTTAAACTACTAAATTTGGGGGTAATTTATTTTGTAGCAGTAGAAAAGTGGAGCAGCCAGATGACAATATTTACAAAATACTGCTCTTTGACAGGACTCAAATATTCAGAATTCTAGTCATTTGATATTTGACAAATTTACCACTTATGATATAAACCCTATTTACAAACACTGCAATAAAACTAGAACTTTGCCTAAAGTGAACATACAAAGAGAATTTGCTCTAAGTCCACAGAGGATTATGGGACACTGCTATGGTACAGTGAATGCACACCAGCAATTCTTGAGTGAAGGTTATATTTCCCCCGGGATGTGAGCCTGTGAGATAAAGAACAAGTGTGGAAGAAAGACAGAAGTTTGGATTTTTGTCTGAGTCTTCGATTTTATGGAGTAAAGGCTCTGACATGGGAGCTAGACATTATCTCTGGTCTCTGGGTGGCCCTGGAGTGAGAACTATTTTGCTGCAGGGACTTCTGCACGTTTATATTCCTGTAGGATGTAATTTTTAAGTATGATTTCATGTTATCAAACATGTGTTTTTAATTTACTTCTTGAGAAAAGGAGATGTAAAATTAGTAATGATTTTTATTGAATGATGATTTTAATCTGGAAGACAATGATTTTCAAAATGCTCCAGGGGAGGCAAGAAAAGAAAGCTTTTTTTTTCTCCTTAAAGGCGATGTTATTAAGCTTCTCCTAAGTAATGACAGAATAAAAATAACCTTGAAAAAATTCAGTTGAAAAAGGGTTGGGGGGCATGGGTGAGGGTGGTCAAAAGGTACAAACTTCCAGTTATAAGATGAATAAGATCTTGGGTCTAATGTACAGTATGCAACTATAGTTAATATTCTATCATATATAATATTTGCAAGTAGATCTTAAAAGTTCATACACACACACACACACACACACACATACACACACACATACACACACACAGTAGCTATGTGAGGTGATGGAGGTATTAAATAACTTTATGTGATAAACATTTGCTAACTTATTTTATGTGATAAACACTTTGCATCAAATCAACATGTTGCATATCTTAAACATACACAATGCCATATATCAATTATATCTCAATAAGGCTGAAAAAAAAGATAAAAGTTAATTGAAATAAATTGAACTAAACCCAATAAATATTTGTTATGCGCCAAGGAGTATCACTCTGCCACTATCAATCAGTAGTGGTGTGGGTATAGAAGCAGTCCATGGTTGTCACATTCATGGAGTTTGGAAACTTTCTGAAGTGACAAATAAAATTTTACACATTGTATTTTTTTTTCTTTCTTGAAGGGAAATTTGAATTAACACAATAACATATTATTTCAAAGTTCTCATGAAATCTAAATTTGTCCTAATAATCTACTCTTTGCAAAGTGAAACTTATAAGCACAATCTATTTTCTTGTTTTATCAGAATTCCAGCCCCCCAATTTTAGCTTTTGTTTAGAAGCAATGCTCACCCTCAATCACATCTGCAGGACTATTGTCTTAACCTAACCAAAATACTTTCCCTACCGAGAAGCAGGCAAAGGAATAATAAAAAATAAAAAAAAAATCAAGCAATTTTACAAATACCCTGGTACATTCATTCATTGGTAAGTTATTCATTAAGAGAAAAAAAAAACAACAAAAAAAACCCCGCCTGCTTCGGTGTTTATATATAGACTCATTTATGCCCGTGGCATGGATGTAATTAGAGACTTTGCATTCTCCTGTGGCTTGTCAGAGATGGGCACCCAGAATATACATGTCCTTTACTTTCACCCAAATTGATTAATTAAAATGCTAGTGAGATTTCGGACAGGAACATGTTTCAGGAGAGGCCTGGAAAGAGAGCATAGCTCGTGGGGACTGGGGGATCCACAGCAGTGGGCAGACATGACCTGAATAACCAGCAATGAGAATTTGAACTTACCTCATCAGAATTTCTGTGCTCTTTTCTAAACTTTACTTTTTAAAAATTTTTAGATTTTTTAGGCAATTTTATAGCTAAGGCATTTTCAGTTTTAGAATTCTGATTCATAAAACCACCAAGTAAGAGAATATTTCCTCCCTTGGGACTATATTTCTGGTTGAAAAAAATATTTTATTGAATGCAGAGAGGAAAGGAGAGGGAGAGAGATAGAAACATCAATAATGAGAATCATTGATCGCCTGCCTTCTGCACACCCCCTGCTGCTCTGTGATCTCTTCTCTGACATTGCCAACAGAGCTGTCTTTTCAAAATGCAAGTCTGATGGGGTCACTGCCTTGCTCTAGGTTGCCTTTGCCTTCAGGATCAGTGCGAATCTCATAACCTGGCATAAGGCTCTTCATAAGCGGGTCCCAGTCTATTTTAGCAGCCTTGCCTACTACAAACCCTGGTACCTTAATGCCAACACAAGGACTTTCCTCTCCTAGCTCCATCATAACGTTTTAAATGACACTGAAGGTTTAAGGTTCAATTTCCAGTAAGGGCACATGTAAGAATTAACCAATGAACACTCAAATAAGTAGAATAACAAATCTATAACTCTCTCTCTCTTTCTCCTCTCTCTCTTGTCAATTAAAAAAAGAGACAGATTCATAAGGAGATTCTATCCATTGCTTCTTTAGATTGATTTCTCACAACTCAACATGCTCCATGGTTTCCTGCTGTTACAAATAATGCCACAGTGAATGGCCTAGACACATGTGCAAATAAACCTGTTGGATAGAGTCTTAAAGTGAAACTGCTTGGTCAAAGGTATGAGCATTTAAAATTTTGATAATGCCCAAGTTTTCCCTGTAAAGGCTGTACTTGTTTACATTTCCAATAGTAATATATGATAGTATCTGGTTCTCTAAGTCTCAAAGTTTTGATGTTAAGATCAAATGTCTGGATCTTTGTCAATTTGATAGGGTAAAAAATTGGCATTTCAGTGGATTTACCTTGAATTTTCCACATGATAAGCAAGATTGAATGACCTTTAATATTTTTAAAAGCCATTTCTATTGTCTTTTCTTTTTATAGTCTTTGTTCACTTATTTTTCGGTTGGGTTATTAATTTTTTCATATCGATGTAAATAAATTCCTTTTAAGTACATTAAAGACACTAGATTTTTTGTGTGACTTGAATTACTATTTTCTCCCTAGATATTTATCTTTTGATTTTGTTAATGATCTTTTTTATTTGGTATGCAAAATTTTTTAAAAATTAGTCAAGTTTACCAATTATTTGTTTACATTTTCTTGATCTTGTGTCATTTTTATACAGGCTTTCTCCTTTCCAACTTCACCTCCATGACCTAATATACAGCCACTGGCATTTTCATTCACTAGCTTCCTTGCTGTTTCCTGAATACAGGCCAGGCACTCTACTGTTCCCAGGCCTTTGCATTTATCATTTGTTCCTTTTTCTTTGAATACTCTTTCCCTAGATATCTCTCTGTCTCTCTTCTCCTCTCTACTCAAATGCTACTTCTCAGAAAAACCTTCTCTAATTACCTTACAAATTCCCAGACACTCTGATTGCTTTATTCTTCATAGCAATTAATACTTGCTGAGTTATTATATGCATATTTGCTATTGTCTGTCTTTCCCCACTATTATGTAACCTGCAGAACAGCAGGGACGTAATCCTTGTTATTCAAGTCTATATTCCCAACTTTAGAACAATACTTGAATCTTAAGAGTTGTTAAATTAACATTTTAAAATGAATTGCTGGAACGATTTTTTAAAATCTTCCCATATTTTTGCCCTTGGTGGGTGTGGCTCAGTTAGTTGGCGCATCATCCCATACACTGCCATACACTAAAAGGTTTTGGGTTTGATCCTCAGTCAGGGCATGTGTGTGGGGCAACAGATCCATGTTTCTTTCTCTCTCTCTCTCTCTCTCTCTCTCTCTCTCTCTCTCTCTCTCTCTCTCTCAAATCAATAAAAGCATGTCCTTGAGTAAGAATTTAACAAAATCCTTCCTATATATTTTTCTAGTAACTTAACAAGAAGTAACTTTTTCCCCTCTGCCCTAAAACTGCCCCCCCCCACACACCTCCTTTCTCTATTCTCCTGCCATGCACAGCATCAAAAATGCCTGCAAAACTTTATTATCACCAGCCGACAGGATAAATGGCCCCTTGGCAGCTTCTGATGTGTTATAAGGCATATGAAGAGTTTCTGTGGGAATTTAGAATCTTATTGTACTTTTTTATTAGATAGAAATAACTTTTTAGTTCTTTTAGCTTGAAATTGAAAAGTATGGCTGGTTTTCTTTCTGTCAGAGGTCATTTCTAGGTTAATCTAAAAAAAAAGAAAAGATGTCGTTGACATTTTTAGCTTTACCAAACAAGGTAATTCCTGCTGTTTCTCAAGACCCCAAGTTTGCATTAACTTTCAAAACAGTCTCTGTGATGAATGTCATTTTTGTTTCTTCCCTGTAATTTGTTCACATTCACTAAACATCAAGTTGCTGATGAGCTATTTTGCCAACTCTGTACAGTGTTTAGGTTCATAAAAAAATACCTTAAAAAAAACCAAGCCACGATTAGACTTAGATTTAGCTAAGGAAATCATATACTGCAAACTGAGATGAACAATAGAAAATGGAATTGGACCAACTAAATGCACTTTAAAACAGTACACAGGTATCTGATTCAAAAATAAAACAGGGCGTCTGCCCTGAGTAATCACGGTAACTAAGGAACTAACTCGAAATAAAACAATTCAATGAAAATAAAAACTGTTTACTTTGAAACCAAATCCAGGAAGAGGAGGAAAGAAGAAACATATAAACTATTGTATTTCTGAAACCAGTGCAGAGAAGCTCATTTTGCTTCAACACAGTAAAGGAAAATGCAAACCGTGGGGAAATTAATTCACTAGTAACCCTGGCACAGGACAAAAACTGGAATCTCTAGGACTCATTTTCAGACATTGGTTTCTGTTTAGTAGAGTGATGCACTGCATTTCATAAAAATATAACATGCTCACGTAAGTATCATCCCACTGCTCTATCTTTGAGAAGTTTAGTTACATCACAAGGCAGAAAGAGCAGGCCTTATCAATCATGACTCTGATGGACATCAGAGTGCATCTTACCAACAGTAACACTACATTTACATTTTTATTGATGATTCTTTCATGTTATTTATAGCTAGGGATGTTCAAATAATTCACATCCACCTATTAGTATTTGCCTTGATGATGAACCACAATTTAAAGGGTAAAAAGTTCTTTAAGATCTCTTGAGAGAAGAACCTCACATTTATCTTTATATCCTTAGTGCCTCCTACAGGGTTCTGGCATCTAATAGAGTGATATAGACCAACCAGTGGCTTTTATATTGTAGTTTAGAACACCAGACGTTAAAGCAGGAAAGCAACATGAGCAGTGGTCCCTGGATCAAAAATGCTTGTCCTCTCTCACTCCATCCATTATGACAAGCATCTCAATTGCTCAAATGGGCTTATCCAATATTTGATTACTTACTAAATTCCAAGGGCTTCACCACTTGTAAAGAGAATAGTGAAAGAGAAAGCACAGATGATAAAAAGAAAGCGCCTTTGTCCTAGCTAGGATTTTTGTCATTCCTTCTACCCTGCAATCAAGCTTTACCCTCCCTTAGAAGCCCTGTTCTTCTCTATGTGGGCACCATGATCCTGAATTGTCCTTGAAGAATTAATAAAAGCATTCACATTCCTCCTTCCTCTTTATTAACCTGCACATCACACTTGAGTTACTTTGAATTCCTTACCAGCGTGGATGGTCTTGACAGTCTCACTGAAGGGTGGTACGGAGGTAAGGCGTGATGGGGAGGGGAGGCGTGATGGGGAGGTCAGGCCGGATAGGGAATTGTGTGTCAGCCTGGAAGCCTGGTGCTACCTGTCACAGGGTCTGTGACCTTGGACAGCTTATTTAATCTTTGATCCCTGGAGTCTCTTGTTATTATAGGGGCTCTTCCACATCACTGTAAGAGTTAAATGCAACACTAGGCTCATGGAAAAAGCTTATGACTGCATTATGACTATTTTATCTTGATTGAGATAGTTCCTTTCATTTCCCCCCAAAAGTTAATATTGCAATTTTAATTTCATCATCCATTTTACTGAAAGAGTACACTATCTAGTCCAACCTCTTTATTTTACAGAGAAGCTCACTGAGACCCATTGACATGAGGGGTCTAGTGATTTGTCTGGGCATAAATGGCACAGTTGTGATCAGTGCCTGATTCTTTCAAGCAGCTGTCTTTCTGCCCCATCATACTACCTTCCCCTTTATAATCAGCCAATCAGCAAATCTATCATTAAGGAACAGGATCAGTTTAAACATTTCAGGTATCAATGAACTTAAAATGTTTAAACTTCTTTTTTTTTTTAACCAATAAATTGCAGTTAAAGCAATTCTCCCATTTCTTTCTCTGTTGCCCTAAAAGTTAATAAACCAAATCGCCCAGAGACCATTTATTACTATAGTGCAGGGGCTTGCAACCTACATGGAATGAATCACAAATATCTCCCTGAACCAATAAAAAATATATACATGAAAAGTCAGGCGTGTTGTCAAAATTCCCTGGTGGGTCCCAACAGTGATTAGTGAGTGATTCAGCAAGTAATGGGAGCCCTTTTCTCCTACTCATGTATGTATCAGTATTATAAATACATACATACATACATACATACATACATACATACATACATACATACTGGAATACTAGAGGCCTGGTCCATGGATTTGTGCACTAGTGGGGTCCCTCACCCTGGCCTGCGCCATCTCACAATCTGGAAGCTCTCGGGGGATGTCAGACTGCCAGTTTCGGCCAGATCCCCGCAGGCAAGCCTGGCCTGCTGGGATCTGACCAAAACCGGCAATGCAATGCTACCTGCTGCTCCTGTTCATCCTGGCCCTGCTGTGCCTGCTGCGGGCTTGTACCCAGTCAATCCTGATCAGTACTCGTCAGTCAGCTGAGTAGCAGTCCCGGTGTGGGAGCACACTGATCACCAGGGGGCAGCTCCTGCGTTGAGCATCTGCCCCCTCGTGGTTAGTGCGTGTCATAGTGACCCGTTGACTAGTCGTTTGATCACTTAGGCTTTTGTATATAGTAGAGGCCCAGTGAATGAAATTTGTGTAAGGGCAGGGTCCCTAGACCTGGCCAGCGATCAGGGCCAATCAGGGCTTTAGGGCTGCTGGCTAAGGCCTTCCTTTGTTCCGCGCCACCCCCTGGTGGTCAGGGCATGTTATACAAGCAATCAAACTCCAAGTCTCCCGGTCAAACTCCCAAGGGGACACTTTGCATATTAGCCATACTGCCTTTTTTGTTGTTGCTTAGTGCCATGTGAACAATAACAACAAAAAAAGGCAGTTTTCCCTGTATCATGGGTCACCAGGCCCACAGATAAAAAGTTGGATTGTTAAAAAACAAAATCATCTCCTATGATATCATTTCTTCTCATCTCTGATTTGTCCTGTGAAATGGCAAGGTAACTTTTATCGTTTCCTCTGTCTTTACATCTTGTGTAACATTATCTTCAACATTTGCTCCATGGTGAAAACAGGGATCACTTTTCAACTAAGGAGGGAAGGAGAAAGAGGAAGAAAGAGTGACAGAGAGAGGGAGGAAGCAAGGAAGGGAGGAGAGAGAGAGAGAGAGAGAGAGAGAGAGATGAGAACCCACTAGAGAGAGGGAGTGAGTACTTGAGCAGCATTTCCAATGGCCTGGTACTGCTCCAACAGCTCCAGGACCTAAAAATTCATGTTGTGTCTACAGCACTGCCATGTAGTAGGAAGTACTATAATCTCCTTTCATGGCCATGGAGACTAGGTGAAATAGTTTGCCCAAGGTCTCAAAGCTTTCCCAAAGTTAAAGCAGGTCCTGTTTAGAGGAAGCTAGAACTAACAATAGGGACTTGCTCAAACTTCATTCTAGCCAAGAAGACCTACTCAACTCTCTCAGGCAGATGAGCTTGAGCATGATGTGTGCTGTCAAGGAGGAAGAGTTCAGGGAGTCATTGCCTGCTCCAGAGCATCACAATTGTATTCTCTGGTCCTGCTCCTTTGTGAGATTGCATTAAACAAACAAGTGCCCCTGGGAATGTCAGACTAAAACCCTCATATTGTAAGTTGCTGTGTTCACACTTTCTTTTTCTGGGCTTTCTCTTAGTGTTCAGATGCTTCTAGAACTTTCTATTGGAAAGTAGTCTCATTGATTACGACACTACAGTGGTATAATATGTTCTTAGAACTTGCCTATGATCAAGGGAGGAATGTTTGACAACAGTCATAAAATTAAAGGTTACTTAATTTATTTGGTTTTCAGAAAGCTATCATTAATATATAGATAGATTCCATTTCATGCTGAAGTACATATTAGCTGAGTTGGAAGGAAAGTTTTCAGATAATAGTCACCTTCTTTTTTATCATGAATTTACCTTGGAGCCCAATTCTCAATTCCAAAAGTGTTTACTAATTTAAGTATGTCAGACAAAATTTGGAAAATACAAAACAACAACAAAAAGTAGAGAGAATAAAAGTCATTTACAATCTACCAAGACAGAGATAACCATGGACAGCCTTTTTATTATTTGCATATTTTATGTCCTCAATGACCTCTAATTTCTGTAACCATTCTTTTATAGTTGGCTTTAAATGTTCTTACCAGATTTTGCATTATTATCAAATAAATGCAGTTCCTATCTTGGATTTGTCCCTATTTCTGATTATCAACTTAAGATACATTTCTTTAAATTAATATTTATTTATTAATTTAAAAGCTAAGTAGAATAAACATACATTTTTACTAATAACTACAAATATTTCAAACTCTAATATGGAGAAATATTCTTAATATAGAGATACAAATGAAAGCAAGAGAATACAGCTCTGATTCCACAATTTAATAAGCACCCTACATTTAAAAATCAAACATTTAAGCAGACACTATATTTCAAATGTAAAGTTTTAGAATTAAAAAAAATATATATATTCATTTTCCCGTGCAGTTGTAAGGGATTTTAAATGCATAGTACAAAAATGCAGTTCTAGTACTGCCTTCATCAGAATATAAGCATGTGACATTGATTGCACAAATTCCATCAGTAAACTTAGATATTTGGGTTCATTGATATCTCATGGATATCCTACCTCCAAAGTCATGGGGATCAATAAGGAAAAGCACCTGGGCATTTGGCAGAAAAACCAAAGAGAAAGTGGGTGGAGGCCACTGATCTGGGAATCAGACCAAGCGAGGGGTGAAGTTGGACAGAGATGTTCAGGGTGATCAGTAAGTGTCAGAGTGAAGAAAGAATGTGGTGGCACAGACGAAGGAAAGCTAGGGGCTGCAGATAGGAGGCAGCAGGTGGAGGCAAACACAAGCTGTGCAGGTTGGGAGGATGTGGCCTGAACCTTCAACAAAATGTAAGGAATAGAGAAGTGTGTACCCTGTCACAGGAATACTTGGCTTTTACTTTTAGTTCCATTCTCACAAGAATATTTCATCTCCAAATAATGTTTAAGAAAAAAATGCATGTAAGAAGGTAGGCTTTTAAGAACTAATAGAAATCCAACAATGACTCTTGAAAAACCAATCATGAAAAATGGGTCTGAGGCCCCCATATTCACTCTAAAATTATAATACATGGGCAGCAGAACTTGAAAATATGGGGACAGTATTACTAAGCTGTGTGCATTATTGTGTTAGATGGTGACTGACATTTTGAGTAGAAAGGGAAAGGTTTAGGTATACTATAATAGTAGGTACACAGAGGATCATCAGATAGTCATTTACTCAGAATTGAAGGCAAATATGTAGCTCAGTTGTTTAAGACCTACCAGCTAACACTCATTTCCTAGGTACCTGAAAGGAAGTGGTACATGCAGTATCCCATTTAACCCTCCTGACTCTAAGAGGTAGATGTGCATTTTGAAGAAAATGAATCAACTTACTCAAGCCTGTGGTTCCATATTGAGAATGGACCCGATGTTGACCCAGATCCATGAGAGACTTCAACTTCCAAGCTTTTAACCCTTACTATATTTGCCTCTAAATAATTAAGGAGATTTTTAAATATCCATATTCAAAAGCATTGTGATAGAGCCAAATGTTTGTAGAATTAATTAAAACATTATAATAAGAGTTACAAAATTTAAGAGAATCGCTTTAGTGAGGTAAGTCTATGTTACTTAGTCCAATAAATCACCCAATGTCAAAGGCCTTTATGTTTCCCAGAAAATTCCCTCCTATTTCCTATGAGTACCTATGTAAGGCTTTAAGATAAAAGAACAGAGAAAATGTTGACTCACTTATGATAAAAATAGGAAAAAAAAAGAGGGTATCTACAATTTGATGATAGAGTCAACAGTCCAAAAATTCATCTCGAGAGCCTTCCCATTTGTATCCTTACCTCGGTTCTAGAGACTTGTCGAGTTAGTTCTGCTAATACACTGAATTAACCTTAAGATACCTTTGAGTACTTAAAGATCAATAAAAACACTGTTTTCAAAAGCAAACATGTATCTTGAAAACAAGCTAAAAGATTTTTCTAAGAAGGGGAACAATAATTTTGAAAAGACAATGAATGGGACTGATTTTAAAGAAAAGAATAAGGGGATATCTTCCAGAAACAAATGGATAGTATATCTATACACACTGAATGCATTGCTTGCTATCCTTTAAAAAATGTGGCTTTTATTCTTTAATATATTTATTATTATTATTTTTGATCCTCAACCAATAATATGTTTATTGATGAGATAAAGAGAGAAAGATAGAGAGAAACATCGATCGATCGATTGCCTTGTGTGTGTGCCCAGAACCAGTATCGAATCTGCAACATTTTTTTTTGTATATGGGAATGATGCTTCAACCAACTGAGCTGCCCAGCTGGGGCAAAACATAGCTGTCTTTTAAATGCTGCATATAATCACATTCAAAAAATTTGCAAAAAATATTTTATTCACAGTCTATGAAGCTCTGAATACTGTAGTTAGGCCATATTTGCTGGCCCTAAAACCCTCTTGGAACTATCATTTAGAATTTAGCTAGTTGAAAGATGCACTGAAGCTACCTCAGGTAATTACTTTCCATTCTTCCTGATCAGAATTTTAGATGTAGGTTTGATGCTGCAGTTCAGCAACACCACTGGCCGCTCCACTGCTAGCTGTTTAACTTTATCTGTATTTAATTTTTTTTCTCTCATATTTCTTCTACACATATTCCCAGGTGCCTTCAGGAAATGGGTCCATTTTGAATACATCACATAAATAAACTGCAATAGGAGAAGGCCTCTTCGTTTTGAAAATGCCACACTGTACAACAGCTGAAAGGAAGGTTCATTGAATAGTATTAGCTTGCATTTCTCCAGGAGCATTGTAAGTGCTTTTCCCCCAAAGCACTTAGCATAACAAAATTGCCTCACTCATCACGGAAAAGCAGTCACCTTCAGAGTGGTACACGAAGCTGTTTTTCAGGATGGAGTAGTGCTTGAGAAGGACGGGAAATGAAGAAGAATTCTGTGTCGAGCAGCAATGGTAGGGGAATTGCAGCAGGTAGAATAAAATTACTTAGTTGGAATTGGGTCAGAACTCTAAGACTCATAGCTATTCTGATAGTAGGGTATTCTGAGAAAGGCTCCTGGATATTTATTGAATAAACACATTCTGGCAGAAAGATGATCTATTGTATACATCCATATTATAGACATTTATGTTTTTCTCTTCACATATATTTATGATGTAGAAGTCTTAAATATATTTAAATTTTTTGGACCCAGCAAACATGAATTTGTTTTTTCAAAATTTGCATTGGACTATATACTTAAAACATCATTCCATATACATCCAAGCTAAACTTCGTATTCTGCGGTTCCCATATCAATAAACCAAATCCAATATTCAGAAGCCAATCATTTCTAAACTTTACTAAAAAATAGTATTTTCTGAACAACCAACCAACCTTTTCCCTATTAATCTTAAATTATCTATTTCTACACACAAATACCTAGACCACAAGAAGATTAGATTTGAGCTTACATTTTGTTGTTGAGAAGAGAGTTTTGTTTTTTTTAATATTATTAATTTATTTTTAAAAATTAGCTAATAATATCACCATAATATAAAAAGAAAAGTGAAAAAAGTAATTTAAAGAGAATGCTTATAATAGCACCACTGGCATTAAGAATGGATGGGTCAATCATTTATTTATAACTACTAGAGGCCTGGTGCATGGATTCATGCACCGGTGGTGTCCCACGGCCTGGCCTGGGCCCTCTCGCAATCTGAGACCCCTCGGGGGATGTTAGACTGCCAGTTTCAGCCTGGCCTGTGGGGATTGGGCTGGAACTGGCATTCCTACATCCCTGGAGAAATGTAGTTTGCTGCCCCACTGTGCCTGCCTCTGCCTTTGCCTCTAGATAACACTGATGCAGAGGTGGAAGAGGCTCGCACTGCAACTGCATTTGCCAACCATGAGTCCGAGGTCTGGTGACTGCTGGTCAGCTGAGTGATGTTCCTGCCATGGGAGTGCACTGACCATCGGGGACAGTTCCTGCATTGAACACCTGCCCCTGGTGGTCAGTGTATGTCATAGCAGCCGGCCAACTGGTCATTAGGCCATTCATACTCTATATAGATATGTAGAGTATGTAATAGTATAATTTACAAATGACTAAGCCATTGCAGATCTGTGAAAGACTCAAAAGAACTAAAGATTCTCAACTCTTGACTTTGTTGACTGTTAATGCAGTATTATTTTCTCTACTCATTTATTTAATCAGCCAACATGTACCATGTACCTGTAATGTAGAAGATCCTCTACCAGCTACCAGACTTATGGAAAGACAAACAAGCACAGTAGCAATTATTATTCAGTGTACCAAGAGCAGTGGAACCAAGTGGAAATATGTACCAAGTGCAGTGGAATGTCAAAGAAAGAGCATTTCAATCGGCCTGGGGAGGAAGGAAGGGGAACAGAGATCGTTTTCTGGAGTAGAGTTTTTGAAGCCTGCTAGGACTACTAGCAGTTAGCCAAATGGAGAAGAGAGAGTGGGACGTGGGTGTAGGAGAAAGAGAAGATAAAATATCAGAAGATAAAATAAGATGGAACAGTAGTGGAAAAGGGAATGGAAACAAGGAGACAGTGAAAAGTATGCCAAAGGGGGAACTACAAAAGAATGAGGGGTCTGGTTTCAAAGGAGATGTATGACAGGTGAGGCACCCAATGGAAATGCCCAATGGGCAGTTGGCTATCCACGCTCTGGTTTAGAGAGAGTCGGGCTCCTGAGTAGATTCATAATAAAAAGGGGGCGGGCTATTGCCTGAAACCTTTCCTTCCAACTAAACTGTTATGTTTTTCAACATTCATGGAAATAATGTCAAAAAACCTAATTGGTAACATAAATCATTTATATTGATGGCACAGGCTTATACAAATCTAATTTACAAAATCGTACATGTCACGAAATAAGCAGCCTCTGATATGTGCTGGCAGCCTTTTTCCTGTAATTTGACCCCAATACATTTTGCTTAGCCACTTCCCACTCCTTGGTTTTCCTTTTTAGCAGGTCTTACCTGGTACCCTTACCCTTTCAGTCTGTACTTTCTGTCTCTTCCTATACTGTTTTACTCTCCTTCCTTTCCCATGTAATACACTAGTTGACTACTGGATCCTTTTTTGTGCACCTGTGTCACATTATGACCCTGAACAGGATCATAATATGTCACAGGTACTTGATTAATTTCAAAAAGCTTTTAAAAATCTTTATCACAGACATTGGTATCTTTCTAAGAGTTCCTCAAGGGAGCTCCCACAGCACCTGGATTATCTCTCTTCCCAACTTTTATACATGGTGGCATAACGATCCATTTTCAGTCTATCTCTTCTGCTAGACTTTAAGCTCTTAAGGATTGCTACTAAGAATTATTTATCTTTTATTCCTTAGTGCCCAGAACAATACCTGACACACAGATGATGCATATTCTCGACAACAAACAGGCTGAAAGAAAGGTAAAGAGGACACCAGACTGAGTTTCAACAGAATAGAACAAGAGCTACTCCCAGCTCCAAACCTTGATTAGCAGTAAGAAACAGATGAACTTGTATCTTCATTCATTTATCCCTTAGCATAGGAAGTAAGATATTCAATGAATGAATATATTAGTATTGGAAATCTAACTCCTTCCAACAGTCTCACTATCAACCCATTATCAAATCCACAAGCTAACTCCAGAATGTGGTAGGAACCTTGGTTTTGTCTAAGGTGTTAGGTTCTTTGTCCCATGAACAAGGGGTAGAGAGGGAGAAATCTCTCTCCCTTTTCTGAAGATGCTGGAACTAACATGTGTGGATGATCAATGACTTATCTCCAGGCCTCTGCCCAGTCTTCTGACCAACAGATTCAGTGACTATTGACGTGGGTCCTGGGGACACTGTCACGTTGCCAGGGGAAACAATAGTGTCGGCAACCGCAGACTCCGTTTCAAACAGCAGTGACACATACACTCTATACCAATGACACAGTTCTCTGTGGTGTCAGAATCGGTGGCCACAGTTTTTCATCTTCTACCTGTATCTTTTATTAATAAAAGGCTCACTCTAGATTGCCTGATGCATTTTTAAAAGCTTGCTGCCGGCCTGTAGATTCTGGAACTGCATTGCAGTTTCTTTTCAGACAGACTCAAATACTTCCTAGCCCACAGTGTTCACACAAATAAAGGGAAAAGGAAAAAAAAAAAGGAGGGTTTCATTCCAGGCCACAAGTTTAAACCCTTCAACAAAAATCCTGGAATGGTACTTCTGAAGGGCGATGTGTGTCTAAAATGTCCCAAGTCAATACGACTGACATGATTAGCCTATTTGTTATTTTGACATTGTAGCAAAAACAAGAGGGAAGAGCCATTTCTCCATTTTTGTCTGGCTTGGCTAACCATGTTATTGGGAGAGAAGAGAAAAATTGATCGAAAGCAGAGGCACATGGGTATAAAAACCTTCTCCATGATTTCCACAGAGCACTTTTTTAGTTTCTATTTTCTTTCCCTTTAATGGATTAGTGTTCTGCTAAAGGGCAAAGGTTATTTTAGAATAATGAAATGTCAGATTCAACACAGAGTGAATGGTGTAGCAGGTATCACATAGATGTATGGTATTTTAAATATTTACACCTGCAAATGGAAGGGGTATTTCCATTCTTCTCATTACTTCCTTGAACTTCTACCTATTGAAAAGGACAGAAGAGGGGGCTCCCCTAATCCTGGGCTTCCCAACTCTTCCCAAGTATTCAGAAACACTGGGCCCTACCCCCCTCTCATTCACAAACCAGGCTCTTTTCTGAGTCTTACTTTAGAAATCTATAAAATGGCAATGATAATAACTACTATATCTTATAGGCTATTGAGGAAGTTAAATGAGACAACACATGAAAGCCAAACCCAGTGCTTGGCATGTAATTGGCACCCAATGAAGGTTATTTCCATTCCTCTTTTAAATGTTCTTCCAATGGTCTCATAGTTAAGGAGAAAGATAGACAATTGTAATTGCTAGTGACTGGTTGATTAAAAAGTTTCATTATTCCCAATCTTAACTAATAAAGAAGTAATGTGCAAATTAACCATCACTCTGCTATACACACAAGCCATGCCCAATACAACGGCCAATCAGGAGTGGGTATGCAAATTAACCCCGACCAAGATGACTGCAGCCAAGGAGTGAGCAGGAGGCTTGGGTTTCTCCGGCCATGGAGGAAGCCAAGCTTCCTGCCCGCTCTGGCTAGCCCTGGCCTCTGCTCAAGGCTACAAAGTTTCAATTATAGAAGATAAATAAATCCCAGATACCAGGGCCTCTTCTTGGGTAGCTGGGGTCAGGAGGAAGATGGGGGTGTGTGTGCCGATTTGCAAACCACCACAGGCCCCTCACCCAGGCTGCCCCATGCCCCAAGGGAACCCCCATCCTGATCTGGGACACCCTTCAGATCAAACCAGCCAGGCCCCACCTGTGCACCAGGCCTCTATCCTATCTAATATGCAAATTGACCATCACTTCAACACACAATATGGCTGCTCCCATGTGGTCAAAAATAGCTGCCCCCATGTGGACATAAGATGGCAGCCACAAGATGGCCAGCAGAGGAGGACAGTTGTGAGGGACCAGGCCTGCAAGGGAGTGCAGTTGTGGGTGATTAGACTAGCAGGGGAGGGCAGTTAGGGGTGACCAGGCCTGCAGGGAAGGCAGTTGTGGGGGGATCAGGCATGCAAGGGAGGGAAGTTAGGGGTGACCAGGCCTTCAGAGGAGGGGAGCTAGGGGTGACCAGGCCTTCAGAGGAGGGGAGCTAGGGGTGACCAGGCCTGCAGGAGAGGGCAATTAGGGGCAATCAGGCTGGCAGGAAAGTGGTTAGGGGGTGATCAGGCTGGCAAACAGAAGCAGTTAGGGGCAATCAGGAAGGCAGACAAGTGAGCAGTTGGGAGCCAGCAGTCCTGGATTGTAGGATTGGGCTTAAATAGGCAGTCGGACATCCCTTGAGGGGTCCCAGATTGGAGTGTACAGGCTGGGCTGAGGGACATCTCCTCCGTGCATGAATTTCATGCACTGGAGCTCTAGTCTCTTCAATAATTATTGATCTTTTGCTTTCCCTGCCTTACACATAGATAATTTAATAAATTTTTTTTTTGGGGGGGGATATGACATGCTACCAAATCCTGTTTTACATCATTATAGGTAACAATTCCTTCCCAAGACCACCTCTGCTGGCCCACTGAAAAGGAGCCTTTCCACCCAGCCAGTGTGGCTAAGTTGGTTGAGCTTCCTACCATGCACCAAGAGATTGCTCGTTTGATTCCAATCAGGGCACATGCCAGGATTGGGGCTTGATCCCTGGTAGGGGGCATACAGGAGCAGCCAATTGATTTTTTCCTTTGTGTCTTTTCCTATCTCTGGAATCAATAAAAAACATTTTTTTAAAGTAGATTTTCCTTGTTCTGATCATCTTTCAAGTTTATTCTATGCTAGTGATTCTCAATCTTTTAAAAAAAAATACTTTTATTTCAGAGAGGAAGGAAGAGGGAGAGAGAGAAAAAAATATCAATGATGAAAGACAATCATTGATTGGCTGTCTCGTGCATGCCCCTCCTAGGGGTTGAGCTGCAACCCAGGCATGTGTCCTCAGGGGGAATCTAACCATGACCTCCTGGTTCAGAGATGACGCTTAACCACTGAGCCACGGCAGCTGGACTCAATCTTGACTACAATGAAAATCAGCTGGGGACTTTTAAAACTCTCTACAGTGACACCCAGGCTGTACTAGTTGGGACCCAGGCATCAGTGAGAGCCAGTGCCTTATTCAATGATGCCTAAGAATATGCCAGACTCATATCAACCTCTAGAACTCTGATGTTCTTTGCTAATCCAAGTCCCATATACTTCCAACAATAAATAACACGAATATCTGCTGAGCAAATATCATATGCTTATCCCTATGATGAAACATTTCAGCAATTGAATTTGCTCCCTATTTCACAGAGAAAAAAGAGGCCACCAAAATGTCCCCAAGATTTCTTTATCTCCACTAATTATGGACCCTATTTTCTCCCCCTCTTCAGGGGACCTCATTCCTTACTCTATTCTCCTTCAGCATTTAAACAAGTTCAAATATTTTCCATTTAACTTGAAAAATCTGACTCTTTAAAAAAATATATATATATTTTATTGATTTTTTACAGAGAGGAAGAGAGGGACAGAGAGTTAGAAACATTGATGAGAGAGAATCATCAATCAGCTGCCTCTTGCACACCTCCCACTGGGGATGTGCCCACAACCAAGGTACATGTCCTTGACCGGAATCGAACCCAGGACCTTTCAGTCCGCAGGCTGACGCTCTATCCACTGAGCCAAACCGGTTTTGGAGAAAAATCTGACTCTTATGACTGTTTTCAGACAAGCTCCTGATAAAAATAGCCTAGACCCATGGTCAGCAAACTGACTCGAGAACCACATGTGGCTCTTTGGCCCCTTGAGTATGGCTCTTCCACAAAATATCATGGTCTGGGCAAGTCTATTTTGAAGAAGTGGTGTGAGAAGATTACGTTTAACAAATTTGGCTTTCAAAAGAAATTTCAATCATTGTACTGTAGATATTTGGCTCTATTGACTAATGAGTTTGCCACCCCTAGACCCATGTCCTAATCCCTTGTTTATAGTTTCTCAATTCATATTAATCTGGTTTTGGTTAGAAACAACTCTCATGAAGATACCAATAACCACTTAATTGCTAGATATTTGACCTTCCTACCACTCTAGACACTATTAGTCCTTCCAATTCTTAAATGTTTCATGCCTGGGGTGATACCTGTCTTCCTAATTCTCTCCTTCCTATTGTGTACTAGTTGTTAGTGTGCTCACCTCATAAGTGTTAGTTCCCACAGGGCGTAGCACTGAACCCTCTCCATGTACCCTCTCATTAATGTTACCTACACCCATGACTCCATTTCCTTTTGGTTAATGAATTTCTTATTTCTGTCTCTACTGACACCCTTGTAAATTCCAAATCCTTCTATACAACTGACTAACCAGTGAATGGTTTTGCTTAAATCTCATATCTATTAAAAATGATCTAGTCAAATGAGAATTCATTACCTGATCTTCCTGCTAAACCTATTTTTCAAAGGACAACCTTTAGTTTAAGAGAATTACTGGTAAACCATGGACTAGTACACTTTCCTTTTCCTTATTTTCAAATTCAATTGATCACTAAGGTGTTGGTCTCCAACACCCCTCCTCCCCCACAGTCACTATTTTAGTTCCAGCCTAAATCATATGGTACCTGAACAATACTCAGAACCCTCCAACTGGTCTCTCTGTGGTCAGCTTTTCTTCCCTTCAATCTAACCTCCACTATGCTCATGATTGAAGTATAAAACACTCAGATCTCTCAGATCTGATCTTATTCCTCCTCTTTAGTAAAACATTTGGTCTGCTGGCACTTCCTCCAAAGGCTCCTATGATGAATATCCCTAATTGATCTCCAAAGTGCAGATCAAATATTTCTGAATCCTCTGGCTGAGCTAGGCAGCCCCTCTCTTCTTTGAGCTCTGCTTCTTTGTTCTGACTAAAAATAATGCAACAATAAAGATGGTGGTAGCAGATGCCACTTCTGAAGCTCCTTTCTTTTACATGTAACATAGATAACATACACTTAACACAACATACATAAAAGGTTGGTAATGTCCACCCTGTCACTGAGATTCAGTGATGTTAAAGATAGTGCTAAGAAAACAGGGAGTTAAACAGATACTTATGCATCCATGTTCAAAGAAGCAGTATGCACAAAGAAGCAGAAGCCAAAAAGTGAAACAATCTAAGTGTCATCAGCAGATGAATGGATAAACAAAATGTGGTATAATCAAACAATGGAATAGTTTTCAGGCATAGAAAGGAGTGAAATTCTGATACATGCTACAACATGGATAAAACCTGGAAACATTATGCTAGTTAAATAAGGCAGACACAAAAGGATAAATATTTTATGAATCCACTTATATAAGGTATTTAGAATAGGTAAATTCATAGAGGCAGAAAGTAGCATAGAAGTTACTGGAAGTGGAGGAGGGAGGAAATGGGGAGTTATTGCTTAATATGTACAGAGTTTTATTAAGCAATAAATAAAACAGTTTTGGAAAAAGTTTTGGAAATAGTGGTGATGGTTATAAAATATTGGGAAAGTACCTAATGACACTTAATTGGATACTTATAGGGGTAATTTTAAAAATATATAGTAAAAGAAAATTTTTCTTTCAAAAAATTGCTAAAGCCAACAATGCTGGTATGTAATGAAAGCCTGATGCCCAGCCTAGAATGCAGGTCCTGAGCATGAACTTTACCTTGGAAACTACTAGCCAACCAGCAGCTATTTTCTCCAGCTTTTTAATTAACAGAATACTTATTTGTTGCTGTAACCAACCTCATCTCAGCTCAGATTAAGTTTGAGTTTAATTAATCTAATCTTATCATAGAAATACACTCCCTTTTATAGGTAACTAGGAGCTCAGTGCTCAAATATGTGCACCTTGAAAGGAACTGTGGGCCGTGAGTCTATAGTGGGCACAGGGGCAGGTCTTGGCCCATCCTCCATGCCCCTGCCTGCCGGCAGCCCTGTTCTCACTGTGGCCCCAGGACTCCTGTCTGCCGGCAGCCCTGTTCCCACTGTCACTGCTCCATGCACTGATGGTGCTGAACCCACTTGCACCAGCTGACAGTGAAGATCGGTTGGGGCTGGCCTCAGCAGTGGGTGCAAACAGGGTCAGCGCCATCAGCGGTTGTGAGCCGTGGCTCTGCAGGATGTGGGTGCGGACAGGGCCAATGCCAGCAGCACATGCAAGCTGTAGGCGGGACTGCAGTTCACAGGAACAAAGAATTCTCAGTAACCACCAGAGGCTTGCCTTAATGACGGCAACCGGAATCCCAACTTGGTCTGGAGTCCCTGCTCAACTGCTCCACCATCCCACCATAGCTGGTGCCTGCAATGTTCTGCGCATGCCCCCTGGTGTCAGCATATGTCATAGCGATCAGTTGTTTGTTCTGCTGTGTGGTCTATTTGCATATTAGCTTTTTATTATATAGGATTGGTTTAGAGACTGTCTTGTGGACAGGTTCTGGCCAATGAGACACAAAGGGAAGTCTTTTATGACATTCTAGAGCCTCTAAAACCATTAGCCTCAATATCACCCTATCTCCATTATTCTTTTTATTCCAGTGGAACTGTTAGCACAACGGAAAGCATCCTAAATGACACACTGCGTTTCAATGTTGTGTCCCCAATTCTTTAAGGCACAATCTTTGGTACGAGGCATGTTTGGTGAATGAATATACTTCCACACTAAAAAAAGCTGGCAGTAAAGATAAAGGCAAAATACTTTCAAAAGAAAACTCTCAAAACCTTTGGAGGAACAATAGAAGATAGTAGATAGATAACTAACTAGATAGAAAAGATGACATCATGTTTAAATCTGCAATTATTGCTATACTTCTTCATTTGTTGAGTCACTATTAAAGTCTCCTTTTGGTGTGGTATATATTTTTAAGAGAAGCATAGGCAATTCAGCTTTGTAGTCTTACCACTTTGTTTTAACTTATTTCATCTGAAATGTGAAACAACAGCTATGCCAAAGAAACATATTTTTAATAAAACCCAAGAAATAAGTTCTAAACATTTCCGATTCCAACCAAATGTTTGTCAACTCTGGTGGATTGTCAGGAGTCAGATAAATGCAGTCAGTCATCCAGGAGGCTCACATGCATCAATCATTTTCTGTTGTGGTAAAAAAAAATAAGTATTTGCCAAACATAGTATTATACTTATAATTGTCAACAAAATATTCTGAAAGTAGTTGAGTCTTTGGCTATGACCTCCTATGTTAATCTTGGTGAATAATTTTTATACTGTTTGAGTATTTCATTACATAGCCTGACATTTCTGAAAGTATTAACTTTTGCATTCCTTGCAGTGTTGTTTTTAATCTGACATTTGTGTTTAATACCCACGAAAGCAGTGTCGTGTAGTGGTTGTGTGTCTGGTTGGGGTTAAGTCATACTCTACCACTCTTTGATGTGTCTCCAGTCAGGCTATCTTATCCTGCCTTTGCCTTAGTTTCTCAATATGGAAAATGGGGATAACAAACTTTCTCATCAGGAGTGTTGCACCAATGAAATGAAATAATGTACATGTAGCATCTAGCACTGTTTCTGCCCCTTTGTAATTAGTGGGGGCTAATTAAATTGGTGACTTCTGGGATTTGGAAACTGAAGATGGAAGGTAAGAACACTGTCAGAAGTACAGCAACACTATTGTCTGCAGGGAGAAACTGGCTGGCTGGCCTCACAGCCCACCTTGCCTTGTTCTAGGGTCTGTCTGGTCATTGCTTTGCAGACCGACAGACAGTTTGGTTTTCACTTCAGAGTTGTTGGTGTTGAGGGGATCAGAGAGGGAGAGCTTGTTGTCCCATAGGAATGTCTGTGGGAGTCAAGCTTTAATTATTTTTAGGGCTGGAACCAGCAAGGGCGAGTCTTTGACCAAGGTGCCTTTGTCCTGGACAGAATATAGACAATCTGCTAAATTACCAGGTACCCCTGAGACTCTTGTTTCATCTCATATCCAAGCTACCAAAGCCAGCCCTGGATTGACAAATTTGCTGCTCTTTATAAATGTAAATAACATTGATCAGGGCGCAGTCAGCTCCTTGCTCTGTGGGCTTGCAGCCCAGGAACATTTTTATCTCTCAAGTGCCCTTTGCATGTATCTGATCTCCTACATTGTGTGGTGATTTTTTTTTTTCCATTCAGGGTACCTCCCATTGCTATTCTTGCTCCAAACTCTCTGTAGCCCAGAGGTGATACCAGAGCTGTAAGATTACTTTATATATTTTTTATAACCACATACGAACTAAAAAGAGAACACAGCCAGCTAAGTCTACCTAAACTCTCTTAGTAGCTATATGTCAAAAGAAACACTGTCTAAATGAGCTCTTCTTGTCGGGAGAATGCTTGAGTTCTTTCAGATCAGTAAAGAAAGCCTTACTTGCAGACTCAACAGAATCTGTGAATGAGAAACCGATAAAAGGCAGATAGCTGTGCTAACCTGGGTGCTCTTTGGTCTGTGATTGACACAACGGAAAAATAAAAGTTAAGCTCAATAGAAGGAAGAAGTTTCTTTTTTAACAATTACAGCTCCCCGCCCCTCCTACCTCCACCTGTAATGGATGGTGTGATGAGTCACTCTGATCCTGTCACTGGAAGGATTGCATTTGATGAGGAGATGGGAATTAGCTGCACACAAGCCAGCTCTCTCCTAATCCACAAGTCTCTATTCAGAGACCCCTGAGGTTAAACCATGAATAATGGACTCTGAGGGCTAGAGGACTTCATGGTGATGCTAATATGAGGTGGTGTTGCTAAGAGAGATATTCTGGAGAAGGTGGTACTTGAATGGATCTTGATGGATGGCAATGATGGAGATGGGAGAACCGGTGTAGACAGGGAACTCTGTGCATTGAGAATGACACTGACAAAAGCACAGGACAAAATCAGCAAAACATATGCACACCTGTACTGCCTAGTCTCCCTGTTGTTGGTATTTTCCTGCTTCTTGTGGCAAGACGTTTCTTTGTAGACAATTGCTTTTATTAAATTCCACCTTCATAAATCTAATGCATCCAGGGAAAACACTGAAACTCTAGTTGACTTTCAAGGTTCCCCTTACTCTGTTCTCAGCCCGCTTTTTAGAACCTAGTGCATAATGTGCCAAGACACGAATCTTCAGAATCTTCCATTTCAGCTAGACTTCCATGGCCTATTAAAGAAACGTAATCATCCCTATTGTGGCCCAATCCTCACAATATTTGTTCCTCTTGGCTATTTTCACTGACTGGTTCAGGGTGGAAGGAAACTTCAAGTTTTACATGTGGTATCCAAAATCAAATGTGATACTTTAGGAAGAATCTGATGGTGCAAAGCCTACTCCTCTCTATCTTTACTGACTTTTCCTTTTGGTTTTGGCAGTGCCCCTCAAACTTTCACATGCTTCTACGAATCACCTGTGGGTCCTAATTCACAAAGTATGGGGTAGAGTTAAGATTCTGTACTTGCAGCAAGTTCCCAAGTGTTGTGAGTACTGCTGGTCTATACCTTGAGTAACAAAGCTCTACAGTCAAACATCATTTTTCCCTGCTTTGACCAACTGGTTTCCCTCATCTGGGTCATTGATTTCTTCTATGAAATACAAATACAAGATGCCCAGGTCTTGGTCTGTTTTCTGCCTAGTTCTGTATAGTTTGCAGATCCCTCCTTTTTAATGAGACTTCTATTCCGACCCCTCCTGACCTCTCTGTTTTCACTGCTGCCCTTGCTCAGATGGGTAGAGACAGGGGAAGTTATGATAATTGATGAGTTCTCAGAGGAGGTGAGTGTATATGGAAAAGAGCAGGGGTCTAAGCATCAAGTCTCTCAGATAAAAAAGGAAAGGAGAAAAGGGGTGACAATTTAGAGAGGGAAGAAGGAGACCATACAAGGTCGCTGAAACTAAGGGGAGTATTTCGAGAAGCACAGGTCACAGACAAAACAGCTCTCAAATGCTTCCACACATGCCCTCTTACTTCTGTGATCTCATCCTCTGTATTTCAAGAGTAGTACACTTTGGACTCGATTGTATACTGGATCATATTTGTTTTGGAATTGTACTCTGTTCGCAAATGGGATTGGAGATAGCTTAACATTAAAGAGTGTGATTGAAGAGGCAAGTATTTTTTAATAAACCAAAAGCTAAAACAATTAAAATGTAGAGAAATCTGCATGTCCTAGTCTGAGCACAGAAATGAGCTTTCACTATTATGATGTTCTTTGATTGTAAGTCATTTCCCCTGTGATGTTGTAAGCTCCCAGCAAGTTTTAGTTTTTGCACTAAATGGACCAGTTGCTTCCTTACTTCTCAGCAAGTACATGGCCACACTTCCAACAAAATAACAAAATAATTATTGACTTGAATTGGTAACATGTACCACCCTGCTGTGCTCAGCACTGAATTTTCAAATGATATATATATATGTAACTCTGCAGTTGTTCCTAAAAAATTGATTAAAATTTATGGCGATTCTTCTGATAACTTCTTTGTGTCAAGTGCTTTCTGAATGTTCTGTATGATTTTCTAGTATTTGTATATGAGCATATAGGGCATAAGGAGCTTTTAAGGTGATTTAATGTAACCTCATTTTTTAGAGGAATGGACTGAGGTCGACAAAGGCTAAACTGAGGTAATGCTACTCTGAAAATTACGATGAGCTGTGTTTGGATTCCATAGTTATCATTTACACATTTTACTACATCTGCTTCATTCTAAGGTTTGATATAAGGATTTTGTACCTTCTTGGCCCCCAAAAATATTTTTTTAAAGATTCAATTGCATTTTCCCCCAGTAAAATATTGATTGATGTGGCATAACAAATTTTTTTACTCAGTATATGTTTCCATTATTTCCAATCATTCTAAAGTTGTCAAGAACATTTCTGGTGATTAAATTTTTATTATTTTATTGTCATTACAATGGGTGTGATTGTGACACAAAGAAGGTGTGTGTGTTTTATTCTGTGGTAAGACACAAAGTAAACCGCTGGGTTATCTTTGCACTCTCCCATTTGCAGGAGGTTTATCGTTACTTTGAGCCACACTGAATAATTCAACATGGGATGATATGACAAGTGTGTAGGCAATAAATCTCAATCCAGATGACTAGGAGAATCTATTTCTTCAATGGAATATATTTAAAATAACCTCAGAAGTCTTTAATTACTTTCAAGCATCAATACAAATTGAAGGTCACCAGTCTAAAATTGTTAGATGCTATAGATATTCCCCACAGCTCAGGAGAAAGGTCAATACATGCCAAAGACACTTTAAGTATATGACTAAATACATTTTATTATCATTTCCATCCAGGGACATTAAAATGGTATAGAAGGGATAAAAGCTAGGCACCTTATTTCTCTTCAAATATTAATACATTTGCACTCATTGTGTCATGGTTGGGGAGGAAATACCACTCATGGCTGACGGTGCTACAGATGATATAGAATCAATGAAAGACTAAATCATCAATATATCAATCTGTGTGCTACCAACCTAGGAGACTAATGTGAAAATTAATGACCTTTAAAATTCAAGGAATGCACATACATCAATCTAATTGAAAATGGAAGTGATAAAGTGTTCCATCATTTACTGCCACCAAACAGAAAGGAGAGATTAATGATACATGTTGATCAAACACAGTACATAAAGAGTGAGGTAGCCTTTTGGGATCATTGCAGGTTCAGAAATAATCATTAGTTTCTTTTGTGGTGAAGGTTGGACTGTGAAAATGACTAACAGGATGTAATCAGACTCTCATGACTCTCTAGACGCACAAGAGAAGTTTTCTATGATCTAAAGTACACCCACTCAGCAGTTCATACCAAGAGTACAGATACATCCTGAGAATAAGGAAGCTCCCACACACTTCTACGTGCTTATAAAGCAGGAAGCCTTCTTTATTTCTGCTATTTTCCCTCCAATACATAGGTTCACAGTGTATAATTTTGGCATCATAATAATTTTGTGTGTATTCATGAAAACTCCTTTCTTATTAAATAAAATTTGAGATAAATCAGTCTCGTCACAGGGCAGCTCTTGTGTGTCTCAATGCCCAGGTTGCAGAGACTCAATTGGAGAACAGAGCACAACATGCAATTTAGGAAGATAGTCACTGACAATCATTTTAAATAACACTCTCTTTGTCCACTGGCTGCCTTGGGAACACAGACCACCCTTTTATCTGTTGTAACCCTTCTCATTTAGTGAGCATCCAGAAGCAATTTCCTGTAAGTATTGAAGAGATATGTGTGCAGATATAGTGTGTTATTTCATACCTACACTCTTCCATTTATGTCTTTCTGGATTCACAAAACAGAGTTTAGGAAAAAAAGATTTTCTAAATTCCTTTGGGCTTGTGGATGTTTTGTCTTAAACTTTATCAAGATATCTTTTGGGAAAATTCATTTCCTCCCTTTTTATTCTGGGTGCCCCTTTTCAGCCACTCTCTTTGAAAAATCCTACTTGTCTTTCACTGGGAATGAAGTCTTGGTAGTACTAAAGACCATATCACATTCTTGAGCCTCATTTCTATGAAATTTAATTGTGTTTCTTCTTAAATCCCTGTCCATTTACATTTGCCCTATCATTTATGACTTTTAGACGCAGCCATATGATGTATTGTGTAGAAAAAGAAATTCCACACATTTGACCTCTTTAAATTCAGTCATTCATCTTATAAACACATATGCTATCCTTATGATTAATACCAAAGATATCAAATGCTATCAGTATTCTTGTTTGTTTCTCTCTCTCTCTCTCTCTCTCTCTCTCTCTCTCTCTCTCTCTCATAATGGGGATCTGGAAGAAGTAACTTTTCACAAGTTATATCACATTTTACCCTCAATTTCAGCACTGATATCTCAGTTATCTGACATATGTAGTTTCCTACTAATTTAGTTGAGGTTTAATCAATAGGAGTCACATGATGAAATCGCTTTTTATTTGTTAATCACAATAAAACAAACATGAAGACTATCCTAAGAAACACAGACAATCGGGACCAAGAACTTAGGCATTTATGCATGACCTAATTGCAGAACAACCTTATTATTAAATACCATAATTAATAAACCATTTAGCAGTTAGTACACCAGGCTCTGTAGAGAACACATGAAGGACATATTCACAGAAAATATGATGGATAGTCTTGTTTCAAATCCAAGGTTTAATATAACCAAGTCTCAGGAGAGCTTTGATTCCCAAACACCCAGGTGACAAATCCTTCCCAGGTTCAGGCAAGTGAGAGGATCTAAGTACAGGCCATTGAAGGCCACCCAAGGAGCATCACAGCAGTCCCATCTCCAGAATGACAGGAGCTCTACAGTTGTTAGTGCAGCCAGGGGAGCATTGGGAGAGGAGACGGCGGCCTGCTGGGAACTAACTAGATAGCATGCATCAGCCAGGCCAGCGATGGAAGAATGTGTTCCTGAGATTAATGTTTCACAGCTGTGATGCAAACCTGGATGCAGGCATAGCCGATGGCTTTTGCAGCAGGAAACAGATGAGAAATTATAGCATCCAAAAACGTGTTATAGCAAATCAGTGATAAATTTATACCCATGAGACAACTGATGCTGGAGGAAAAAAGAAGCAAGTCTTACCTCTAATTTTTCTCTTTCTTCTAATTTGCCCAAGTCCTACACTTCTTGACCAGGCAACTTCTCTAGCCAGCATTTACTCATTATGGCTTTGCAGATCATTCCCTTTTCATTCCATGACAGCATCAAATAACTGTCTCTACTTCTGAAACTTTACATTGTGACCCCCTCTTTAAGGGGAATTAAGAAAACACTTTTTAATGGAAAATTATAAATATAAATAAAAATAGAGATAATAATATAATGAACCCTTTCTACTTACTAGTCAGCTTAATCAGTTATCAACTCATGGCCAATGCTACTTCAACTACCATTTCCATCCTCTACTCTTCCACCCATCCCAACTCCCTCATCCTCCCTCATTGTCCCTTATCCTCAGAAAGTCAACAGGGAAGAAAGCCTTAGGTGCCTAGCAAAGGACAATCATAGAGAAGGACCTCATCCCCAAGATGATGTTTCCTCCCCTAGCATATCACTGCTCATGTGGTTTGAATCCCCTGACCTTTCTTCCCTAGAGGTAACATCTAGACCTCAGTCATATTTCATCCCCAGGCCCAGAAAAGCAACAAAACCAAACTGGCAATCCCATGCCTGATATCAGGCCCAGTCAGTGGAGACCTAAACCTTGAAAGGATACACCTGGAAAGTTGCTGAATAGTCTATTGAGATCATCCCACTGGAACCTCCCCTAAAATCTCCATCCTTAACACCCTTAGGATGGAGGACCCAGCTCACTCTCCCTACTGGGAGCATGCCTATGCCTTTTCCTTCCCCATTCTTCATCCCACCAGGACCTCTTCCTTACTCCCAAGCTCCAAGGGCCCTTTCTCTACCTCCATAACTTGTTTCCTAAGCCCATTTATCTTATGAATTTCTTCTTCTACCTCTGTGATTTTCCAAATCAATGTTCTCTTATACTTTGAGAATTTTTTCTTAGGGAAAACTTAAGTACTGAGTTCTAATATCTAGTACCATTCTAGTTCTAAGTACTGGTCTAATATCTAGTACCATTCCTACTGCCTACAACATGTCCATTTTTATTATAACTAAGATAATTGCCAAAGATGTGCATGTGAACATTACTATAAATTAACAAGTTCAGCAGTGATTCCCAATACTAAAGCCCTTTTGAACTCTGACCATTGCAAAATATTTCCACATGGTAAGAAATAAATGTCAGAAAATATAGCACTCCCGACTCTATGGGAATCCCATTAAACTCTTTCTACATCTATATTGGGTCCCTTGGTAATTCCTTCAAAAGATGTCAGATCCTTCACAAAGATGGACTCCTTTTATTGTGATCACAGTCAGTATCAGAAGATTAAAATCCAAAGTGTTATCTGTGCATTTAGTTTACTTTCCACATTAGGTTGTAAGTTATATAGACTAACACTTCCTCTTAAACTCCTTGGTGTTCATCCACAGTGCCTAATATAGTGCTTAGCATTTATTGATGCTTAACAAAGACTTGTCACTTTATTGGTTTGTGCTGCTTCTCATCATGAAACCTAAGTATGTTTTATAAAGTGATAGATTCTTCAGCATAAGAAGAGCAAGTATTATGTGTGCTTAATTATGCTACTAGTCATTTCCTGTGCTGCTGCAGACATTGCTAATGGAGCACTGCATTCGTGTTCTAAATTGAGATGTAGCTTTAGCCCCCGTGGCATACAAATTACAACGTGTTTGCTATCCTTCTGCTAACATTATTTCTCTAAAGAAGAGATGGAATTCACTCAGGAGGCCACTGACCTTGTCAAATACGGTCATGTTTTAAATGTTGGGCTGGTCACTATGCTACCTAGGGCACTTAGAGGATCCTATATGCATGCAGTCTGGTTTCTATCATGATTCTATAGGCAGGGAAACCTGGTTTCTATCATGGACATGGAGTGAGGAGATCCAGTTTCATATTCTAATTCCATCACTCACCATCTAGATGGTGTTGAGTCAATCATCAGATCTCCATCAGGTTTTGTCATGTGTAAAATTTGGACAATAACTCCCTCCCTTCTTTGGAGAGCTGTTCTGAGGATCAGGATAAAACAATGAATGTGGATGGTTGTAAAGTGTCTGCTAATATAAAAGACTAGAGGCCCCATGCATGAAATTCATGCAAGTGTAGGCTTTCCTTCCCCTGGCTGCCAGCACCAACTCCCCTCTGGTACCTGGGACCCGGCTTCCCTCTGGCTGCTGGCAGGCATTTTGGACCCAGATTCCCCTCATACTCCTGGCTTCATTCAGAAGGTTGTATGGAAAGATATCTGGAAGGACATTCAGTCTAATTAGCACTTATGCTTTTATTATTATAGATATCTTGGATGTCATGTAAATAAGCACAGAACTCTATCCAAATAAGCCAAGGCAAACTCAATAATATACTAGTTTCCAATTTCCCTCTCATTTCCTCTTTTGTATGATCAGTCTTTTGTATGTCTAGTGGCTAGGGACATATAGGAGATCTCTTCAAAGTTTAATGATGTCCATAACAATCTGTTATTAGGGGCCCAGGCTGGGGAGCAGGGCAGGGGGATCAAATTAATAGAGTAGAAAATTTGATACAAGACACAATGAAAAGTTTGAGGCTCAGGGAACCTTTTTTAGGCCTAATTAATAGTTGGGATAGAACTGGTAAAACTGCTTTTAAGAAAACAGCCCCCGGAGATCTTCCTAGAACTTTGGCCTCATCAACCTCCTGCTCTAACCAGGTGACTAACTGGTGGGATCCTACCTTTAAACAGCTTTCCAAGAAAGCTGCTTCTGATTCTCTCAGCACGTTGGCATATATGACAACATGGGAAAAGTACAGCAGTGAATTTTCCTAACCACCCTGAAACTAACGTATTTGCGATGCATTTCATCAGCAACTTAGTAAGCTGCCATTTAAGAGGCACATTACTTTGACAATAGTGTCATAAAACTCCGGCTGCCAGACATAATTCACAGGTGGTAGCTGAGGAAAGTGGATTTGATAGTGCTTCAATATCCCTCTGTCCTGAGGTGCTGGTTTCTAAGTAACAGGCTGGCATGTGTGTGAGCAAGTTTCTACTTTGGGGGTTTTGAGTCAAAATAATTTATAAACCTCTCTCTCTCTCTCTCTCTCTCTCTCTCTCTCTCTCTCTCTCTCTCGGGCATATCAGCAGCTATATGGAAACTATTCCGGTGATGAGAGGGTCCTATGCAAAGGTCACTTTGTGTAATATTGGAGAAGGCACTTCATATTTATTTTTGGCATTCAGGTTCTTGGGTGATATTTAGAGTAAATTTTAAATGCATAAGAAGAATGATATGACAAAGGTTTTGCATTGACCCTGTTATCTGGGGGTGGGGGGAGGGGGGATCTACTGAAATAGGGACATTAAGTTTCATGATGCTGGTTACTTTAAATTTTTATATCACTTCATCTCCAATTCAAATGTCAAGTCAAAGTAAATTCCTTAAGTACTTTGAAAATCTCTCGAAGTCATTAAACCAAATGTGGAAGCATACATCCAAATGCACCCATGGCTGTCAGAGCAGGAGGTGGGGCTGAGAAGTCAGTGTCACTGGCAAACGGAACTTCTTTGAGGAAAAGCACACATTTTATTTCCAATGTTTTTTTTTTTAAATATGACTTGTAAAATATGATCCTAGTAATTCCATTACCAAATGTACTGTCCACATTCCCCTGGCTCCCCAAACACAAAATTTCTTTATAGCAAAAGGATACAACTTTTATGTCTTCACTTAAAACACTCTCAGTAACCTCAAAACCCCAAAACTTTACTTCTTATTCTCTTTATTCTCACCTCTCAGAGAAATTGAGGTGACTTCCATGACTGAACTATATGCTTAATTTTTTAAAAGTCATACCACTTACCATTTTGACCTTTCAAAAAGGAAAGTCAAGGAAATATTTAAGAAACTAGTCAGGTAATTCATTATGGGTAACTTTACATTTTCTGTTTTATGATTTTGTTCTTTATTCCATTTCCTTGTGGCCTTTAGTAGTTCATGATCCATAATGCGACAGATTAGTTTAGTTTGGGATAGAAACCTTATGATAGTGTCCAAATCCTTAATTTAACAGTTGAAGAACCTGAATATGTAACAAGTAAATGACTTGATTGAGGTGACACAATGACAGCATCTTCATATTTTCCCCCAAAGTCATTTCCTATCTAAATAATGTAGACACAATTTAGCATTTGGAGCTATGTACTGCCTTCCTCCTCAATGAATGAATGAATGCAGTTTTTAGGGTTATTATGGCTTGACAAAGTTCAGAGCAGCTATTTGTATTATCCTTTCTTGCCTAAGACTTAGGGTAGCTTTATTTGTGTTGTTGTTGTTGTTAAGTGAGAAAGAAACTGAGGCAGAGAAATACAAAATGTCTTAGATAGCCTAAGCGACATCGCCTTTAGATGCAAGCCGCACTTTGTTGCTTACTTCCATCTGGCTAAGTAGTGTTCTGAGGCGGATGAGAAGATCTCTGTCTGCACAGATAAATGAGGCACCAAAAATAGTTTGTGTGCTCTACTGGTAGACATAAAAAGCAATGAGGTCAGCCTGGAGTCCATAAGGAATGAGCTACTAATGTATTCTTCTGCTCATTTTGATTTGCTGACAAAAATCATGCAGTTTTAAAAGAGGGAGGACAGAGTTTAACGAAAGGGAAAAAAAATTAGGAATGTCAAGCGTAATCCTTTGAGAGAGGTAGTGAAAGCTCAGGAGAAAAACTGTTTTGATGTTCTGAGTGACAGGTACAATGAAGACCCTTTCAGACAAGCCCATTGTGCTCTTGTCAAAGGTGGCTGAAGTTCTGTTCAAACACCTGTTTCTAGTCTTTGTGAATATTAACAGCCTCTGTGATTTTTTGGGGGGGAGCAATGATTTTGAAGTGCTACAGTATACAAAAGACATCAGCTCAATCTTGTTCCAATTCAGTGCCAGTTCTCAGTTTCCCCCAAGGATGTGCATGATTTTTAAAACTTGTGGCTTATAGATTTGTAGACGTTGTGTTGACACTGGGAAACATGATTGCTTTTTTAAAATTAATATTAGTCATTCTAATTTCAATTTAGCATGTAGGTGCTAACCACATAACTTGATATAGAAATATAAAATACAGAAGCCCTGGAAGAATGGAAGGCATGCCTTTTCTAAAGAGGCTAGTCCATCACCCATAGCTGTGGGACTGTCTATTGCTTAGGGACATCCATTTAATTGGATAAATAATTCCCTGACAATTAAAATTCATGTATTTCCAATATTCATGAATATACCAGAATGCAATATTTTTTTATGAATTTTTCTTTCTTTATTTAAAAACTAAAAAAAATATATATTTTATTGATTTTTTACAGAGAGGGAGAGAGATAGAGAGCTAGAAACGTCGATGAGAGAGAAACATCGACCAGCTGCCTCCTGCACACCCCACACCGGGGATGTGCCCACAACCAATGTACATGCCCCTGACAGGAATCAAACCTGGGACCTTTCAGTCTGCAGACTGATGCTCTACCACTGAGCCAAACTGGTTTCGGCATATTATGAATTTTTCTGAACTTAAATAAAGGTATGTTAAACGAACAATCAGATTTTCTGTAATTTCTTACAAGCATATATTACAGTTTCAACAGACTGTATAGAATATTGCCATTACATTTTTTGACAACTCTCTCAAAGCTCTTTCTCCTTATTTCAAATGAAATTGTGTTACCCAAATCACAGGCTCATGAAATGATCACTTGTAACTAACTCCTTCCAGATTTTACTAATTCTGGTCTTGGCTAATCCCTATTTGGAGAGGAATTCAACCCACTATAATCCCCAATCACTCCGTCCATTTCAGTGTGTGCCTCATTAGGGCTGCTAAAAAAGGACTGTCTTAATTATTCTTGAAATCCAAGAGGCAAAGGGGTCAGGAAATTACACTTCGGTTGTCTAGAATTTGCAATCAACAATTTCAAGTCACTTATTCACATGGAGATAAAGCCAAAACCTTTATCTCCATGTGAATGATTTGAGAAGAGATCTGAAATGATTTGCTTCACATCATCCTGCCATTCTACCCTTGGGAAATGGATACAGACAGAGTGGAAGGAAACCAGGGGACTAACCTTTTCTCTGCTTTGGCTCTCGGGGACAACCTGTGTCTGGTGCTGCTCTCTGATACCCAAGTCCAGGCACTGACACAAAATGCAGCACCTGCTGCCTGTGTAAGAGGAGACACCGTCTCTGCACCGAGGCAATGCTGTGATTACCATTGTTCTGGATGACATTGTATTGTCTAAACTGCAAAATGGATCTATAACCCTTCCTAGTCTTCCGAGGTGGTACTCCCTGGACCAAATAGGCATGGCAGAAAGCCACACACTCCTCTCACAAGAGTTCTCAAAATTGTCAAAGGGCCAACAATCAGCTTCCCAGGATCAGACCTTCATTGTTCATTCTGTCATTTGCCAATTACGGCTGACTCTCAGTTCACGAGTGAGAATTTGATGTCAATCAGGCAGTGTCATTACTTTCACAGCCCTCTGTGGACTCCTCAGCTGGGCTTGAGGAAAAACCAAGTATCTGAAGGTGCCTAAAAGATCATGCAAGATCTCATCTCCTACTATTCTCCCCTTTGGCTCAGCTGCCTCCAGCAACACCGGCTTCACTGCTTTGCTTTAAATAGAACTCTCTGCTCCCACACTGTTTACCCGTTTACTGCTCTGTTTCTCCTCCAGTGCATTTATCACAATCTGACACACTGTACATTTAATTAATTTACTTTATTTATTATCTGTCTCCTAACACTGAAATATGTGCTTCAGAAGATAGGGATTTACACCCGCCCCCCCCCCCCCCCCCCCCCCCGCCCCGATCTTCAACTTCTAGAGCAGTGTCTGGCAAAAAAAGGGTGTTTGACCATTATTTTTTTGAATGAATTAATCTGTGGCCACTCCTTGGCTCTTTATTGTTTTGTACCTTGAAGCCATTTTAGTTTCTCCTAAAGGAGACCTTCTTGGATGAAAATCTGTATCTGGTCATAAATACATGTTTGGAGAATGTCAAATCCCACAAAATATTGGGTCGGCAACTAAGTACTTGCGGATTTTTAAAAGAAAATCAAAGACAATTTTTTCATGGAACTAAATAACTTTATTCTGTAATGTATTGCCCATTTTGATCAATGACCTTTTACCATCTTTCAGGCAGCATCATAATCCCACGTTCAAAAAACTTCTGGTTTTTATTAGCAAAAAACTGAATCAGGTACGATTTGACATCATCATCATTATTGAAATTTTTACCATTCAAGGAGTTTTGTAAAGATCGAAACAAAAAGTAATCAGATGGTGCAAGGTCAGGACTATATGGTGGATGTGGCAAAACATCCCAACCAAGCTCCATTAATTTTTGCCGAGTGACCAAAGATGTGTGTGGCCTTGCATTGTCATGATGGAATACAACACCTTTTCGATTTGTCAATTCGGGCCGCTTTTCTTCAACTGCATTGTTTAATTTCATTAGTTGTTCAATGTAGACATCAGAATTGATCGTTCGGTTGGGTGGTAAGAGTTCAAAGTAGACAATTCCTTTGTAATCCCACCAAACTGATAACAAAACCTTCTTTTGATGAATATCAGCTTTTGATGTTGTTTGAGTTGGTTCACCTGGCCTGCTCCACGATCTTTTCCACTTGATATTGTTGTAAACAACCCATTTTTCATCGCCAGTTATCAGTCATTTTAAAAATGGATCATTTTCATTATGTTTCTTTAGCAAATCGCAGCTGCTAATGCGTTGCGTTAACTGTGATTCTTTCAGTTCGTGAGGAACCCATGTATCGAGTTTTTGAACATAGCCAAGTTGTTTTAAGTGATTTTCAATGCATGTATGTGATACATGAAGCTTCTCTGCAATCTCACGTGTTGTACTGTGACAGTCCGAATTGATTATTGCTTTGATTAGGGTGTCATCAACTTCAACTGGACGACCAGAGCGTTTTTCATCTTTGAGTGAAAAATCACCAGAACGAAATTTGGCAAACCAATTTTGACACTGCCGTTCTTTTAAGGCTTCGTCACCATAAATAGCACATAACTTTTTATGAGCTTGCAATGCGTTTTTCCCTTGTGGAAATAAAAAAGCAAAATATGACGAAAATGTTCCTTTTGATTTTCCATTTTTCAACGAACGCCAAACGAAAACTACAAAACAGATCAAAAAACTTTTTTCACTGATTAACAGCTGAATAGCCAACTACCAAATAACAAAATGTGTTTTACATTTGTACTATGTCTGCAAACCTAAAAATTCAACTGAAGCCATGTGTGTGAAACCCGCAATTACTTAGCTGCCGACCCAATATATCATTTCAGGTCAACAAAGTGAGTACCTACTATGTGATTAATTCTGGGGAGGAGCTCACAGCCAGGCCCAGGCCTATTGCCTCTGACAGCATTGGGAAAAGATGTTGGGCAAGGAGGTGAGTAGGAGAGAGATCCAGCTGTTGCCTGCTAGCTGAGCCCTGTGCCCTTGCAGTAGCAGGAAAGAGGTGCCTTCTTGTAATCCATGTGCCTGCAGGACAGACTTTATTGTAATTTATCAATAATTATCCCCCTGCTAGCAGCTGGCCCTAGTCAGTTCCTTCCTATGGACACCTCAAATAATGACAGTCAACTCTAAACACCTGGCTTAACTACCAACCTTCAAGGTTGATTTTCCAGTCAGTGCTGTTTTCAGTTCAAGCATGTGAGCTTCAATTCCTAAAGAAAACTGGGTCCACTGGACCCAGAGCCTCCTTCACACAATCCATCTCTCCACAAATGACATTTGAAAGATGAGCAGCTGCTAATCTTCTGAGAGTACAGTTGAGTATGATGGAGAGCTAAAAGTTCTCACTTTAATATACTAAAATGTTTACCATTTTGTTTCTAGAGACTGTATAGAAATTCTAAGCAACTGGCTTAAGTAGCAAGGCAGCATTCAACCTTAGTTTTTATTAGCTTTTTAATTTTAGAGTAAATTTCTGAGAAAGCTATCCTTTGCAAGCCTGAATCCACAATTCACATGAAATGACTCCCTGGCTCAAATGCACAGCATACTTTGAAGCACCTAATTCCTCTACCTGGGATGTTGGATCTAAAATAAGAAATAAGAATTTCTAAGAAATGTTTTAAAAACTCTATATCCTGCTGTTCTCCAAACCAATTAAAATAATTCCAAGAATCCTTTACCTATGGTATTCTAAAAATTTCCTTGATTTGATTATTCTTATTGGTGATGATGCTTTATTCAGGTTGACACAGAAATGGCTGTGCTGAAGCACACAATATGCACACACCTGTAAGGGGGGTGAGAGTAGCTGAGTTCTTTGCTAGTGGCAGGGACAATGTGAACTGTCTAGTCCCTTTTCTCCTACAGCTTAACATTTCATCATGGTCACACTACTCTGTCATCAAACCTAACTGCAATCAGTTTGGTTAACTGATCATCAACCAGAAAGAAGTAAACCAAGACCAGCTCCTGAAGGAGGAAAAGGGCAGAAGACAAAGCCAGGCAGAAAGTTACTACTCTGGAATCTCTTCCCTGCTCTTCTGCTTGCCTTGTGAGCTAGTAAGAGCTGGGGTGTGATAAATGTTTAGAATCTATATTCAAATTATTAACTCAAGAGTAGTAAAACGTGCAAAAAAAATCTTTAACTAAATACAAACTGTAATATTGTATAATCGATGATCTGTGGGAAAGCGCATTTTCCCACCTTTCCAGTTGTGTTCAGTGTCCCCATCTTGCCCATCCTCTCAGAAATTGAGGTTTATCTCAATCCCCAATTTTATTTATGTTCTCTCTCTCTCATCTCTCTTTAATCCCCAAAGCATTTTTATTCTATTCCTTTATCAAATAGTCTCTTCTTTTAAAAAAATATATTTAATTGATTTTTTTTTCCAGAGAGGAAGGGGGAGGGATAGAGTTAGAAACATTGGTGAGAGAAACATCAATCAGCTGCCTCCTGCACACCCTCTACTGGGGATATGCCTGCAACCTAGGTACATGCCCTTGACCGAAATCAAATCTGGAACCCTTCAGTCTTCAGGCTATGCTCTATCTATCCACTGAGCTAAACCAGTTAGGGTTCAAGTCATCTCATCTGAATGGGGGTTGCCTTGATCTGCCCTTTTGGCTCCAAACTCTGAACCCTGTGTCTATATCACCTGCCACTGTTTTCTCACAAGGTGCTGATTACTAATCCTCCCTACAATCTGGCTTTAGCATGTACTGCATTATTCAATTGGCTTCCTCAAAAGACTTCTTGTAATTGCCAGATTCAATGACTTAATCTGTGTCCTAATCCTCCACATTAATTCTGTCACAGTAACTTGCCTTCTTCTGGGGAAACCACTCACTCAGTCAAACTCCACTTTGTTCTTCTCCCTGAACAGTTAATGATGACTGTCTCCTGGTGTATTCTCTACCTCACAGGTCCCCTTTTTGGTCTACTTTGCTCTTCATGCCTTCTCTATCTAGTGAGAGATTGAGGAAAAAAGAAAATAAAAGAGAGAGAACTTATAGACACTGAATACAGTGTGGTGATTGCGAGGAAGAAGAAGAGGCGAGTAGAGTTGGAAGAGAGCATACAGGGGATAAATGCTGATAGAAGAAATTTTTTTTTTTTAAAGTTCAGAAAGTGGGAACACATTCAATCCTTTGTCCTACCCTCTTCACTGCTGACAGTGGAACTGTGGCAACAGAGCAACCACAAACTTCCTGGATCTGGTTCTTTTTGTTTGTTTGTTGATTAATCCTCACCTGAGGATATTATTGCCATTGATTTTTAGAGAGTGAAAGGGAGGGGGATAAACAGAGAGAGAGAGAGAGAGAGAGAGAAACATCGATGTGAGAGAGACACATCAATAGATTGGATATGTCTCACTCCAGCCCTGACCCAGGATTATGTCCACCCTTGACTGGAATTGAACCCACAACATTTCAGTCCACAGGCTGATGCTCCAATCACTGAGACAAACTGGTGAGGGCTGGTTTCCGATCCTTTTAACATTCCCAACATTTCTCCTGGAGCAATAAGACTTGAGCCCCTGCCCTCAAAGGCAAGATGCTTCCAACCTCTTTTTCAAGCATTAGCCTCTTCAAGTTGTTTACACGTCTGAGGCAATGTAATACCCAAAATTGCAGGGGGAGATGCTTTTTGCTTTTCTCCCGTCCAAGTACTAACCAGGCCCGACCCTGCTTAGCTTCCGAGATCAGATGAGATCGGGCGCGTTCAGGGTGGTATGGCCATAGACTGCTTTTTGCTTTTCTATGCACATCTCTGGAAAAAGCTATGCAAACAAAGGAGCTCCATCTCCATTCTTCTCCACCTTACTCTCTCCAACTCTGAGTTTAGACAAGACCCTATAGTATATGCTCAGGAAATATTTTGCAGGTTGAGTAAATGTACAGATGGATGCCTACAAATCTGACCACTGGAATATTTTCTATCTTCAAATAACCAGCTCAAAGTCACATTCACCTAAAAACTTTTCCTGACCTCTCCATTTTGATTTATGTTCCCCCCTTGACCTTCACATAACGTCTTTCATAATGCATGTTTTACCTTATGTTTTAAACATGTCATGCAAATGCCTTGGTGTCCCTACCAGCTATTTCATACATGCTCTCTGAGAACAGGCATTGTCATCATAGTATCTGGAAGTCCCCTGATGCTCTTAATACAATTCCTTGTGTGAAACAGCTCAATACCTCTGCATTAAGTTTATTTTACTTCAAGGGCTAGAATACTTGCATGGAAGTCAAACAGTTCCTGCCTCTTACAGGTTTACAGGATGTCCTTTTATACCATTAGCTCAGGGTATGGTGATTCTCAGCCACCTAGTTGCTCAGAATTTCATTTCCTTTATAAATGGGGTTAATAATATTTATCTAATAGGGGGACTCAGAAGATTCTTTAATTAATGATAAAGCACATTCCAAGAGCCTTAGAGGGAATAAAAAGATAAACATTATTATATCTCTTATTACTGTAGATAGCAGTTATTAAACTCTTCCATAAACAGGAACCAAGAACAATTTTAAGCCAAACAGATACTTTAATAAGAAGCAGTAAGTGGTTACCCAGTTGTGCTAAAGTAAACACTTTGGCAAAAATTATTCCCTTCTGTTGCTATTCACGGGGGTCATGATGAGCTTTCAGAGTCTGAGTTTTCTCATCTAGTTAATTAAGACATTGGATGAGATGACTTCAAAGGTCTCGTCTAGCTCCAACTTTCTTGGCCAATCTCTGATTTTATTAACATCTCAAATCTCTGAATAATTGAATGGTACTCCATGTTTTCATATAATCATGCACCACTATAACTGCTTTCTTCTAAGGGTTCCTTTTGGGCCAAAGAGTTGAAGGACAAGCATAGATTTTTTTTTTTTTTTAATCATGTGATGGCAGAATGCTATATAAATTCTCTCTGAGAACTTGAAATGGGCAAATCTAAGCTTTTGAATCTTGGTGTCCCAGAAAACTGTTTTTGGCTTAGGGCAGAGAATAATCAGAAAATATTCAGGTGTATTCCACCACCCAGGCTATTCAGTTTCTCACAAAATAGAAATTAATATTCCTCATCAGCATGTCCCCTGGGGCTCAGGATAATGCTTATCAATGTTCTTCCTAGGAGGATTTCAGAAGCAAAGCAGCCCAGAGAGGATGGTAGGCATTTGGCAACAAACCAAGCAGTACTCTGCTTTTCCGGAGGATGCTCATGGAATAAATATTCTGAATGTCCGAATGAACTGTGAGAGTCACTTGCAACGAGAGTGTTTTAGAAAACTCCTTCACTTGCTCCCTCTCTCTGCCTTGAGTGTTCAGAACAAACTTGAAATCGCAGAACCACTGCAGTGTCGGGCTTTGTAGCTTACTCTTTGATGTCCAGGTCAACAGTGCTCTCAGAAGGTATGCCCTGCTGTCCTCAGGATTTGTCTCAATGGCTTTTGAAAAATGTTTTGTGATAAAAATATCTTAAATGTATTTTCTCAACATGTTTGAGGCGTGCAGTACAGTATTGTTAACTACAGGCACATTGTTGTATAGCAGATCTCTAGAACTTTTTCATCTTTCATCACTGAAGCTCTCTACCCACTGAACAACTCCTACTGCTCCCCCTAGCCCTTGACAACCACTATTCTTCATTCTGTGTCTAGAAGTCTGACTACTTTAGATATTTCAGATAAGTGTAACCATGCAGAATTTGTCTTTCTGACGGCCTTATTTCACTTAGCATATAATGTCCTCAAGGTTCATCCATGTTGTAGCACATGAAAGGATTTCTTCTGCTTAAAATGTTTTGTCCACATAATTCTAGTATTTCCAGTGTCTGTAACTGATGATCTGTTTATTTGCTGGAGAGAGAGAAACTTCCCTAAAATATTTGAATAAAAGAGTTATTCTCCCAGATCAATGCCAGATTTGGATCCTGACTTCCAGGAGACAAGCTTTAGAAATATACTTGGGTCACATTAAAATGACATCATGGTACCTCAGAGAAAGTAACAAACTAAACTAAAAAAAGAAAAAAGAAAAAAAAAAGAGTCAACAGAAAACGCAATCCCTTCTCCCCAGAACAACATATTTTCAATATACTGAATTGTTAGCTTCACTATTATTTGGAGAAAAACAATATCTTCAGGTGGTCATCAGGTGGTGTGGCTCCATGAGAGCTTTGGCTCTGTGAATGTCCTAGTAGTAATAAAACAGATGCAATAGAAATGTAGTTTAGCAGCAGACATGGAACACTCAAGGGTTCACTTCATGACCTTATTCTTTTCCCATGGAAGAATCAGAAGGATAAATGGCATGTGGTTTAGACTAAGGTATAAATATGGCTTTGTCAATTACTGCTTGACTTTGAACCACCTCTCTGAGCCTCAGTTTCCTCGGTTGCAAAATTAATGTCACATCGTTTTATGGGATTGTAGGGGGAGGAATGTGATTAAATAAGTAGAGGGTCACGCTCCTGACCTAACCCAGTTCCTGCCACAAATAAGTGCCACATAAATAAACATTTGACCCTGACCCCTCTCATACTTGGACTGCTAATACTTCCAACCCTCAATGAAATATCAAGACATCCTAAAAGATTGCCCTCTGCTCAAAGAAATACTGCTGCTGCTTTGTCAGAGGTTGAACATATAAAAGAGATAAATTAGGAGATGGCTACTTGCCTTCCAAAAGAAGTCCCTGATTGATAATAAGATGAATGACTCCTGGTTTTTCAGCACCTCCTAGGCCTGTTTGTAAACCCAGCTCTGAGCTTTACATAATTCTCTCCACCCTGAAAAGATTCCTTTATAGAGCAAGTTCCTCTCACATGACTGGATTCCTGACACTTCTGTTTCCCTACAAGTTTTTAGGACGACAGGGACTGGGAAAACTGTACTATGCACTTATGTCTTACAGAGTGTTGAAAGGAACTACAAATCAGGGTGCCCTGAACTCCCATGCAAGTTTTTCCCATATATCCTGGTCCCACCAAAAGGAAAGAAACTGTTATAAAACCTGAGCTATTGTAAATTCCTATAGGATTAAAAATGTGAGATTTACATTGCCCATAATTAAATCTCCTGGTCACAGGAGCTGGTGCTTGCCCCAACCGTTCCTTTGCCCAAAAATGGAAAAAAGCAGTCAGTCATGGAGCCCTTTCTACTTTTTTTTCCAAAGCTTCCACTTTGGCCCCGAGTCAGGTATCCGAGACACATAAAAATGCACGGAGGTTCTTCCAGCCTGGTTTCCGAGGTTTCTGGAGCAGGTGATCATTAATGCAAATTTATGGGCTATTACAGAATTAAAAAAAAAGTGTTGTGGTCGAATGAAAACCATACTCTTTTCACACTTGCTTTTTAATTACCAGATATGTAAAAAAGGAAAGGTGCAGATTTAGCTGTACCGGTTTCTAGAAATGGTACTGAGCTAAAACCATTGGCAAAAACAAACAAAAAAATATGTCCTGACGGAGGGTGATTTCTTTGGCAAAAAATGTAGATTTCCTATATTTGAAAAAGTTGTATAAGAATGTAAAGCAACCACTGTGTCAAAGAAGGGTCTGTTGTTAGTACTCCTGTCAGTGCCAGATTGTAGGATGGCAGGAGCCCATGAAAGCTCTGTTGGTGTTGGGGGGGTGTGCGTGTGACAGTATTGCTGGAAACTTCTCTCCTGCACCTTCTCTAAGAAATCTGGTTCAACTGAAAGAAAGCAAATAGCTTGGAATACTATTAGTTCCTGCTAAATTTAAAGTGAGAACTAAGCTAAACATGATTTTATGAAAGGAGTATTTTTAGGAATGAATGGGTTAGTCAGACTTGGAGAAGGAGATTTTAAACAAGCCATTGCTACATCTCGGTAAGGAACTATGTCTGCAACGAAGAGCTTTGCTTTCTGAGAAAATACATTTTGGGGTGTTGTTTTAAACGACTCTATATTCATCACGGTTAACATTTCTCCTGTCTTGCTACCCCAACATGGCCAACTCTTTTAATTTATAATAAACACACAGTAGCAATTTGGCCCTTTTGTGATTTTTCTTTTATAGTTTCCTTTAGATCAGCACAAAAGATTTAAAAATATTTTTACTTTATTAAAATAAAGGGCCCGTTTTGGAAACAGCAAAAGCAGTGACATTTTTTCATGTTACTAGCCAGATTGCTTGGTATCTATTTTGCTATATTAAATGAACAATTTCCTTTGTCATTTAGTTTTACGACCCAAAGATTAGAAAATACTGATAACTAGGAAGAAAAAAGAAAAAAAAAGTACTGTCATTCTGCTTAGTTTGCACTTTAAATATAAGAAAACCATATCTTTCAGGCTGAAAATGTTTCACCTAATCTGTTTGCATTTTTAATAACAGTATAATAAGCAAACCCTCTGATAACAGCATTTAGCATTAATTTTTAATAACCGCATGCCTTTTAAGTTGCCCTTGTATCTTGGTGGAAAGAAGGACTCTCTATAAGAAATTAATCAGCAAGTAAATTTAGTTTGGATGCTTTCCTTATTCTTGGGGTCTATCAGAGTCAGTGACCTGGGCTGCCAAATATCTCTGGACATGCTTCTTCAGGACGATCCGCCAAAGCCAACAGCCAAGAGGATCTTTAGGAATGTTCTGTTTAGTAATATTTCCTCTCTCTTCATGGTTGGATTCTTCTTGGCTCCCGAGTGGCGAGCTTGCCTGAAAAAAAGCCTTTCTGATTGATTACCACCAGCCCAAATGTATGTTGGGTCATTGTAAAGAGCTGAGCACAGCAATATTTATCCTTCACTCATTCATCAAGGAAACAAACATTTATTGAATACCTACTGTGCAACAAACCTTGTGCAGGGCACCTGGAGGCACAGCAGTGGTCAATTCAGCTGTGGTCTAAACAGCATAGCTATGGGAACACGTCTGGCTTCTACACATTCTTTTTTTAATTCTTACTCAAGGATATTTTTCCATTTAATTTCTTTTTTAGAGAGAGTGAAAGAGAGGAAGGAGGGAGAGACGGAAAAAGAGAGAGAAACAACGATACGAGAGAGACATTGATTGATTACTTTCTGCATGCATTCTGACCCTGGAAGAGAATTCCTGCAACCCAGGTAGGTGCCCTTGGTCGGTAATCAAACATGAGACTCTTTGCTCTGCAAGCCAACACTCTAACCGCTTAGCCAAACCAGCTAGGGCTACACATTCTTTGTAAGGTACCCCTGTGGTGCTTAGGTGCCTGGAAATGTTTAAGAGACTCTTCCCTCCTTCTCACCTCATCCTGCCACTCCATGCCTGATCTGTTCTGGCTTCAGAGTCATTTTCTGAAAATTGCATTGTTGTGATGATTAAATGGAAGGTGCTTAATACAATGTCTGGCACAAACACACTTATCAAAGTTGACTATTCTTCCTGTCATCTGCAATAATGGTAATAGTTCAAAAGTAATAACTATCATTCATTTTCTGCTATGCTTTTACAGGATAGGCTCTTTTCTGGGCATTGTTATGTATATTATCTGCAGTTCTCTCAGCAATCCTCTAAGGTAAGTCTGGTTATGTAAGTCCAGAGAATTGAAGTGGCTTGCCCAGGACTGTCCGGCTACTTGGACAGCCAGGTCTCCTACTTCTCAGTAGGGGCTGCCTCAGACAATAAGAAATGGCTCATGGCTTGATGATCCAGTTCTTATTTGGAGAATTCTTGGGTGGGGAAGAAACCACTCCCACCCCCCCATCCCCATGCTCTCAGGAATCACATCCAGGTCCACGAGCCTAACTCCAGCAATGGTGGGCAGATGCCACAGATTGTGTCAGGCAGATTAGTCTACTCTACCGCCCATTGTTTTGCGTGATGAGATCCACTGTTGGGACAGAGAAGATCATGAGAATGCTATCTCCTCAGACCAGTTTCCCACATAAAATGGGAAGAGCTGGTTCTAAGCTTCCTTCTCTCTGGATAAGGAAGTGAAGAGAAGTGTTGAGTGCTTCAGAACTTTACATCTGTCAACTCCTCTGATCCTCCCAGTGATCCTCTGAGAACAAAACCTTATTACTTATGATTCTGCCAAAGGTTGTCCAGCTACTCAATGATGGGATCAGCATAGAAACCTTATCTGTCCGACTCCAAATCTCAAGTTCTTTTCATGTCACCTCACATTTCCCAGTGATGGTGTCTTGGGCATCTTCTACCAAAGATCATAGATTATCTGTTTCCATTTGAATTCTGAAACAGATGCCATCCAATCTTTAAGGCCTTCCCTGTCATGGCCGGTTTTCATGTGAGTTGCGAGGAAGAGTACACTGCTCTATCTATGAGTTACCGCCACCTTTTGTATTCATGTCTTTTAACCTGGATTATCCCAGCACTCTTTTTATCTCTGCTTTTCACATGGCAGTGAAATCACAAGGTGGCTTTGGGTCTGTCTGGCTGCCTGGAACTCAATGAGGCTCTCCATCTAACTTTGTGTAACCCAGCAGGGGGAAGATAATCCAATTGCAAATGTTTTTTCATGCACCACCCCTATCCTAAGCTAAATACAGCCACACTCTTTTTGCTAGCAATTTTGCTGAAGTGGAATTTGTAATTAAAATCCTTCCTGGCTTCTATAGTTTCTTTCCTATGTAAGCTACATGTTTCAAATAGTTATGCTTAACAGAACAACTGTAAAATGGAAATTTAAAAACAAAGGGGCAGATGCCAAAATTGAAACAAATATAGAGTCTTATGCAATGGCCTTTGATAACCAGGCCTTCCAGGGTTTGGTGTGTGTTGCAAAGAAGCACTCACAGATTCAGCTTACACCTGATATAATTATTCCCCATCCTGCCTTTCTGAGATCATAAAAATAACAAGTCTATTCCACCAAAGGCAAATAATATTTAGAAACAATTAGGAAAAGTTAATGAAAAGAATAATTAAATGTATGCTAAGTAACAATATATCAAACAATATATCAAATGTCTGGAGTGAATATGGTTTCATGAGCCGAGTTCTGACTGATGTCAGCATGAATCTTTATGCTGCCAGATTCTCATCCAACTGCCAAAATATTTTTCCCTTGTAGGATTTTAAAATGAAGTATATTCCAGTTCCCACCAGATACGATAGTGTTTCACATGACCATATTTAGACTTTCGCATTCCACTAATACAACAGGGAAACAATTCTTGAAACACTGCTCATTTTCAGCACTTCACGTGTAAGCAATCCCCATGGCCAACATTTATATCTGCCTGGTTACTCCTCCCAAATGTGTTAATAGCATTTTGAAAAAATCTCATTTTAACTCATCTCTCCTTTTTCATTGTTTTTTTTTTTAAGCAAAAGAGAATCTGTGTGTGGGAGAGGATATTCTACAAATTCCACTCGAGGAAGAAATGGCCTCAGGCCATCAATCTTTCAGGAGTGGAGAATATTGTTTAGACCTGCATGTACAGGGACAGTGAAAATAAAAGCTCTCCATTTTCCAGGATGTTTTACTTTGGGATATTTTCACCTGTGGGGAGCGGTGCACACTCCTGCTTTTACTCCACTTTAAGCTCATCATTTTAGCCAGAGACAAAAATAAATCGCCTGCAAAGGCAATCGTTTCTAGAAATAATGGTTTTTCAGATAAACTTCTCCCTATGAAAACCCTTTTATTCTTTGTCAAATTTTGATATTTCTTGACACAATTAATGAAATAATATTAAATATACTTATTAATTAGGGTTAAATAAATATTAATAATAAATAACAAAATTACACATGACCTCATATCTTTTGAACAGCAATTCACTTGCATAACTCAGAACAGTCAATGCTACCCTCTCTAGAGGAAACTCAGTTCTGAAGATTTATGCTAAGCATGTCAAACTCAAAGACTAACACAGGCCAAATAAATGAGACATTCGGCCCTCGGGCCGTGAGTTTGACATGCTTGGTTTATACTATAAATGTAAGTGTGACAGTGTTAGAAGCAAAATACTCTCCTCTTTGGTTTGCAATTTTTTTTTTTTTTTTTTTCGATTCTGTTGTCACTGCCCTTTTGGCAACCTTAATCCATGGAATGAACTTATGGTCAAAGAAAACTCTGAAGTCTCTTTCACCTCGGCTACACGCTATTATACATGCTACCTGCACAATATTTCTGGTTATCCCCACTTTCAGACACATTGTTGGATTGCGTTTCTTGGCTCTTTGTACTTGAGTAACTATGTCAATTCCTGGCAGCCTTTAATTCCTGGTATGAGACCTTCTCAAACAATTTCGTTTTACATCTACACTGGCAATTGGCAATATTCAAGATGGTTATCACACCCTCAGTGTGAGTTCTAGAGTAAGAGATATGGAGGTAGGCAAGGGTCACTGTGTAGCTTAGGATGACTGTGTAGCTTGAATGAGAACTAAGCCTCTGTTATGATAAGCCATCAATATTTTTAGGTTATTTGTTACTGCTGTATCACACAATCCATTCAGATTAACACAATAACACATTTTTAAGAGAAACACACACACACACACACACACACACACACACACACACACACACACACACACACTCTTGCACACATGTTATAGAGAGGGGGCACAAATGGTTATGCAGCCATGGCTATCCTATACAGTAAAACCCTAATATACAAATCAACCGAACCGCAGAACTACTGGTTGCAATGATGCACACTGACCACAAGGGGGCAGACTCTCAACTCCGGAGCTGCCTCCTGGTGGTCAATGCGCTCCCACAGGGTGAGGCCACTCAGTCAAGAGCGGGGCTCGTGGCTAGCGAGTGCACCGTTGGTGGGGGGAGCCTCTCCCAACTTCACTCCTGCCACAGCGGGAGCACTAAGGACCCCTTGGGGGTTGTCTGCCAAGGGGTCTTGGACTGCAAGAGGATGCAGGCCAAGGTGAGGAACCCCCCTAGTGTATGAATGTCATGCACCAGGCCTCTAGCTACTGTAATAATTTTCTTGACCTGTTAACTTATGTCCCCACAAGCTACATGACAATTTTGTACAATTTTGAATAAATTACAGTACTAAGGTGTATGTCCTCAAGATCAAGTGTTGCCTGGGTTTCAGTCACAGTAGCCTTCTTGGCTTGGTGCTTCATATAATGACTCATTTAATATTAACCAAGAAATAGCAAATTTGGTTCTAATTCCTTTAAAAACCATTTTTCCTTCATGTGAAGTAAGGGTTGTACATGCTAGCAATCTTCCTCTGCTTCCTTCAAAACCACTGATATTTTAAATAGAAGTATTTGTACATTACCTTTCTGTTTTTCAAAGACTTTCTCATAAAATGGCAATAATTATAATTACACTTATTTATATTGTAACTTCTCTGATAATGTTGATGTGAGCATCATTGAGATAATGTATGCTAATAATGCTTTGTTACCTGCAAAATCCTCCACAAGGTGAGTTATTAGTATATATTCAGGTAGACAGGTAAATAACCACACCATTTTATAGATATGGAAGTTGTGGTTCTGGGAGGTACAGTAACTTTTCCAGAACACTCATTGTGTTGTAAAGTTAGTCCGTGTCTTTGAAGTCCAGGTTCATTTTGTCTTTATTTTAACACATGAACTGGAGAAAAGCTGTGTTTTAGAAGTAATCGAGCACATAAATGAGTCTAGGGGTCATGGATGGTACAATCCTTTAGGCTTTTTATTATCTTTAGTACACTTTGCAATGTTGACGGTATCATCCTTGCTGATTTATTTCTTATTTTTTCCTCAGCAAGAAATGGCCTTCTTTAGAGGAAGAGCTAGACTCCAGGATGTCCATGTTGTAGATAAGAAACCATTATTCAATGAGAGGAGATCACTAGAGCATATTTGTTTCTCTTGACCCAAATTGAAGTCCATAATAGAATGGGGATGCTTAAAAGAAGAGGCCCCGGCAATTCTTTTTGCCCTGCACTTCACATCTTCATTTCAGAATCTGACTCATGAAGTACAAATTATTTATGTATATAAGCAAGCTCTAAGCTAAATCAATTTAAATACATATTTTATGAGTTTGCTTTACTCTGTGCCCTGTTGTCTTTTCTTTGTAATGATGGTGAGAATCTACTGGTCATCTAAGCACAAATGTAGGACAATGGAGTGGCATCATGTTTGAATAAGTAGTGATGGTTGTGGTGAGGAATCACATCTTTCATGGGAAACTTGAACAAAAATTAAAAAGCAAAGGTGTACTACACAGTGCAAAACTGAATATTATTATTTCCAGAATGTGTGGAGGGTCGGGATGTGCAGTAGAAGAACTTGGACACTGGAAAGACAAATGCACTTGATTCTCGATATTTGTGGTAGTTATGGTGTATAAGGTCATTGAGAACACTGATTTAATAAATATTGAACAATGCATTGTTCTTAAGGGAAATACTGGGCTTGGTTCCTGAGAGACTCTGGTCAACCAATCAATACACAGACCTTTTTACTCATAGCCAACAGCACTATCGCTCATACCTCAATGAAGCTAGCTAACCCATGCATTTTCTCTGTAAGGCATATCACATCTTTCTTACACTTAGGAACACTAGGCGGCACTTTAGCCCTAAGCTTTGGTGCCATTTTAATCAACAACATGACAAAAAAAAAAAAAAGCACAAAATATGAAAAATGTGGCATAAGTGGACTGTAAAAGGACTTTTGTTTATAATATGTGACTTTGCTGAAATGATAAGACAGTTTTGCCTTGTTTGACCTCAGTGGGGAGCATGTCTGATGGGCGACTCAAATTTTTGCTGCTCTGTACATGCCTGCAGAAAAAAAAGCAGCTTTGCAAGTCCTGATTTTGGTATTACAAATAAACTTTAGTGAGCCGGTAAATTCACAAATATGAATTTGTGCATAATGAGGGTCGACTGTATCAGGTTTGACTCCTGGTTCTATTGCTTCTTAGTTAGTCCAAGTTTTCTGAGCCTTAGTTTTTCCTCATGTATAAAATGGTGATGATATTACTAGTATTGTTTTTAGAGTAGTGGAGATTATATGATGATGGCCGTAAGGCACACAGTACATAGAAGTTTAATAAATGATAGCTGCATTGTTTTCATCATGGAGCTACACAGAGAGGAAAAAAACAAAAACATCTTGGCAGAATAGAAAAATAACAGGTGTGCCAGAAAAGATTCAAACCCAAGTTCCATCCCTAGTAGCTATGTGACTTTGGACAAGTTATCTTTATGAAGTAATTTTCTGCTCCGTAAAATGAGCCCAATTACATCAAACTCTCAGCAATGTCTAGGAGTGTGTGAGTATATTAAATCAGAAAAGTGAGTGTCCTGGCATATAATAATCTCAAGAAAAGTCAGTTTCATTCTTGGCATCCCCATATTATTTCATTATCAAGTAGGATTTTTACCCATCTGTAGTAGGTATTTATACATTTTAAATAAAGTGTCATTTGAATTTTTCTGATTGTTACATAACATTATACAAATTAAACAAAGGCTTAATAAGGCGTTCATGCACAAATATATGTGTAATTGTCATCTTTTCCCCCTTTCATATAGAAAATAAGGAAAAAAGAAACTTTACAAATTTTGTACTGATTTTAAAAAAATAATATTTGGGAATTAAAACCAAAGAGAGAAAAATATGACCATTATTCTTCAAAACTTTTACAAGTTTACTTCCTTTTAAAGATTTCATAGGACACTCTGCAAAGGGCAGTTGACTAGATAGAGAGACTACCTTGAAATTAGATAGTAGAGGATTTTTCACATGGGTTAATCAAGGGTCAGTGCCAACAAATAATACAGTGAGAATTGCTGAGATGACGCTGAGGTCAGAATACAGCTGAGCACAGGCGGAGAGTGGATTATTGATAAACTGATTTTAAAATGAACTAGGACATTTAGCAAGAGAATTAGGAAACAAACTCAATGAAGGATTGTCAGAAAATGTCCTATTTGGAACTTTTTTCTATTAGATACTTCTTGATTTTAATTCATAGTGTAATTATATAATATCCATGGAATACATAGAGCAAGGAAACAGGGAAGGCAGTCAGCTGGAAGATCCCTGACTTTCCACCAGGCATTCGGAGAAGATTCTGACCAAGGGCTGTGCTTTCAGTACTGAGGCTCATCCTGGTTTTGTGGCAATGACCCAGGGGAGGAGGAGTAAAGAACAAAAGCCCACTAGGGCTTTCTGAAAAGTTGACCTCATTTAAAGTGGTGACCAGCCTCATCATTTGTTAATGGGTCTTCAGGGACCAGAGATAAAAGTAAGAAAACTCTATAAGGTTTACTTTTTAGACTTCTGCTTCACACAGAGTATAATCTAAAACTTCACCCTGAAGATTTTTTATTTTTAAGATCTCATAGACTATACACCCCCAAACTCCTATACCATGTATGGACAATCTTTTATCAGTCAGGTAATTTTGAAAAGAACATTGATTTGAAATGTGAACGAGGCTCTGGTTTATATGGACAATGACAAGTCTACAATTGATGGATAAGTGTTCATTAATTTTTATGAGTATGATTGAAAATTAATAGCCCCCTTTTGTTTGAGAGAAAAAAAAAAACACCACATATAGAAGATTAAACAATGTGAACTGCGCAGAAAAGCAAGATTGAGAAAGCAAACAGCAAACCCCAGCACTAGATCAAGACAATACATGGTCAAGAACTTCTGAGTTCTTGACTTCTGCTTCAGAATGCTTTTTACCCCCAATGAAAATGAATGATATTCAATGGCTATTTAAATATGCAAATGAACTAGGTTTTAATCATACACTTAACTACTACCCAATTTAAACTTGTACCTTAGAGCTTAATTTTGGAAGCTTTTCTCTTGTTAATCACAATACCTTAAGCACTGTTAGCCTCTGTCAAATAAAAACAAACACCAAAAACCTTTCTTTTTTTTTTCTTCACAGAAATATAAACTGAGAATTTAACAATCTGCTTTGCAAAAATTTTCAGTGAATGCAGACAGAAGTTCAGAGTAGAACATATGGGATTCCAACAAGATTCTGTCATGTAAAATTAGTTTAAAAGTAAAACCAAAATGTGATCACTCTGCTCTTTGTGCATGTGAGTATGCTAACCATTAGTCTCAGATGTAATGCCTTTTACATTTCAGGGTTAAATACTGTTAAGTGATTTCTGATTTAAAGGTCAATTTCCATAAAAAAAAAAACTTAGCTTGGCTTGGAGATATTTCTTTGTTCCCTCATGATTTTAAAAGGTAAATTTTGGTGATTTTAGTGCAGTTTTATTAGTTTTATTGGGTTATTATTTCCTTTAGAATACTAACATTTTGCTTATTTAAAAATGATTGTTTTACTTCCAGGAAAATATTCAGGAAACAGTCCTTGCATAAAAATCACAAATATGTAAGCAGTGAACAGTATATAGTTTCACTCACCAGGTCAAGTCATTCAGCTATTTATGGTTATGTCTTCTTAAGACATTTCCATGGGGGACACACAGGGACACTCTGAATGGAAGTCACCACATAATACTGTAATTGTTTTAAGAAATATTTTAGGTTAAAGGCATCTTGTCCTCATATGACACAAAACAGTGAGTCCTAACAAACATTCATAAAGTTGCCTGTAAGAGTGAGTCTGGTATGATCTGAACTGGATCCCTTCCCTTCCCTCCCGATTCATTTGTTGAAATCTTAATCCCTAGTACTTCAGAATCCTCAGAATGGAAACTTATTTGAAAATAAGTTTGTTGCAGATGTAATTAGCTAAAATGAGGTCATACTGGAGGAGGGTGGTTCCCCAATCCAAAAGGACAGGTGTCCTTATAAAAGGGGAGATTTGGGTACAGATGTGCACAGGGTATCACATGGGAGAGCTGGCCATAAGCCAAGGAACTACCAGAAGAGTTAAGACAGAGAGGCCTGGCTTGGACACATCTCTAGTGCCTTTATTTATTTTTTTTCCTAGTGCCTTTAGAAGGAGCATGACCCTGCTGACACCTTATCTCAGACCTCTAGCTTCTCAAATTGTGAGAGAATAACTTTCTGTTGTTTAAGCCTTATGGTAGACATTATCATGGCAGAGCTGGAAAACTAACAAAGAGCCTTTTTGGAAAAAAAAATAGATTGGCCCCTTTTCTCTATTTTGCTGTGTTTTACAATACTGATGTAGTTTGGTCTTCAGTGAATAAGAACGCAATTCTAAGCCTTAACCTTCCTCAAAAGCATGCTCATCCTGCTGCTTTTAGATCTGTTCTCTAAATCATACATGTCTACCATTTTCATAGGTAGTACAACATATCTGAACTGGCTGGCCTTGTGCAGAGGGAGGGTGATGGTCTTCATGTCGTTTGGAAGGAACAGCAGTTGGAATATAGAGATATGTTAGCATTTCTTTGCTCTTATATCTGGGGAAGAGAGAGTGTTCTGAGACTTGTTGATGATGAGTCCTCTTATTTATCCCCAGAATGGTCCAGGGTATTCATCTGACTGTTGGTGTGATGGGGCCCTCTCCTTCCTGTGGCTCCAACTCATCGGCAGCAGATCTAACTGCACAGAACACCGACTTAGTGTGTCTCCATTTGTATCATAGACTATATTCCAATATCTAGTGTTTCAAGCAAGAGGCAGGGTCTGTGAGTTCAGCTAAGGTGAAGAAATCCACGGGGACTGCTACAGACCAAATGTTTGTGTCCCCTCAAAAGCACTATGTTGAAACCTTAACCTCCAAGGAGATGTTGTGAGAAGGTGGGGGTCTTTGGGAGGTATGTAGGCTATGAGGGTGGATCATGAATGGGATAAGTGCCTTTAGGAAGGAGAGCTCCCTAGGCCCTTCTCATATACAAGGAACACAAAGAGCAGATGGCCATCTCTGAAGCGAGAAATGAGCTTTCTCCAGACACTGAATCTGCCAGTGCCTTAATCTTGGACATACTAACTTCCAAAGCGATGAGAAATAAATGTCTGCTGTTTAAAAGCCACATAGGATCCTACAGAATCCTATTCTAGCAGCATGAACTGACTTAGGCAGGGACCAACATCTTTGGCAACCTGCTGAGCACAGGGTGCTGAGGAACATTTGGGTGGTAAAGTTTCTGGAGGGGCTGCTTATCTGGTCCTGCTACACCCCAGCTCTGAGCATCTCCTGTGTGCCTGGGCCTTGGATAGTTACTAAGTCCTTTACAACATTCTGCCAGAGAAATACTATCTCCCTTTTATAAATAAAGAAATAAGGGCTTGAGGTCAGATAACTAGTAAATGTCATCATTAGTTTTCTAAAGCCCAAGCTTTTATTGATTGCATACTGTCTATATTTCTGCTTTAAAAAGTAGACTTCTACAGTTCATGCTATTATTATTATGCATGAGGTTGTTGTTACTCTATTGTCCCCAAACATACTAGGTAAGGGAAGTTAAAGACGCAAACACAGCATATAATGTTTCTGCTACACGATAGCATATATGAATGGATTCAGGCTATGGGGATACTTATCTCCTAACCTTTCATTTATGATCACATAAATTTAAATTAGGAATTTTTTAACACTATAAAACAATGTTTCTCCCCATGTCTTCCAGAATGACCACCTGCATCAGGTGGGATGCTTATAAAAAATTACAAAATCCAGAAATCTACCCCAGAGTGACTGAACTGGGAGGGGCAGGGGATGCTGAGAAATGTGCATTTTTAAAGAGTACCCCCCACCCTCCAGGTGATTCTTAAGCAGATTAAAGTTTCAGAGCTACTGCTATAAAGGTAGGGGAAAGCAAAGGTCTTTCTGGAAAATTCTTTGCCTCTGGCACACTGAGCTTCTGAATGTAGAACTCATGCCAGGCTCTGTTGTTACCTTGTTACCAAGGCTGCAGCAGGTGCAGAAGCCCGGAGGACCAGGAGGGTCACAGAAAGGACACACTCCTGCAAGGCTCATATCAGGGAGAAGGAGTTGCAAACTTTGTACGAAACAGTTTCACAAGCACAGCGGAGCTCACCTTAGAGGCAAGAGCTGTGGCTGTGGAATAAGGGGGTACAAAGGGATTCTGAATGTTTGTGTCAAAGAAAAAGTTGTCATGACAGTCCAAAAACCAACCCTGTCATCTTTATCACTTCCATCTCACAGAAGATGCAGCCTTGAGCTGTTGCTTCTCTATCATTCACTCACGGTGGGCATTGGGCACAAGGGGAGGGGATAGTTTGATTTAAATTTGTATGAAGTGAAAGAGCAGTACCAGCTACCCATGTTTTCAACTATCTGCCAGCCATGTTGTTTAGTGTACATGCCAAATCTCTTCCAATGTTAACTAGAGGAAGAAAGAGCTGGTAGTCTGAAATATTGCTCGATTATATTGGACAAATTTCAGATCACTGGAGTTTTACTTAGAAAATAGGAGTTTCAGGATTCTCAGCAGACTGGAATAAAACAAAAATTACATGTATGTTATGCTCTCTTTTAGAATCCAAATCTGAGTCAAAATTCAGTATACAGCCATTTATCACATGCTTATTTTTAAATTTCAGAGCGAGAAAAAATATTTAAAGAGTGACCCTTAATAATTACTTATATTTGTCAAATGCTCTTGTGCCTGGTGCTGGTGGACATGCCTTTACTTTTCACATCTTCTCTATGTAGGTTTTATTATGCCCATTGTACAGAGCAGAGAATGGAGGCCCTGAGAGATGATGACATTTGTCCTGGTTCTACAGTGAGTGAATGGCAGAAATTCTGAAATTAGAACCAGTATGCACATGATGTCAATGCCTCCTGCTTTGTTTATGTTTCTTTTTTTTTTTTTTTTTGGTATTACACAGAATATAGACATGGTTTGTTATGTTGGAGGTGATGACAGCAATTTTTCATAGTTTGAGCTTGCGTATTTCTATTGAATGCAACGTTCAGCATCCTTGAACAACGATGAGACAGAATAAACAATAGGACTGTAGAATATCCTGTAACCCAATGGTCACTGTGTCTGTAGGGATTAAAGGGATATCGCCATGTTCTCTCCAAGAAAGATATATCCCTGAGTTCACAGTGGATTGTAATTAGCATACATATTCTTATTCAGTATTGTCTTTTTACTTTCTCATCCCATCTGCTGTTATTTTGAAATGGAGTATACAGAGGCAACATTCACAAAAGAAGGCTCACTTGACATTTTTATTTCCATACAAATATGCCAAAATAATTGATTTAAAGTTCAGAAACAGCTGTAAGTGTTGGTCACTTTTAAAAATAAGAATAATTCGGCCTGGCTGGTGTGGTTTAGTTGGTTGGAACATTGTTCCTTATACCAAAGATGGTGGGTTTGATCCCGGTCAGGACACATACCTAGTTGTGGGTTAGATCCTCTTTCAGGTGCATGGGGGAGGTAACCCATCAATGTCTCTCTCTCTCTCTCTCTCTCTCTCTCTCTCAAAAAAAAAAAAAAAAAAAAAGAAAAAAAGAAAAAAGAATAACTTCATTTCACAAAAATGTAGTTTATGTAGTTTAACTAATAAGGTAAGATAAAATTTTGCCTAATTTGCAATCTATACTTATTGACATTGGGATCCAAAACAATATCTGCACTAGCTATTCTATATGGCAAATGCTGCATTTGATAGAATAATTCAAGCCTGAGTTGTGAATTCACCAAAGGTGATAATGGTTGCCCTTATTCTGTGAGGGGTAATGTTAATACTTATTATATGTAATGTACAGGGATATTGCAATGTACAAATTGATATTATTTCCATTTTATAGATGAGAAAACTAAGGCTCAGAGAATTTAAATAGTTGGTCCAGGTCTTCTGACTTCAAACTCAGGCACTTTGGGTTTGAATTCATAGAAGCAGATGATTGTAGAACTAGTTGATAATGTTGAGAGAAATTTAAGCCTTTCTTTTTCTCAAGAAAAAAAATTGCAGGTAGCCAGGAGCGGGGAGTAGATGTAAATTTTATCATTCTAAAACCCCAAATTCACTGCACTAGCTTGCTTATTTTGCCTAATAGTTCACGTGTTGTAAACTCATTACTGAAGGGAACATTACCAGTATAACACATGCATATATGCACGTATGTATGTACACAGGTGTGTCTCTGTGTGTGTTGAAGTTGGAAGAACATTTGACATATATTTTTACTATTTGATATTTTACACATTCTTAAGACAAGGGACCAGATTGGGGAAAAATGTTATTGAGATTCTTTTCTTTCTTTTCCTTTAAGTGGAATGCTACATCTTAAATTGTGTCTTTGCCCAAGTGCAGAAAACAGTTTAATTAAATGTCTCTATTTCAATAAATACCTTGGGCACACAGACTACCATAGGGGCACATAAAGAATGTGAGCATTAATTGCATTTGAGATTAGCCCTATTGAATTAAATTCTCACACATTGATGCCCTTTGTTCTTAAACCATAAAATGTCAGTTTTTATAATCCAGCTATTGATACATTTCCTATAAAACCATCCCTCATTGGTATGGGAAGTTTCAACCTAGAAATAAAAATCTCCAACCTAAGTAAATAGTAAAAGAACCTACTTGAATGTTATTCCATAGGAACATTAATGGTATATTTTATGTGTACAGTGCTTTGGGAAGAAATAGCTGGATTCTTTGTTTTCCTAATAAAAAAATCTTTAGGCAACTCCAGTTCAAAACATATTCTCATATACAATACTAAAAAAAAAAAAGATAAAAACAAAGTACCTAATGAAAAATTCAATTTGTTGATAGATTAATTAAATTCCCTACCTACCCAACTCTGACTGAATCTGTCCCAAGGGGGTGAAATTGAAAGATGAGTTTGCTAATTAATGTTAATACCGGGAATGGAACAATTAGAACAAACTCACAAAAGAAGCAACATCCCTCGATGATAGTCAGGACAAGTGTACAGGGCGATTCTCCAAATATGTACAAGTTATTCAGAATAGAAAAACAAACAAACTAAGAATTCTATTAAATTTGATTTGGGAATGATAATGCCTATGGTAACATTATAGAGCAATGTAAATCAAATATGAAATGGCTGTTATTTCAGATTATCTTTAATCACAGTTTGATAACTTTAGTCCAAAACTCTACTCCTAAGAGATTGATGATATTGCTGGCTCTTCCGATCATATTAGTAGATACTTGTGCAATAAAATAATACTTAACATAACATTATAACCCTTGTAAATAGAACAAAATAGATTTTCAGAAAAATGGTTATTACCATATCATTCTTTTTGAACGTTTAACTGGTAAGTTGATTGTGTATATTTATCCTGCTCCAAATTCTCACAATTCTTCCTTCCCTGTATCATATTCTTTGTGATATGATTTGAAGCATCTCTAATTAAGAAGTAAAGCCGATTTCTTTACTTATTGAGGCCAGGATGTCCTATGGCTTGCATTAATAGAATGCAGGGGAAGTGATGTGATCCATTTCCAAATGGAGATCCCCAAAAGCTTCCAGCCTATGCTCCATCTAACCTCGCTATCACCACGTAAGCATGCCTGGGCCAGCCTGCGGAAGGAGGATGGAGCACAAGAAACAGAGACCAGTCATCCAGCAGAGGCCCGTTACAGACCAGAAGAACCACCCAGATGATCCTAGACCAAATAGCTGACCTAAAACAAATAAATCAGCACCTTTTTATAAAGCTGCTTAGTCAGGGGTAGTGAAATAATACTTTGTTACGTAGTGAAAGCTAATGTAAACTTGAGTGGGACTTTAAATATTTATGACATTGTTCATGCTGTTTAATTTAGAACCATCACAGGTAAACATAAAAATAGTAATAATAATTTCAAATGGCTTTAGTTACACGATATCATTTTAGATACAGACAATATTCTTCTAAGTTAGAGCGAGAGTGTGAATATCACAGGCTCAAGTCCTGACTCCAGCACTTAGTACTTTTTATATTGACTTAATAGTTAACATGCTGTGTCTTGATTTACATAGCTCTAAAATGGAGAAAATGACAGTGCCTATGTCATACATATTATGATTACTCAAAGGGCTTCCAAACAATTTTCCTTGAAGGATATGGCTGATATATCACACAAAGTAAAATATCATAGATGACAAGTATCATCTATATATATATAAAAGCCCAGTGACCGAACTGGTGGAACAACCAGAATGACCGGAATGACTGGTGGCTATAACATGCACTGTGGCAGCCAACCAGCTGGATTTGGGCTCTGATCATCCCTCCGAGCCCTGGTCAGCCTGGTTCTAGATAGGGCCTCAATACCGCGATCAGGAGTAGGGCCAGCCAGCCAACCACCTGTGGCTCTTCCCCACCACCAGCCCAGACTCAATGGGCCCCCATTTGGGAGGGCTGGCCAGTCTCCATCCATGCATGAATTCGTATTTAAAATAATTAAATATAAATAGAACTACATTTTTTTCTTATGCCTTTGGATAGTGTTAAACATCTAGTGATTCTATGTGCTATATATGCACTTAGTAATTCGTGTCCTTCAACTGGTGTGTAAAACAGTGGGGAAATTCAATTACTTCACATAATTAACAATGATAATATGTCTATGTGGCAAGTATTACAGATTTAACCCTGGGAACAAATTAGCTGCAAAGTTGTAGAGTGACTTTCCCTGGCTCACATATCCTTGAGCAGTTCAAGAAGGAAAAGACTTAAGTACTCTTGACTTGGAGTTGATTGCTTTGGCTGACAGACTACTTCCATCTAACAGGCCAAGATTCTCATACATATGGATAAAAGAAATCACGACTTGTTTGCTATAAGAACTGACATGCTAAAAAAAAAAAAGATGGGTTGATTGCTGATTCATCTCAGTGTGAGATTAACAAGCCTATGATATTAAATGCCATTCTTTTTTAAATATAGGAAAAAAGGTTTCCTGCTATGTTTAGTCATTAGGCAGAACCCAATTTCCCAGGTTATAAAAATGGATGTAAAAGAAGGTGCTAATAAGTCTTTATTGATTTTTGGGAGACAATGAGAGATGTGGTTGGGGGGGAATTTAACAGTCACTTCAAGGCATCATTAATTGGCCCCTTTAACCAAGAATTTGTGCACGTCTGCTAAGTGCAAAATATAAAGACTATGTCAATAAATCTTTAACCCACCCAATGCTGCACAGAATTATGTGCTGTGTTGTGCTAAACTCTTCTCTCCATTGTAAATTGCCCCCTGGATATTGCATTGGCTTTTTCAGGAACTCTGTTTGTATATAATAGGGCCATGAAAATGATGGATACTGAGCTTGTGGTCTTTAGGCCAGAGCCATATGAAGAAAACTGGTTCCACAAGTTACTAACTCTTTAACATTGGACAAGTCATTTAAACTTTCCAGTGTTCAGTTCCCTTGTCTGTAAATTGGTGATAACATCAATTGCTTTGTCAGATTATTGATGCACAGGACAGGTCTTAGTAGGCACAGGTGCTATTATTGGCACCCTGAGTCTTTTCTATCTAACTCATTCCCTCATTTAGACTTCTGCTATCCTCCTCACAATCCAAATATAAATATGCTCTTTAAATAAATTTAATTTTTATTACTTATTATAACTGTCAAAATTGTCCCTTGCTTTTGCAGCAATGATATAAAACATAAATGTATTGTTCTTTAATATTTTATATTGGTGTAATACTTTTATTAAAAATATATTTTATTGATTTTTTACAGAGAGGAAGGGAGAGGGATAGAGAGTTAGGATCATTGATGAGAGAGAAACATCAATCAGCTGCCTCCTGCACACCCCTCACTGGGGTTTTGCCCGCAACCAATGTACATGTCCTTGACCAGAATTAAACCTGGACCCCTCAGTCTGCAGACTGATGTTCTGTCCACTGAGCCAAACTGGTTAGGGCTGGCATAATACTTTTAAGGTATTTAAGGTTGTACAATTCTTAATACATAATCTTTTATTTGATTAATCTTGGTTACTGCATCTAATAAATCTTGGGGATCTCTATTGTTGTATATGGATAACGCTTATCACACAAGTTTATGCATTACTGAAGTACTGGTATCATTTGCAGCAAGTTTACTAACCTTCTCAGGCTGTGTTAAAAAAAAAATACCACCAACTAAATCCACGAGCTAAACGACAGTTTTTAATATGTGTACAGGGTAGAAAGGAAAGTTGGTCATCAGTGGTATTTTCAGCCACACTTAGGTCACCATAAGTCTTGTCTGCCTCAGACACAACACTCACACACAAACCAAAAGTGGTTCCTTTGTAGAATGGAAAAAAAAAATGACTGCAAAGGTTTCTGATTTATAAGTGTAAACTGACTTATTCAGCCAGAAATTTTGGACTCAATGAATAAAACAGTACTAAGCTGTAAACCATTTTAAAGCTGTAAAACAGTGTTTGTTTTATGCCTTGACCATTTGTAGCTGGAGCTTTCCTATTTGAGTTCAGGTATTTAGACTTTAAATACCAAATAAATAAAACTTTATTCATAATGTTTTTATTTTCTCAGAGTACTAAAGTAATTCTTCCACATGATTTCACATGCAAACATACAACTTTAAAGATGAAAACTTAGCTTTGTACTATTTGTGATCATAAAAAATCCCTACTCTCAGAGTGTTTAGTTCTGTCTTAAACAAATTCTAGTTTACTCTGCCTTCTATCTGTTGTCCTATTATAATTGCATGCAGATGACATATGCTATTGAACATGCCATTTACGTAGTATTTCCATAAATTATAAATAGTATTGAGGAATGATTATTAAAAACATTAAACCTTTTATCATAAAAATTTTAAAAATATAAAAACACAGGACAAATAGTGCAATGAATACCCATTAACAGGCCAGCAAGCTCCAACAATTTTATAGACTTTTGCATTAATTTTCCTCATCTTGACTTTTATAAAATGTATTTTATTTATAAAGACAAGAGATCTCTATAATGATATTATCTTCAGCACTGGTTGTTAGTGTTCATTTTTCTGGTACTGTTTTTAAAAAAGGATATGGATAGAAAACCAAGTACCACGTTTCTTTTTTTCCATCTTTTGAAAATGAGATGAAACTTGCAGTGAATTTTTCTCATTAAGTTATTTTTTTAAATGGTGTGTTCTTGTAGGAGCATTAGTGTACTCTGGTTGCAGATCAATATTTCACTGACTATAGATTTACTTATGAAGTAGACTGAAAGGAGCCATGTTGGACAAATAAGTAAGTAATGTCTCTTTTAACAAGTTCATAATTATATATTTATTACGTGAGCTCTACTACGGCAGCTCCAGGGAACTATTACAGATCCTGCCTAAACAATGCTTTTTCTTTTAACCATCAAACCATCTACTAGGGGTAGCCATGAGACTAGAGCATGAAGAACTTGAAGGAAACAAACTGACATGAGACATATTATTGCTTTTTTGTCCTTCTTGAGAAGGAAGATGAGAACAAATGAGATAAAGAAAAATACTGTCAGGGACTGGGGGGTAGGTAGAAGAGGACATGGGGGGATAAATGGTGATAGAAGAAATTTGACTTGGGCTTGTGAACACTCAGTATAATATACAGATGATTTATTATAGAATGTATAATAAATAAAAATATAATTTTATTAACCAATGTCACTCCAACAAATTCAATTAAAAAAAAACACACAAAACACCACTGTCCATGGAGACTATCAAAACCTAAAGAAATTAATTATCCTGGGATATTTGACATGTGTTCTATCAATGAAGAAGGGGAAGTAAAATATTACACATATTATGCTGTCTTAGATATATATAATATATTAATTAAATATAATTATATATGTATGATAAACCAACTAAATATTATAAATAAATATTAATACTAAATAAATTAGTAAACAACCCAAAGTGGCCTCTTAATGGAGAAAGGGAAAAAGGGGACATTTTGGCTCGGGTACTGCCTCTGCTCGATGCTTTGTGAATGCTGTTACATATGGAATTCTTTCCCAACTCTATTCCACCTTGAATTTCTATTAAGATATAAGCCAAATATATCACTTCCTTTTGAAAGCTTTCCCAAGTAATCTTGGCGGCCAGTCATTATTCTATTTGTTACCTGTAATAAGAGCTAACATTTTTGAGAGCCTACTAAAATGCTAAGTGCTATAGATACTTTATCCGACTTACATGTCCAACAAGCCCCTGAAGTGAGCACTTATGTCCCATTTCAAAGATGAGGAAACAGGTTTTAAGAGATGAGGTGACTTACATAAAACCACACTTTGTAAAAATTCTGTTAAAGTCCTTCTCTGAAATTATGACAACATTTACTTCAAAGGGTTAGTGGGAGAATTTGAAATATATGTATGTTAAAATTTCCTTTCATTTTAACCCCCAAAGTTCAAACTGTTTTTACAATGCACCCAGAGTTCTTTTAATCAGGTCTGATGAGACACATGGACATAGAAATGGTTGTCAAGAGGAAGAAGTTTATACTCAGAGACTCCAAGAAACAGGAGGAAGAGCATGTCCTGCAGGGCCACATCGGGAAGCACCAGGGTCATTCTGAAGGCAGAGGGGGTGAGGAGAATGCATGGTCAAAAGCCTTTTTTGCAGATATGTCAGAAGGCATGGGCAAGGCAAAGTAGATTAACTGAGCAAGTTTAAGATGAGATATTTTGAATAATTTTAGTGGGCTCTGAGTTATAGAGGTCTTTCTAGTTGGCTGGTACCTGGCTCTGGGATAATCTAGGACAGAGCGAATATTGGCCTGATGTGTGACAGTTTGCTAAAGGAGGTGGTTAGGGATAAGAGCCCTGATAGGTTGGTTTTCATGTGAAAGTCTTGCTCACAAGCAAGTTGTTGACAATATTTAGAAAATATCTAGCCTCTCCAGAATTAGTCAGGCCTCAAGATGTCAAAGCATCATAAAATATGGAAAATTAAATCAAAACAAAACAAAACAAACAAATAAACAAAAAAAACACAAACCACATCATTAACACACTAACCTTACTAGAAAACTAAAGCAATGTTGCTAAAGATGACTGTTCAGACTTCCACATTAACACTTTGAGCCCATGACTGTTGATTCAGCCCTCTGTATTCCTTGTTCAGCCCTCTGCATTTCATGTTCAGTAGCATCTTAATCGCTTCTTACTAGATGCCAGGAGCACCGCACACAAATATAACAGCCAATCATGTCACCAGGTATTCCCAAATGTCCCCAGAAGCAAAACCACCCCAGTTGAGAAGCAGTGCTGCAGATAACTCATAGTTTAGTTGGGCCATGTTTTCACATAGTTCCTTTTATTATGGACCCTATAAGCCTTTTATCATTCATGCTTGAAATAATCATCAATGGCAGAGAAATGGCCTCCTCTCCCTGGGCTCAGAGAGGAAAATGCAGTCACAAAGCACTGATAGATGAAGGGCAAATTTAAGATGAACCTTAGCAGATGCTGTCTGGAAGGACAATCATGAACCCACCCTGGAAGCGATCAAGAACTGGTCCATTTTAAGCATTTTCCAATTTCTTTGAACGTTCTTTCAAGCTAATATTTTATCAGCCACATGGACCATAGTTTACTGAACCATGTATGTTGAACATATATTGTTTCCTTTTCCCCACTATAATAAATAAAACTGAAATGAAAAAAAAAGAATTGGTCCAGGCACATCACTTCTCTGAAAAGCAGGGCATAGACTTCCTCAAGCTACTCTTGTGCTTTGGTGAGGGAAGAAGGAAAACAGGCCTGGGAGGTTCTTTAGGACCCCTCTCCTGCCTAGCCTGCCCTAGAAAGCTTACCTAACTCATAGGTAGCTCGGACCTTTTGTTTATTTTCTTATACCAGATAAACATCAGATAAATAGACAAGCTCTAAGTTGACTAACATCCATACTGGATGCAAAAACAAGGCAAGACACATCATGATCATTTGAAATTTTCTATAATAAGATGGGCCATATGTTCACAAGTATGAAAACACATGTCTGGGGATCTGAAGTGCAACGTGGAGACCCTTGGTCTTTCAATAATCCTGTTTGCTGGAATCTGATTCCCAGGGATGGGAAAACTATGTCGGTGGAGTCAGAGAAGCAAATGGAAGCACAGAAGAGAAAACTCCATGTAGATAAAGATCAAAGAAGCGCATATTCTTATAGGGAGCAGATACATTTAGCATACCATAAAATGTTTTCATATCACATTTACCTTATCTTTATATTATCCACAATCACTAAATATTTCATTTCTTTCATGGAAAAGATTGTTGTGCCTGAACTAGAGTTGAGGAAATTGAATTTAAAATGTGTTACAGATTCATTGTTGAATTTTTCATTTACCTCCCTTTTAGGTTTCTAGTTTATTAAGTCATGTCTTACCTCATAAATTGAAAAAAAAGTGTTTGTTAAGAAATAAATGTTCATTAGAGAAATATTTGTTGAATGTATGTATTGGGAATATAGTGCTGAACAAGGCAGATTTGTTTCTATAAGATCTGATGGAGCTTATATTGAAGGAGAGGAGATAATTTATTCTGTGACAGAATTTATAAAACCCTCTCTTCCAATCTGCTCATGTGGTTCAACCAGCAAATATCTGAGTTAAATATCTGAATTTTGTATTCATTTAAAAAAAATAAATTTCAAACCCAAGGCTTTTAGAGGTTCAACTCTATGGAATGTGTTGTTTCTGTACCTACCTATGTGTTGGGGATGTTTCACAGAGCAGTAAAAGAATGTGAACCTGAACTAATTAGAATAGTGATGGAAGAAGGAAAAGTCTTTATTTTTTATTACCAGTGATATACTCCCACTTCAAAATAGATTATGTAAGTATGTGGTAGAGAGAGAAATAGCTTATTGATTTATATATTTTGTTGTTACACTTGTGTAGGCTTTATTTGGCATACTAAAACAGTTACACCTTAGAGCTCTAAAATTTAGAGGATATATTTATTTTGCATTGTGTGGAATGCACATAATTCTTAGGGCCTGCCCTGATTCTCTGGAGGATTAAGTACACTTTTGTTCACATTTGTTTTGGGTTTAGAGTGGCTAACTATCCTTTTTGTTTATCGGCTTAAACATATTTATGTATTACAGGAAGTTGGAAGTTTGTATATAGAAGGATTTGCCTGAGTTTCGCTTTTTGGTTTCCCTGTTTCTTTTTTAAATTTAGGATGTAACTTAAACACATCCCTTTCTAGAAATAGAAGAAAAAAACACACAAAACAATTATTGTCTTTTTTGTCGTAGTAAGTGTAAACTTATTAGATATATTTTCACAGTCATATGCTTAATCTCATGATGCAAATAAATGGACAGTGTAATGTTGCTGAGACCTTGGCTGAAAATGGCAAAGTGAATTCATGCTTTACTATACCCATCTCTGGTTCCACACAGAGCAGTGACAGATAAACTACAAACAAAGAAAAAAGTCACAGAGAGAAAGTGATGCAAAATATGAAAAAGCAGTTATGAGATATGAAGCACAAATTAAAGGGCTCCAACATGCATTTGAAGGATTCCCAGAGGAAACATGTAGAAGATAGCAAAGAAGAAATTTGGAGAGGTAATAGTAGAGAACTTTCCAGAAAGAAAGAAAAGCGTGAGTACTGAGATTGAAAGTTATTGTGGTGCTACATCCCCAACCTCTGCAAATATAATTTGGAACCGAGACAGCAATATTAGAATGCCGTGTTGGAGAGGCCATCAACACAGGATGTAAAATTAATGGGTATTGTCTTTCAAGTGGAAAGCACTGTAATAAATATACTACCTTAATATTTATTATGGTGGATCTAAGGACAAAGGAGATTAAACATGACACATCATTTATTTTCTGTAAACTCTGGGAAATAACAGGAAGTTATAATTTGAGATAATATAATCCTGTGAAGCTTCTCATTGCTTTCCAGGATGCATTCTCTCAGTGATTCTGTTCACAAGAACTGTGTGTACATGCTTCCCTTCTGAATTGCCATAGTTATTTCCTTTATTTTCCAGACTAAATAGGATCTGGTAAAACCTGGATCTGTTTTAAAGGAAAGAAAAGCATACTGTAAATGTAGTCCCTACTAATGAATCCTATATTTATAAAAGTGCAAAATCATTTAATGTACTGCTTTGGAGGGGTGGGGGGGGGAAGATTTGAAATTATAAGGGCTCACAAAGAGTGACCTGAGTCTGTCTGATCAAGGAAACTGGAGATTTTTCTCTAATGCTATCAGCCAGTTGGTGCAAAAATTGGATTCTTTTCTATCTATCCTGGAGAGTTCAACTTTGATTTTCTATTGCTCTAGAGAAGGACCCATGCTCTAGGGGCCTTCATCTGAGGCTCTGCCTCTCACCGTCATTGACCTCCTCTCATCTACCCCTGGACTCTGCTAAATCTTACTTTCCAAACTGGACCCATTCCTCTGAGGGTTATTAAGCTGCCTCCATCATCCCATCCAACTTCCCACTTATGAAGTCTAATGTTCCTTTTTGTGTAAATAACCCATGCCTTTCTTGTATCTAAGAGAAGTTGCATATTTTTGTTTTTGTTTGGTAAAATTGATATATCAAAATGATTTCCTTAAGCTCTTGATATGCCACAATATGCAGAAGATTTTGCCCTAGAAACCATTGAAAATTTATAAGAATTTTAAATTATTATGACCCTGTGTTGAAGAAATTTACAATCTAATTGAGAAGTTAAGACAGGGCATTAATTCATCTGAAGAAAACTAGAGTTACATGGCAATATGTATGCATCAGAGGAGGAGCGAAACTCTTAGCTGTTTTAGAGCCTACCACTCATTGAATGATCAAGTTTTTGTCTTATTTAGTGTTTGTCACGATGACATCTTAATGATGATTTCATTGATGGATGCTTCCTACAAGCTTCCAAATGCAGTTAAATGGATGATCAGGAAATATATCTGGTAACTTTATCATCATTTATACTTATTAAGAACTGAAAAGGGAGATGGAAGAGGCAATAAATTGTCTTCCCTAAAGGTGTTAGGGTATTTTTGTTGTTGTATTTTATTTTATGGATAACAGCAGTGGCCTTGACTGTGAAGTTACTTCCAATTAAACATCCCAGTCTCAGGCACAAGCAGGTCCAGGAGGCGCTGACTTCCTGTTTTCCTTATTGGCATTGCAGACAGGGGCCTGCCTCGTTTCATCGCCAATGTCAGCATATTCAGGAGGTGATTCATTTCTGTCCTCTGCATCGTAACCAGCCTTAGCATCCTATCACCTAATGCATCACTGTCAGACCCCCTGACTCCTTGATATCTCGGTCCCTGTGAGCAGTCTGGAGATCAAATCACACTTGATAGGGGAACCCAGAGCCAGAACAGCCTGTGCGAGGGAGTGAACCCTGAGGGGCACGTTTCTGTATGCTAACACCATGCAACCTCCCTGACAGCCCTTGATAATGTTGCAGTTTTCCAAGGAGCCCCTTAATGTACTGATGTTAATCACTTTGTTAGCTTCCTGTGATTGAGTCAGTCCATTGTCAAGTGCTGCTCCTGCTCGTGCCACCCATGGGATCTTCTCCGGCTGCCTCTCTCCTGCCATCACTGAGGCCCATGCTGCACTGAGCCCTGGGTATCTCACATTCCTCCCACATCCCTGTGCCGTGCTGCTCAAACTGAATGTGGCTGTGGAGATGGTTTCAGCGTTTGCACGGATACAATGAAAACAGGTTTCCCTTGCTGCCCCAAAGTAGGGTGTCTCCTATGTCAGCTTCTGTAAGCTGAAATGGCATAAAGCGAATAAGCAATGCCATTAATTTACATGGAAACGTTTGAGATCTCCATCAGACCCTCATAATAACCTACCAAGTCATAACAAGTGACACATAAAAGCTAAACTAACACTGACATATAGTAGAAGCAGTGCCATTCTTGCTACTGGGGTGCTGCCTCTATAATGACACCCTGCAAGGCACACACTGAATGCTTTTCACCCTTTTTTGTGAAAGTGAAAACGGATACTAAAATAGGTAAAAGCAGAGTGGTGTAATGCGAGCTTTTGAAAAGTGGAGGATCCCTGGATGTTAGAAAGCATTGCAACCTAGTTCTTCTTCAATTCCAGTCAATACAAATAACCCTCAAAACCCACAGAAAGAGTAATTCCTTAGGATATTCACAAATTTGTCAACTCAATCTATCCATTGAGTTATTTTATCTAATTATGCAAACTCTCATGTCCCTACTTCAACCATCTCTTTCTTTTTTTTTTTTTTTTTTTGACTTAACCTTTCAATTCTCCACCATTAGGCCTTGACTCAAATAGAGATAGCACTAAAAATAGACTTCCCTTGGTTGAGGTGAATACAAAAGACATAGACCATCATTCCAAGTATCCCCTCCCAGCTCACTCTGCTTGATAATAGATTTACTGTCCCAGAGGGCATGAACTCTGGGTTGCTGATGAATTTGAAGATAGTTCATTGCTACATACCCTTACCTGCTCACCGGAGACTCACAATATACAAATAGTAGTCATTTGTCTGTTGTAAGAGCTTATATCAAGATCTTAACTTTGGTTCCAGTACTATACTTTCACCTGCTGAGTTAATGACCTTCTGCACACATTTATAGTCAGTGATGAGGACATGATTTTTATTGCAGCTGGGAGAGATTCAAGAGACAGTGTATTCTGATGCCCTCATGTTACCGTCAGCATTTGAATAATAGAGAAGTTAAAAGAATTGCCCAAAGCCACACAGCTTTGTGAGTTTGTGTATTTAAAATATTATTTTTAGAATTTCCTGTCCAATGCTTTAGCTCTTCTTAACTTTGGAGTTCCCAAGGAGTATTTCCTGAAGCCTGTTCAGAAGAAGATCCTGAAAACTTGGAGAATATTCATAACTCGAGAGAGATCTTGCCTATCGGTTTTTGTGTGTGCTGGAGGAGTTCAATTTGGAGAAGAAAAAAAGAAAGGAAGGGAACATTTATTGAGCATCTATTAGGAAAAGTGCATTCTTTTGACCAGTTAGAAGTAGCATTTATTGAAAGCTTGCCAAGTGCAACGCTGTTCAGACTGCTTTGCATCTATAATCTACCTATTTAACCCTCAAACAGCCCTACGAAACAAGAGCTATTAATTTTTTTTTTTTTTTTACCATCCCCAATTTACAGATAAGAAAATCATGGCCAAGTCACCCAGCTAACAAGTTGGGTAGCTAGATTTACACCAAGGCACCATGTTATCTTGTCTATAGGAAACCTCATCGCCTGTGTGGAGTGGGTGTTATAGCTACAAATTTACAGATGAGGAAATGGAAGCTCATAGGAATTGTGTGACTAAGGTCTGGGAGGTGAAAGTGGCAAGATATGAATTCTAATCTACCTCATTTCATTCTTCCAGGCGATTCCACAATGTATGGATAAAAAAAGGGAAAAGATGACTTAAGGCATTTTAACCTGGACCTTTGAGCCTAAATCAATTTAGCAAATTAATAGAAAAAGTAGATGCTTCAGCAATATTCTTCTAAATTTGACTTTCCCTTCCTCCCTCCTTGTTGTGAAAGGGAGATAGGCTGGCTTTAGCTAGGATATTAGTCCTGGTAAAGTCCCTCAGGGACATAGCATAAACCTTACACCAGGACACTCCTTCTCAGATGCCTAATGTAGCTTCTAACACAAAGGCTGCTCAACAAGGACATGGCAAATGAGATTATAATGCTAGCCTGGGGTGTCACTATCCCAAACTCATCATGGTAGGTTGGATCTATTATACTATTTTGTCTGTTCAAGAGAGAAATTCTCTGTGAGTCATTATTGGAAAGAAGTCCTCTGTATGATGGTGATGGTGGTGGATTTTAAGACAGCTGTGCCATCGGATGAAATGATAACAAAGATTTAATCTGATTTCACACCAGAAATTCAGCTTTAGTGTGTGAATCCCAGCCCCAGCAGGGGGTTGAAGAAACAGTCACAGTATCACCGTGGTCTTACACTGAAGATGTGTAACTTGTCAGAGCAATGAAATCTCTTATGAAATGTGTGGTAGGGTGATGTTGTTCAGGCAGAAGGCTGGTCAACAGTGCACTTCCCTGAAGACATCTTTCAATAACAGTTGCATTACAATTAGAAATGGGAAAGGCTGGAGGCAGACACCAAGTTCATGTCCCTGGTTGGGTGTATGGTGGTGGGGACACATGCGCGCACACACTGTGTATTAGGGTTGCCAGGAAAAAACAGGACATAGCACTTAATTTGAATTTAAGATGAATGGCAAGTAATTGTGTCCCAGATATTGCAATAGATAGATATGAATACTGAAAAATTATTCATTTATCTGTAATTTAAATTTAATTGTGAGTCCTGTATTTTCATTTGCTAAATCTGGCTATATATATATATATATATATATATATATATATATATATTGCAAACACATATACATACATACATACACACATATTTAAATTTATGTATCTATTGTAAATAACATTCTCTGATCCTAATATGAGGTTACTGGCTAGCACCTGTCTGTATATGCTCTGGTTTATTCTATGCTTCCCATATGCCAAAGTGCTCCCACTTGTAATTTCATTTCCAATCTCTATTTTCCCTACCAGATCACATGGTCTACAATGACTGTGACTATCTGATACAGAATCAGAACCCAGCACAGAACACAATTGTTGAACTATGAATACAGCATATGTGTCAAAACCTGCATCTACAACTTGGCAAATAGCTCAATCTAACTATACAGAATGAATGGGGTGTGTGCCCAACTGAGGGCAAAAGCTTGAATCAATGACGGACACTATGGAAGAGATAGAGAACCTGAATTTAAAGGAAATTCACTATGTGACAAAAATGATTATGTTCTTTACAACATTTTTACCGCTCTGATTTTAAATAAGCATTTTCAAATGGTTTACCCCCTCAGTATGAGGCTGCCTACTATATAACAGGTGATTTTGCACACATGTAGTTTTTCCATAACTGACCCACATATTTTTTTAATATATTTTATTGATTTTTTTTTTTTACAGAGAGGAAGAGAGAGGGACAGAGAGTTAGACACATCAAAGACAGATTAATCAATCAGCTGCCTCTTGCATATCCCCTATTGGGGATGTGCCCGCAATTAAGGTACATGACCTTGACTGGAATCGAACCTGGGAGCCTTCAGTCTGCAGGCCGACACTCTATCCACTGAGCCAAACCAGTTTTGGCCCAATTCACATCTTGAACTCCTCCTGGTATTCCACAGGCTGACCAGGTTTGGTTTTCATATTCTGTGACACATTAAAAAAGTTTCACTTTTCCTCGAGTTCCGTTATAAAGAGAACCATCTAGAAATTTTTATTTTCTCCAAAAGCATTCAAACTGAGGGATAAAAAAAAAAAACAGAGAGAGAGAGGCTTGAAATGGTAGCCTCCTCCCACTCGACCTGACATTAGTGGCATTTTAAAATTACAACCTCACCGGCTTCCTTAAGAAATACTACATTTTTCATTGGCTGCTGTGATTAAGTAACACTCACTTTGTGCAGCTCCTGTGGTGACACAGCTCCATTACCAAGGCCTCCTGTGTGGCATTTGGTCATTAGAAACCTCACAGACTATTAGGACACAGTAGCAGAGCTGCTAACAAACCCTTAGAATCAAGGCTCCCTTTCTAATTATGACAAAGAATGAAGGCTGCATTCACGATGGTTTTGGAGTTGAATACAATAGGTAAGTGGAAGTATGTATATATACATGCAAAGAGTATTACAATGTATGATACTTCTCAAAGTGTTTCCCATAATGCTCCTTGACTAACTGTCCTGATACCCCAAATTAGGGTTTCATTTCTGAATCCCACATGTTCCTTGAGTCACCTAGCTCAATATGTTTATAAATGCAGGTTTATAAATGGAAAGCTTCCTGTGTTTATAAATGCAGGTTTCAGCAACTTGGTGTCCAGAGTGGTAACGTTTATGTATCATCTTGACTGAGCTAGGAGATGCCCACAAAGCTGATAAAACTCTATTTCTGGGTGTATCTGTGAGGGAGTTTCTGGAAGAGATTAACGTTCAATGCAATAGACTGAGTAAAGAGATTCGCCTTCCCAAAGTAGATGGGCATCATTCAATCCCTGGGGTGGAAGAGAACAGAAAGACCAGTTCTCTGTCTTTCTAAGCTAGGATATCCATTGCCTCCTGAGCTTGGACATTGGAGGCTTCTGGTTCTCAGGTCTTCAGACTCTAGGACTTGAAACAGTGACTTCTGGTTACCTGGTCTTTGGCCTCGGACTGGGAGTTACGCCATCAGCTCCCTGGCTCTTAGGTCTTTGGCCTGAATTGAATTATACCACCATCTTTCTCAGTTCTCCAGGTTGCAGATGGCAGATTAAGAGACTTCTTGGCCTCCATAACCATGTGAGCCAATTCCTATAATAAACCTCCTCTTATATATATCACCTATTTATCTATATCCTATTGATCCTGTTTCTCTGGAGAACCTTGACCAAGACAGTGGCCTAAACTGAAGCTTTAGTTTCTGGAGGTCTCTAATATGGGCCTGTACCCCCTAAACAGGGGGTACAGTTCAACTTCAACTCTTGACATGACAACTGGTTGTCCAGCAGTGGGCAGCACTAGCATCCACATTCAGGTTCTCTGTGCACCAGCCCATCACACCCTCTTGGTTGCCTAGGCCCATGAGGTCATTTTGGCCAGGGCCCCATCATGGCAAAGATAGGCTCTTCTCGTGCACATGAACAGCCAGGCACAGCACCCCAATCTAGCTCAATAGCATAAACGTTTAGTCTGCTTTCTGTGAGATGTGAAACTTCTCGTGAGATGTGAAACACAGGCCCATATTTTACTGGCACTTTGACTAATCTTCAGGGGAGATTCTGGCTTATGTGGGAAGTGATTAACTATGTGGTACCCTTTTCCCTAAGCTAGTACTAAACCCAGACCCCAGATGTGCTCTTGGCAGTCCATCTTTCTGATGACATATAAAAATGAGGAGCCACATACTCTGGGCTATTACAGATCCCATGGCACTGTTAGTAAGAACAGCGGTTTTACCTTTAACATGTGACCAAATGCCTAACTCAGATGGTGAAGTTTCAACTGCTCAAAATCCTTCATTACTTTAGAGATTGTTCTGTTATTTGCCCCCAAAATAGGTGAGCATGTGGTGGAGGTCATTTACCTATTGACATAGTTTTGCATAGGTAGCTGCATTTTAGCACTGAAATTAAGCAACCTCTGGGTAAAATATCATAGCAAGCTGAAGTAAAAAAAAAATGCTGCATAAAATAAATTATTTGATGATAAATGGGCACTGTAAACAAATTTCTTTATTTTTAAAACAAATTTATTTCTTATAAAACCTACAAAATTATGAATTGTGAGGGGTATATTTAAGAGCAAAATATGAGGGGATATTTTATTTTTGTGCTAAATAGATCTCTTCCAATCAAGTTATAAGAGGATTTTGTTTTTCCATATTGATCCAGCACAATGTCTGTTCTGTACATGAGGAAATTTAGTTCATATGAGCATCATTTTTTATTAGCTGGGTTTGGTTTCCAAATGCCTTCCATAGCCACTCTATTTGTTACCTTCAACAGGTCCCCTTGGAGACTAAATTCAGCATCTCCAACTCTGCAAAGGAACTTCCCTGTGGGGGAGGAACACCACTACCCCAGTCATCAATAGAGGAGGCAGGGAAGGCTGGGGCTGGGAGGATTGGATTTATATAAATGGAAAGATAAGTCTCAATTTCTTTGCTTCCTGCACCCTTGCCTCTACTTTTTTATTTTTATTTATTTTTTCAGTGTAAGGTGTTTCTTGCTCCCCGTTTTAATCTAAGCTTGATCCAAACGATGACATATTGAGAACAGAGTGATTTTAAAGGCCATCACTCACTCTCCCGGTTCACTGCAGTGTGGGTCTGCCATTCCAACTCTCCAGTCTCTATATAAGCTTATTCCGCACATTGCCAAGGCCTTCCCCTGAAACTCAACACTAGCTCAAGTCATCTAAAGCCTGCAATCTCTAAGCCACACTTAGCAATCCCATGTTGCCTAAGCTCCCATAAAATACCAAGTGGCTTGTCACAAACTCTCATGAAATACCAAGGAGATTTATATTTATCCTGAACACAAGCAATCCTTATCTAGGTTTTCCAGGATCAACTCATTTCTTATAAAATGCCCATGTCCATCATAGTAGATGCAATATTACACATACATAAAAATAGGAAGACGGCTTCTTGTATGCCATACCTAAAATCCAGTCTTAGTACTTCACAGTTGAAATTTAAGGGAGGCTTTTTTTGTTTGTTTCTTTGGTAAATAGTCCAAACCAACAGAAAAGTTGCAAAAATGGCACAAATAAAACATATATCCTTTTCCCAGAATCACCTATTGTTAACATTTTGCCTTATTTGTTTTTTAATTCTCCTTTCTCTCTCTACCTGTCTCTAAATCTCTCTCATATATACGAGAGACTGTACATACATAGTTTATACCAAATATACTATTAGAGAATATTTTTTAGTCAGAATGTACATACATTAATGTAATGCATATTTCCTAAGAATAAGGGTATTTTCTCACATACTCACAGTGCATTTATCAATCTTAGTATATTTAACATTGATACAATACATCTGCCACCACCTTGACAATTGACATAAGCAAAGAGTCTTGAATTTCTATAGGTATCTTGTCTCTTGCTGAAGCCATAGAACAGAACTTCTGGGTAACAGAAGGTGAGGCTCCCTGTTTTAATCTAAGCTTTATCCAAACAATGACATATTGAGAAAAGAGCGATTTTAAAGGCCATCACAACAGACATTAGGAACCCCTACAAATGCTATAGTAAAAGGAAATTGTGAGGACAGTTATTGTTTAGTAGTTAACAGTTATTGCTTCTCCTTAGCAGAAGAGAATGAAGCAATATTCGATCCAAGGGAAAGAGAGTGGAATCAGAGTCACCTAATGGATTTTGACTTTAGGAAAGATGACAACCTGTTCAGGTCTCACTTTCTTTAGTGTTAAGGCACTCTGATAACAAGTCAGAATAAAATGAGCTAAGCATGTCCACCCAGTAGGTAAGTGGTGCATGCTAGTTCCTGTCCAACAGTAAGCTCCCAGGAAGCAGAGCGAGACATGTGGCTCAGACACACGAGATTTATGCCAAAGTGCTCTCAGGAGGAGCAGATGGAAACAGAAATGGACAGAGGAAGATGCTCAGCAAGGCTGAGGTCTCAGCTGGAGACTGGTGTGAGCTTCACTACAGGGAGAGCTCTGGAGGGCTGACTTGATCCATGTTAAGATGAAAGAGTGAGCCAGACTTTTTACCCTGTCTTAGTCATCACTAGCTGTGGGACAGGAGGGACAAGGACCTCCTCAGTCCATTGGTTCCCACCAGCATTTCTCTGAAGAAAGAAATAGTTGTGAGAAGCCAGTTCTCAGAGAAGCTGAAAGGTAGGGAATGGGTACACTGACCCCATGAAGGGATCTGAGCAGGACACCACAGAATCCACTATGGTTCCTTTCTTCCCTCTCATCTGAAAAATAAAACCTTGTAGAACATAGTGCTAGATTCTTTGCAATGGAGATGGTTACATTATCTCTATCTATTTATCTCTACCTATCTCTATCTCTATCTCTATCTCTATCTCTATCTCTATCTCTATCTCTATCTATCTATCTCTAACTCTATCTCTATCTCTATATCTCACTTTAGTTGAATGCTTGACTATTCATATCACAGAACTCTCTGAAAAATGCTGAGCCAATTGATACCATTGAGGATGAGCCAATTGATATCACTGAGGCAGCCTTTTATTAGACTAATACTTCTCTAAACCCCAATATACAGTGTACCAGCCACAAGGAAAGGAGCCTAAGGATGTGGTCAATCTTTATTCGATTCCAGTGGTCCTTATCTGAGCTAACTCCTCCAGTCTCCGGGAAGAGGCTCAAAACTGGGAAAGGGCTTGGGCATTTGAAGTGCTTTCATTACCCTGCTCTCCACTTTGCATCATTGCCCTGTCTCTGGCTCAGCATCATTAATGCACTGCATGTCTTTCTGAACATTCCCCTTTCTAGGTCACTGAAACATGAAGTGAACATCACTTGTAATATTCATCCTGTCCTCTGAGAACTGGCAGGGGGATGGAGGAGGGCAAGAAAGTGGAAGCAGTGGCTGCTGGGAGGATGGAGAATTAATTTGCATTCATTTCTCACCCCGTTACTTTTCTACTCACTTAGCCTGAAGGCTCATTTCTAGTGTGGATCTAGCAATTACTTAGCTCATCAGAGGTAATGTGCCCCATAAATAGGCATAGACACTGGTCAAAGCTGGGCCTCAGAACTTATGGATACTATTCAGATTCTGTATTATAAGTTGAGGCACAAATAAGTCAGCCATATATATATATATATTTTTTTGCTAAAAACTATATATGAATGTAAGGTGCTCTATTTCTCTATTTTTAATAGAAGACTTGTGTAAATAGTGACACTTCTTAAAAATATATATTTTATTGATTATTATTATTATTATTATTATTATTTTTTTTTACAGAGAGGAAGGGAGAGGTACAGAGAGTTAGAAATATCAATGAGAGAGAAACATCAATCTGCTGCCTCCTGCACACCCCCTACTGGGGATGTGCCCCTAACCAAGGTACATGCCCTTGACCGGAATGGAACCTGGGATCTTTCAGTCCACAGGCTGATGCTCTATCCACTGAACCAAAGTGGTTTCGGCAAATAGTGACACTTTTTAAGGAGCATCTTTTTAGTTTTGCCAGTCCAGTAAAGTTCATAAGTGCTTTATCTATGCTGAGAAAAAAAATTGAGTTATGTGGCCTCCTACCTTCTGACTCATCCTCTTTTCTTTTTCTTATTTTTACCATAAATTTCAATCTGTAATTCCTGCTTTGATCAACTTGATGTCTAAAGAGTGGGAAAATTAGAATTCTAATTATACAAATGATTTACTGCATAAAATATTCCTGCCTCAATTTCTTATAAGTGTTCCTTCCATCCCAAGCCTTCCTTTGAGGGGAAGCACATATGCTGCCTAATGCAGACTGGAAATCTTCCTTCACATTTCCCTCTTCCACGTTTCCATATGAAGTAAAAGGGACTGACTCCTGGATACTCAAGGCTGATGTTTCAAGACAGATTCATAAAACAACAACAACTGGTAGATCTCTATTCCAACAAATTGATTTTGACTAAAATATTAAAATATTGCTGAATGTGAAGTGTTTTGTATATTAATATTTGTGAAGTTAACTACAGTTTATCCCTTCCCAGTTTCTCCTGGGAAGGTATATGTGCACATATATATTTTAAAATAATTTCCAACTTTAAAAATATTTTTGTTAAACTTTCAACTTTGAATCTCTCTCATACTTGGATCTGTCAAAAGAGGATTTGTCCTACATTAATAATCATTGAATGATGGCTGCTAGAATATATATATATATATATATATATACACACACACACACACACACACACACACACACACACACACACACATATATATATATATATATATATATATATATATATATATATATATATATATATATATATAAAAGCCTAAGTGACCATTATGACCAGTAGACCAAACCCAAACCCTAACCCTAACCCTAACCAGTCAATCAGTTGCTATGATGCGCACTGACCACCAGAGTGCAGGCACTCAATGCAGGAGCTGACCCCTGGTGGTCAATGCATTCCCACAGTCAACCTCTGCAGCCAGCCAACCTCCTGCAGTCCCACTCCCGGCCAGCTGGACCCAATTGGCCCCAATTGCTGGCCAGGCCACTGAAGGACCCCACCCATGCATGAATTCTTGCACCAGGTCTCTATTATAATATAAAGCATTTTAGAATGTCAGGACTGGAGCAATCTTTTCCAATCCAGTCATTCTACAGAAAAGAACTAAAGTTTAGAGAGAATCTGATGCCAACTCATAGTTAGACCTCCAGTTGGCAAGAAAATCGGCACCGGTTGGTTAGAAAGATGACAACAGTTGTCAGGCTCCTGATTTTAAATAGAGTGCTTTTCCCTAAAAAGTAACTAACAACAGAGAGTTTTACTATAAAGTCTTTTTTGCAAAAATGGAGAACACATCCTACATTGATTCTTTTTATTCATTCATTCATACATCCACTCATTTATCTAAACCTATATACATTACTTTGTCTTCTGAGCTTCAGCACTGAGCTCCAAGCTGGGTGCAAAGATGGCCAAATTAAGTTATAGTTGCTCAGGCAAGAAACTCTCAATGTGATGGCAGGCCTCCTTGTAAACTACATCCAATAATATCCAATAACCAGATTCTTTAAGCCTGGTCTTCTGTGCAGTCCCCAACCCCACCCTTTTAATGAAGCTAATCACCCAAATTTCTAATGAAATTAGAAATATTTGCCACCCACATGCTTTGGGGATCTTCAACTTACAAGCTGAAGAAAGTGTGTATGGATATGCCAAATGACAATAATAATAATAATAAAAACTTTGGAAAACTACCATTGGGAAGAATGTGAAAAATTGGAATACTTGTAAAATAGTGCAACCAACTGACAACTGATAGTAGTTCCCCCCAAAGTTAAATAGAGAATTAACCATGTGACCCAGTAATTCTACTCCTAAACATATGCCTAAAAAGAGTTGAAAACAGGGACTCAAGCAAGTGCTTGTATACCAATTTTCATAGCAATAACATTCACAATAGCTAAAAAGTGGCAGTGACTCAAGTTTCTATCAGCAGATGAATTGATAGACAAAATGTGGCATATACTCAACCACTGAAAGGAATGACGTTATGATACAAGTTACAACATGGATTCACCTTAAAAATATTATAATCAGTAAAAGAAACTAGACACAAGAGGACAAATATTGTATGATTCCACTTATGTGAGATACCCAGAATAGACAAATTCATAGAGACAGAAAATAGAATAAAGATTACCAAAGGTTTGGAGAGGTAGGAGGAAGGAGTTATTGCATAATGGATATAAAATTTCTGTTTGGGGTAACAAAGAATTTTGGAAGCACATAGTGGTGATAATTGCACAAAACTGTGAATGTAATTAATGACACTAAAGTGTGCACTTAAAATGGTTATTCAACTTCTAAGTATCCTTTTCTTACTCTTCCAGGTTTAGTAGAAGAAAAACCATGCAATGGAGGTTGGCTGCTACTCTCACTAAAAATCTGAGGATGCTCTTTTTGATCAATGATTTCTCTAACCTCTGGAATGCAAAGTAGTTCCTACCTGCAAAGTCATTGAGTCCCCTTTCTCTCCCCATGCACACACCTTGACATTGACTTTTAACTTGCACTTTGATCAACTAGCTGGCCCAAAGTCCCTTTCCTCATCGTTGGGCATGCACAATCCTCACACTTCATGCCACCATGCTTCACTCAGGTGCTGTTCTCAGGACACTTCCTCTTCTCTCCTGCTTTGGGATTTCACTGTTTTCTGATGCAGAAAACCCGTCTTCTTTGCATGGCAACTCCTACTAATCCTCTTAATTTCAGCTGAGTCCAAGTGCTCTGATAGGGCAAACAAGTGCTCCTAACTGCTCTCACAACACCTGACATGTTCCTGTTTTACAAACAATTCCTCCAGAGCATTGATCAGGATCTCAGGGACTCTGTCATATTCAGCTGTCAAATCACTTGATTTCTCTGTGCTTGAATATATTTATGGATAAAATGGGAATAATACTTATTCATCACAAGGTTGTAGTAAGGATTGTCTGTGTTAACGTGGATAGAATATTGAACACAGTGTACTTATTATTATTATTATTATTATTAATTATTATTATTTTCCTCTAGTCCTTATCAGTCTGTATGAATGCTATTTACTTATCTTTATCCTGTCTTGTACTGTGAAAGTCTAACATATGCCTGGTATAAAGAAATGCTACATAATGACTACATTATTTATTAACTATATTTTTAAACACAAACTATTGGTGATATGTCTATTATGACCAATGCACTTCTCTGGATGTTGGATACTGGAGGACTACAAAACTTAGTAGATGAATCTTATGTATTTCAAACAGCTGTCATTGGAAAAGGATATACCAGTTTAAATACAAAACTATTTTTAAGAGATATTGTAGCATGACCAATGAGAAATGGAAAACTAAATAAAAATATGAGATAAAATAAAACAATAAAGATGAAAAGTATGGTATTCTATCTCACTCTTATGATTTTAAGAACATTCTGGCAATACTTATTGTTGATTTTTAAAAAGTGATAATGGACATAATAATGAGGCATAAGCAAAGCCTAACATCTATTCCAGGCCCTTGGAAAACTCAATAAGCCTATCACAATTTTCACCTAACTTTCCCTTTCAGAAAACACATCAGCTGTAATTCAATACAGTTTTAAAGCAGACTCCTAAAATGTTCTCTTTATAGAGGGAGACAAGTTCATTCTACACTCAGTAAAACTCAGGAACAAAGTGCATATGTCTGAGCCTCTACTGTCCCCGGAAAACAGGACAACTCTCCTACCATGCTCAGCTCACTCAGCATCAAGCCAGCTTCTGACTTTTGTAACCCAATTCCAGGGCTTTCAGCTTTTGCCTCTTTCCTGACACCAAATCCTGTTATATCCAGGTTCCTCTGGGACTAACTACCTTCCCTGTAACCATACCACCAAAGCACATGTCTTGTCAATTCCCTCTCGGGGAGGAGGTGCTGGCTATTGGGTTTGTGTTGCTTGGTTCAGTGATCTCAAAGTATATGCTTTTCCTAATGCCACTACCAAGCATCCTGCCTAGAAGTAAATAATGCAACCGGTCTGAGCCTCAGTTTCCACATCAGAAAAATGAGGATACTCTTCCCTATTCTTCAGAGCTGCTATACAGATTACATGTACCAGTGTGTGTAAAGAATGGTGTCAGGAATTTAGCAGGTGCTCGGGAAGTGACAGCAAGTGGTAGCTAGTTTTCCTTCCCAATCCTGTCAGAACTGTGACAGATGCACTCAAATAATTGTTTCACTTTTATAAGGGATCCTAAATTTAACAAGCTGATTTATAAATGACTGTGCAATTAATGTTACAAAAGCCAGGTGGCATAGTACAAAGATTGTGTGGTCTGGGAGTTCAGTGACAGCTGTATTTTGTTTCTGGAGTCACCAATACATAAGTGACTTTAATCAAGTCAGTTAATCCCTCCAAGCCTTGCTATTGTCATCCATACACTACAGGTTAAGTTAGATAATGTTTCAAGTCCTTCCTAGCTCTAAATTTTTGGTTCTCTTTAAAAAAGAAAGTCTTCATATAGTAACAAATATCACCTTCAACTAGGCCCCCACTGACAGTTTAATGACAGGGTTTTAGGTCTTCTCTCCTGTGTATAGCAACAGCATAGTGGGTACCTGGTGTGTATATAAGTGGGGAAATATGATATTTTGATATGAAATATTTCTTTGACTCCAAGGAATTTCTAATATATTGGATCTCAAAGTATGGCTTCGAGATCAGCCTCATCTACATCACCTAGGAACTTACTATAAATGCCAAATCGTAGCTCTTATCCCAGACCTACTAAAATAGGAACTTGGAATGGGCTCAGAAACCTATGTTTTCACAAGCTTTATAGGTGATTCTGATGTTCTATAGAGCAGGAGAACCATGGCTCTAATCTCTAATCTATGAAAGCACTAACACAAACACACCCACACCCACCCACACACACACCTTTACTTTGAATGGAGGCAATAGATAGAATAAGGACATATATAGTACCTTATTGACTTGTCCTTAATAATTTCTTGATTAAAAATAAAAATAAAAAACCACACCTCAGAATTTCCTAGTAATCAACTTCATTTCTAGTAGATTATTCTATTTTAAAGGATAAATGTACACCCAGTAAAAGATTAAGAAAATAGCTAAGGAAAAATAAACATTGATTGCTAAGAGAGAAAAAGGCCACTTAACATATTATCTTTTTTTGTAAACAATCACTCCCTTTGCATGTAGCTCACTCCAAACATCTTTAAGTTTAATATGGTGAGGATGCCTCCAAATAGGGGTTTAATTCATTGATTTTCCTTATGATTTTCATTATCTACTTAAGCACAAAATGCATTCATCGTGGCTTCACAGACTGAACTCAGTTGATCAAATTGCGGTATTTGAAAAAGGTATCAAATACAAGTGGACACCACCAAACAGTTTCTCTATCAGTACAGAAGAACATGACGCCAACATGTAGTGAGACTTCAAACCAAAAAGCATGTCTTAAGAAGTCAATGCTCACACATAACTTAGCACCAGATGAACCTAGAGACCAATAATTATTTGCAATCATGGGTCAAGGGATTTGTCTATGTAAAGTCCTACATGGCTTCCCTTATCCCCAACAATAACCTCTGTAATAAGATCTCTGAGTCTTATCTCACACCTTACATCCTATCTGCTTCCTTTCCAACTTTCACATAGGAGTCAAATACTCTAGGCAAACTCATTAGTCAACAGAGCCAAATAACAGTACAATGATTGAAATTTCTTTTGAGAGTCTAAATTTTTTAACTCAACCTTCTTCTAATGCCACCTCTTCGAAATAGACTTGCCCAGGCCATGGTATTTTGTGGAAGAGCCACACTCAAGGGGCCAAAGAGCTGCATGTGGCTTGCTAGCTGCAGTTTGCTGACCATGACTCTAGGCAGCCTATCCTGTCCCCATCCTCCTCCTCCTGCATTGCTCCTAAGTCCTGCACTCCAATGGTATCTGTAACACATTGCTACCCCAATCAGTGTATATGCCTGCCTTCCCTATGGGATGGTAAGCATCTTGGGATCTGGCATATTTAAATCCCAATAGCAGCTTGATAGGTTCTTGTAAGTATCTGTTGAGGGAAACAATTTTACTTTCTGGTCACACTTTTCTCTTTCCTGCAGCTAGTTTACTCCCAAAGTAGCAGCCAAGTTAGATTAGTTTTCCATTGATTTTTTCACAAATGAGTCATAATTAGGGTTCATATCACTTTTTAAACCTGTAGACATCTACCAGAGACTATGATCTAATAGGGAAAAACATGAACTGAGAAAAAAGTGAAAATGAAACTCCACATATATAAAGAGTGATTGAGAATCACTGAAAAAAAAAATGCAGAACAAGCAGTCAAGAGTCCCTGTGAGTCAAGAAACAGAGAGATTTTACTCCTACTCAGGACAGAGGGGACCACCGCTCAGCCCTGTGTCCTTCTAGATTTCACTTTTCCATCCAGCCTTATGATCCCCAAGTAAATGCCAACAAGATACTTGAGGCGATAATGATGCTGGGAGAATGGGAGAAGAAAGAGAGCTTTGGGGGAACATTTCCAGAGTGTGGGGGATGGTTTGCAGAAAAATGTTGTATCTTTAGACACCTGAGAAAGAAACACATTTGAAAGATGCAAGTGAGAGAATCTAGGTTGGCTTTAGAACCGACTTCTCTGAGCTCAAGGAAAAGGAGTTATTGTAATACATGGTCAGGACTAAATCATTTGTTACTGCCAAGAAAAAGTTCCCAAAGAAACAAGGTGGGTCAGAGCTAAATTCAAAGCCTTCAGACAAGAATTAGATAAATTAGGCAGTAGTTGAACTTTACAACATACTTTGAGAGCAAAGAAACAGGAGGAACTCAGTAGCAACTAGAAGGGAGATTGAGTTTAGGCCAACCTTTTTGCAGTTTAAATATTGCTTAGCTGAGATTTCAGCCGATGTACTGTGTGCACATACCACCTAGCAAGGCAGGAGAATTCATTCCATCCAGCCATCTAGATTTGTCATCCCATCTGCTCTCACCTCTGCTGGCTGCACACACCAAATGTCAAGCCTGGCTGCAGTGGAACAAGAAAGTGAATATAAATAGTGGAACGCTAAGAACTGCTATTCAGAGATGCTGGGAGGAAACCAAAACCCATTTTTACCTTAAAAGAGGGTGGTGGGTGTGGTGGTCATTTGAAGAAGAGAGCAATTTCTTTAATAATGTATGCTTTTATTATAGAAAAAGTACATTCTATTGAAGAGTATGTGGAGAGTCCTGTGTAGTCAAAGGAAGAAAGAAAAACAACACCCATTGTTCCATAAGTCAAATACAATAACTGGGTATATTTTAGTGTGTTTCCTTTTAGTCTCTTTTGTTATGCAGATAAATTTTAAAATATTGTAAAAATATTGTTACAATCAGTGTTTAACATTATGTGTCATCACTTTTTGGTTTACATAGAATGTATATAGTCACATTACTTCTAATGAATAAATTTACTATATTTAGGTTACTATATCTCTATAATTGAATAACACATATGATATGAGAAAAATATAAAATATTTAAAGACCACTGGAAGAGAATGATAGATGACTTTGAAAGAATATTTCAAAGTAATTAAGTAGACCTGGACATGGGGATTCAGAGAGAAGGAACATATGGAATTTTGGACAGGTAGAGAACAAAAGTATTTTTAAAGTTAAGAACAAGTATTTATTCAGAGAAAGGTGAAAATTCAAATGCATTGATACTTGGTCATGTGGTTTATTTTATTATTGTTATTGTTGTTATTATTGCCATTGAAAATTATGACCTATTTAAAATTCCTACACATTTATAAATATTTCTTCAGAGTAGATTATATGAGCTAAAATTACTCTGTAAAAACATATAAATATTGTTAATATTTCTTATTGCTTTCCAAAAGCCTTATAATAATGTCCACGGGTGGGCAAAAGTAGGTTTATCATTGTAATATGAATAATACAATAATTAATTACTAATATAAGAACAAATGCTATTTCACATACTCACAACTGTAAACCTACTTTTGCCTACCCTTATATAGTCCAAACTACATTTGTAATTGTGCCTATTTTACTATAATCAGGCCACCTTAGCCATTGTCACTTAAACACTCTTTGCTAATTTGATCAGTAATAATTGATACCACCTTTCCCCCCTGTACTAGTCAGGTTTAACATTACTTTAATATTTTCTAACTAAAGTTCTCCCAGTATTAATTATTGATTCAAAACCATTAAAATTGGCTTCTAATGTGTAATTTTTATTATTTTTTGAAAATCAATATACAGGAGCTCTTCATATGACTAATGTATCATGCTTTTTCAAAGTCATTTTTGCTTCAAATAGTCTCCTCGGTGTCTTAATCTTGGTAGTTGATACATTAATGTTTTACCTTCTTATAAAGTCATCCCCACTTTATAGTTTAGAGAGAAACAATTTAGTCCTTTCATTCCATCTCTTTTCTCAAGATGCTTACCTGAACAATATACATTGTGTTACCTTGCATGTGAAATTGGGGAAGGAATTAATCATTCATCATGTCACATGAGGGTCATGAACAGACTTTAGACATTGAGCTGATTGAGCTAAATAGGGTAAAGAGTTGATAACTTCTTTCTAAAGGCAAATATTCTACATGGGTTTTTTATTCTAAAAATAGGACAAACATAACAGTGCCTATAATAACAACCTACTCCATTCTCATTTTTTTCCACCTTTAAAAAAATAGTGTAAAAACATTTGTCATTGGTAGCCTGTGCTGCTTTGAGTAGCACTTATGCATACATAACACCACATGAAGGAAGCCTGCAAAGTTTTAGATGTTCCACTTCCTTGCTTGCTTACGTTACCAGAGCTCTGATTGCATTAGGTATTCTTTCTTTCACCCCGGAGAAACATACATCTGTTTGTGCTGACATCTGTTCTCCTTTGTGGGTTCTAAGGAAACATTTATTTCTTTTTTGCTTTTCTTCCTGTTTTAGCAATGTCTGCTTCTCATCTTAATAAATCACCTTTGCTTGGCAATAAGTTAATAGAGTGAGAATGCATAGCTAACGAGAGGATGTGTAGCACAGAATGCAGAATTCGGACAACTTTCTTGGCTCATTGCAGGGCATCTGCCAGGCAGTACAAAACTGCTCATGGTGTACAGGCTTCCTTTTTCAAAGAATGTTATAAATTATAATATCAAGGTCATTAGTTTCCTACATGTTTAACACAGAGGAACAGAAATGATGTATGAGTTAGGAAAGGCTCTGCTTTTGGGGTTGTAAGTCCCAGTATTGGGTCCTGCTACATCCTTGAGTTATTTCTACCTTCCTCCCTGAGAGTTACTTTTCCTTCTGGAGTCTGGTGCCTTTCAGAGGCATGCAAGGCCAGCACAATGTCAGGAGAGGGTGTAAGGCAAGAGGCTCTATTCACATCCTTAGGACAGAACTGATTTTTCTTCTCCGCAGGCTCCTGGACTCCTGAGATGCGGCTCACATATCCTGATTAATTTTGTGGCCCACTCAGGGATGATTAGACTAATGAGATGAAAGGATTTTTTTTTTAAGACCATATCAACTGATCATGCTTACTTTAACAATAGAATCTTGACTGGGAAAAGATATTCATAATTCATGTAAAAGACTTGTATCCACAATACACAAAAAACTCACAAATCAATAATAAATGAATATCCCATTAATAAATAGGCAGGAGAACTGAGCAGGCACTCCACAAAAAGAAATATCCAAATGGACAACAAACACTAGAAAAGGTGCTCAATGTTATTGCTCATCAAGGAAATACACATTAAGACCATAAAGGAAACCACCCAGAAAATCACCAGACTGATGTAAATGAAGAAGACTAACTAGAGCAAGTGCCGACATGGAAGTGGACATGTAGAACTCTCATACATCACTGGAGGGAGTGTAATTGGTACTTCGACTTTGCAGAACTATTTGGCACTATTTATTAAAGCTAATCATAACATCAACTGTGTGATCCTGTCATTCCACTCTGAAGGTACATGGTACACCCAAGAAAAATAAGTGCATATTTTTACCAAAATACTGGAAACAATACAAATGTTCATTAACAAGAGAACAGGTAAGTAAATAGTAGTGTATTTGTGCAATGGAACACCACATAGCAGGAATTAGCACTATGGCCCACAGGCCAAATCCTGGTAAATGCCATTTGTTGGAATATGGCCATGCTCATCATTTACACAGTGTCTACAGCAGCTTTTGTATGAGAAGGCACAACTGAGCCCTTGCAACAGAAACCCTATCACCCACAAAGCCATTATTTTAAAAATAATAACTGGCCCTTTATAAAAAAAAAAATTGCCAACTCCTTCTTTGAGCCATAACTATAATAGGAATAGAGGACTGCTATAGAGAGCATGGCACACAGCTCACCAATATTATTTGAATGAAAGAAGCCAGACAAAAAAGAGCACATGCTGTAGAATTCCACTACATTCCCAGAACAGGCAAAACTGACTGATGGTGTTAGAAATATGTAAAATAGTTATTATATCTGGAGAATACACACTGAGAAAGGTACAAGGGAGCCTTTAGGGATTCTGGAAATGTTCTATATCTTGATCTTTAGTGCTAGCTACAGAAATGTGTTCATCCATAAAAGTTAATTGAGCTGTACACACAAGTTAGTGCACTTTAACTTTTTATAGGTCAATTTTAAAAAAAGAATAGAACCATGAATTTGCTGTCACTTGAATGGGTGGATTGGCTGAAGCACTCCATATGTGGTTGAAAGATAAAAACCCGTTCTTCTGTGTGACTGTGGGAGAAGCTGAAACCTCAGGGGTTTGGTTTGCTGTGATTGAGGTATGCATGACATATAACATTGTATTAGTTTTAGCCGTACAACATAATGGTTTGATATCTGAATATATTGCAAAATGATCAGCAAAATAATAATTCTAGCAAATATCCGTCAACATACATAGCAACACATTCTTTTTCTTGTGATGATAACTATTAGGATTTACTCTTGTAGCAACTTTCAAATATGCAATACAGTATTATTAAGTACTAGAAGCCTGATACACAAAAATTCATGCAAGAGTAGGCCTCCCTTCCTCCAGTTGCTGGCACCAACTTCCCTCCGGCACTCAGGACTTGGCTGGCCTCCCTCCATCTGGTCTAATTAGCATATTACCCTTTTATTATTATAGACTAGAAGCCGGGAGCAAGAAAATTCCATGCACAGGGGGTTGGGGGGAACCTCAGCCTGGCCTTCCCTCTATTACAGTGTAGGAGTCCTCAGGAGCAGGAAGCAACCTGGCGATCAGGGGAAGGCGATGCCCCATTACACCTCTGCTTCTGCCACTGCCGGCAGCACAAGTCTTTGCTAGCCCTGGTTACCTGAGACTCAGGTGGCCCTGGACAGCTGGTCAGCCGCCATCTGAGGTTTGCTTGCACCTCAGGCATTAGCTGGGCAGCCACCATCTGAGGCTTACCTGTGCCTGGGGCAGGGAGGGGTGACTCCAGAGACAGGCAGGTGGAGTGACTGGACCCAAGTGGGGGTGAGCCTGGCAGTGCCGCCCACCTGCCACCCAGGTGGGGCTGAGGAGACTGGGTGCTGCCATTTTGTGGCTGTGGGCACCACCAATTTTGAGGGTGGGGCAGTCAATTAGCATACTCCCTCCTTATTGGCTGTGGGTGCCAAACATCTTTGTGAGGGTGTGATGTCAATTAGCACATTCCCTTTTTATTAGATAGGATAGTCTGTATATGAAACTTCAGTTTTCATAACAAACTGTGGCTGGCTGATTTTATTTTACTTCAAATTTATAATGATGTTATAATACATGAAAAAGTAAAAACTTTTGCTAAAAAAAGGGTGTCATTTACAAAAATAAGCCCTTTTTTCAGAAATGCTTTTCTTTCTTCCACGCTGACCTTCTGTTTGGCCACACATTTATTGTATGTCATTTCTTACTTCTAATAATGCATTACCAGTTTTGTACTTCCTTATTCACCTACATCTCTCTCTCTCTTTTTTTTTTTCTTGAATATTTATAGTAAATTGCTTGCATAACCTTTGGGTCTACATTAATTTATCTTTGAATGCTTTTCATTTTCCCTTTGTGTCCTTTAACTCCATTGACTTACCCTATTTGATATTTCTTCATTATTCTAAAATTCACTTGACTCCTGTTCAACACTCTTATTTCCCTCTCCCCTCCCTTTTTGGTTGTCCCTGTGTCCTAATTACCAATCTAAACTAGGTTATGGGAACTCTTGCATCGAGGGTCCTTAACCTATACGTTAAAATCATATTGTATGGATCACTCTAGCCCAGACAAAGATTGATTTCTTTCCAGCTCTCTTTTACATGGTGCATAATTTACTAATCTTGTACCCTGCCTGCAAACCCACAGTAGTACATGATTTATTCATTTCATGCCATTTATTTCCAGAGAACTAAAATCATTGGCAACTAGTAGCCTTTTCTATTAGCATAAATGAAAAGCATTAAGACAATATCAATGGAGTAGTTCGTAATCAAGATATTAATGAAAGATTCAGGCTTCTTTCTTTAAAGCATCCCAAGCATTTCAAAATTATATAAAATCCACTGATCTTCATAACATTACTGTCATAATTGGAAAATTGCTAAATCTTTGTTATAGACCGAAGACGAGAACCAGAGAAAGTACTTGACTTTTCCATGGTTCCCTCAGCTTGCCACCAAATTTGCATATAAAAAACAGGACACTGCATTTAAGAAGCAGGACATTTGACCAGCAGGATTAAAGTTGTGCTGTTATATCTTAGTTCAGATTGAAAAGGAGTGATTAAAGCTAATATGCTCTCAGAGCCCCACCTTGAGATGGGGCTCTGTTTTGAGAAGCACTAACTCCACTGCTCAGAGAAACCTTAAGTATTTATATTTCCAGGACTGGAGAATCACCCCTTTCTTTAACAGGACCGCCATACCTTAGGATGAAGCAGCTCAGAATACACCAGTGAAAAAGCCCTCTTGATTCCTCACAAAATCAAGTAATTTAGGATTTGACTGAATCTTTGAAGCCATTAACCTAATCAATCTACCCACTCATATTTAAATCATATCCACCCATTTTCACTTACTCTGAGACCACTAATACTATCTTACCATGCTCACCCATCCCAGCTGTACCAAAGAGCTACACTGCATATAGAGCACCTTAAACGTTTGGACACAGCTTGTGTTTTCTGGATAAAATACAACAATTTCCTGTGCCATTCTTGAAGCACCTACTTTTCAAAACCTCACCCAACCTTGGTCCCTCTCATTTTCATGAGCTTCTCCTGTCTTTCATTCCTCATTAATCTGAAGGCATAAAACTACAGTCTTCCAACTATGGATTGACCAGCACAAGTGTCCACTCTCTTATTGCAAATAATTAACACAAGCCCATAATTTGTTGTTCTAGGCAACCTGTCTCCTTGTTGGCTAATAACACCTTGCTCTTTTAACAAGGCCACATTATTTTCAACCACTGCTTAGCACTCATGGGTGCTCCTTACATATACATTCAAATTGACAACCCCTATCAGATCATGACTCATAAAAAAAGTCACTGGTGTTAGCTGTCTAAACTTCATTCAATACAATCCTTTTTGCCTGGATATGCTATCTCTTGTGTCTTCATTAAGATCTCTGTAAACCTATCCTATATAGATCCATACATATTATCATGTGAAGAGGCTTGGAAATGAGTGAAATTTGGTCATAAGAGTGTACTTTAGCCCATTTGTCTAGCCTCTAAAACTAAGATATTTTTTTTTTTCTTGGAGCAGGGGTTGACAAACTTTTACTCTATAGAGCCAGAGAGCAATACCTACATAAATCCAGTTTTGTAGGCTATAAGGTGTCTGTTGCAACTATTCAACTCTCTTGTTGAAGTGTGAAAGCCATACACAGTATGTAAATGAATAAGCAGGTTGTGGTTCAATAAAACTTTATTTACTGAAACAAGCAGTGGGCAGAATTCGGCCTATGAACCATAGTTTTGTTATCCGTGACTTTGAGTATCTGCAAGCATTACGTGATGATTATTTTCTCATTATCCTTAAACTGTGCATGAAAATGCTGCATTATAAATGTATTTCAGAGATAGAGGAATTAGTGACACATAAAATGCACTGTTGTGGTAATCTCCCTATTCATCTCTTACTCAGCAAATGGACTCTATGAGATACACGTCTTTATTTGGAGAAAAGATTTCACTAATAGCTCACTGCTTTCATTTGTCATCTGGTGGCTACCTGTGTCCTGTGGATTTGATGATAATGTTCCCATAAAGCTGTAATCCAGCAAAAACCTTTATTATCATTAACTCTTGTGCTCGAGGGCCAGGGGCTGCTGCTTGACTGTGTGGCAGTTGTGGAGGGTGCATAAACAACGGGTCACTGTCTGACCAAAGCCTTCACCCGAGAGGGAGCAGCGTTTGGCACACTAAATGATGCCTCCTTGGGGCATTGATTATTTTTGAGCTGATTAATTTTAAGACCCAGAAGGCTCAGAAAGAACCTTTGACCTTTCCTTTAACTGCATAAAAGAAATTAAGACAGAAGGCTCGTGCTAGGGAGAAGCTATCACCAGAGATGACTATAGTTTAATCTAAACTAGGTCTGGGAGATGAGGGAAACCTCACCAAAGGCCCATTTGAATTGATGTCCCATCCTCTATAGATGTCCCAGCCAACATTTTTTCCCCTAATAATCATGAACTGTTTTTCATCTCCCTGTGATATCGTTTTACTAACCCTTGGAGTCCCAGACTTCTAGCTCCTTCTCCTTAGTCTAGAATGACATATATGTATATATATATACACCTCATTTGGTCTTACTCTCTTTGGAGTTCTCCCTGCTCAGATAAATTCCCTGTGCATACACATTACAACTTGATTTTCTTGTGTTAATCTGCCTTACATAATTTCAAATATTTAGAGGGCCAGAGACACTAAAAGGAGAAGGGGGAAATTTTCCCCTCCCTCCCACACATAAATAACCCAGCCTCCTAAAAAGCAAAACAAAACCAAGAAGGTCCACTAACTCCACTTTTTCATCACTAACAAAATCACTTATAGGCTGCACTCATGTGTGTAATGTATATATTTTCTATATGGAGCTTGTGCCGCAGTACTGTATATTTTCTTGGTTTTTCTGTTTGGGATTCCTTCCTCCCAGACTACTATCTTCTTAGGATCAAGGAGAGGATCCCTGAAGCATAAGTATGTGCCCTTCATGCTAATCTACAAACACATTCTGAGCACCTGCTCTGTGCTCCATTCCATGAGAGATGTGAGGAGCTCAGAAATGATAAACTAGGCCCTCAAGGAGTTCAGGCTGTAATGACTAAATGCACAGAAAGACAAATCTCTTGGTTTTACCCCCTAGCAAAATCCTCTTTTTTTTCTTTCTTCAATTTAGGCATCTCCCCATCATTAATATACTTTGGAATTTTACATTCTCCACTGAGTTACCTGCCTTAGCATTTAAATCTAGAGCATTTGTTCTTTGAATGTCATGCAGTGTGACAAATTAGTTCTCCTACTTTTACCAAAGCACTTAATAAGCTGCTTCTCTTATACACCACTATTCTCCCCAGGTGTTCTCATAGTGACAGTGTAACAGCTTTCCTTTTTTCCCAAAGTCTCCTAATGTTTCATTAAAGAATATTCACAAAACAATGCTAAAAAATGGCAAAGCATGAAATAAAAAGCAGCTCTACACGACCCTGGCACTGCCTTCCATGGTGTCGTATGTATGAGAGAATTTGCTGAAATTGGTCTGACTGACTTATCTGGACAATGAGTAGCTAAGTCAGAACTATCAGGTGGTGGATGGCCTTCTGACAGGACCAGGGATGTTGACAGGTTGTATACTCTGGCCTCCTCCATCCCAACCACGCTCAGGTAGAAAGAATGCGGGATGACATAAAATAACATTCAGCTGAATTAAAACAGCACACCCATTTTCACAAGAAAATACACAAAATAAACAAAGGACAAAGTTCTTATGAAATAGTCTCTTAACATCAAGAACGTTCTGTCCTTATTATATCTTTGAGATCTGGACATAGCCTCCATAAAGAAAAATGACACAACCTCAGAGAAAGTCTGTAAGTCCCACTCTTTTCAACTCGCTACCCTCTGGGTCTTTGTTAAATGGCCCAAATTAAACAAGGTTCAAGTGTCCTCACTGGAGAGTCTTATAAGCTGCCTATGCAAATTCAATGTCCTGAAAACTTTCCTGGCCTCACTTCCATTCTCTTTCACATTTGCAAATATTTTTGTAGTTCTGAAACTGGCATTTCCTGCTAGCTTGAAATCAGTCTATCCATGTGAAAACATGAAAATCCAGCCAGAATGTAAAGGTACCAAAGAGTTAATACTTCTGGGGAAAAGTCAGGGCCCAAGAGGAACAAACTCCATTCCCTTTTCAATTTCTCTGTCTCCTGACTAACTTTCCGAACAGATTTAATCACTCTCGCAGTATCAGTCACAATCAGGATCTCTCTCCCAGGTCTGCACGGAGCTACTGCTGGGCTTGGGGACTGGGGCTCAGCCAGCAGCCACCTCACAAACCCATCACTCAGTCCTACCAGCTCCGTCCCTCTTCAGAGGCTGCATGACTGGCATGAATAAATTCCAAGAGCCCAAGTTAACACGGGGCCATCAATGAAATTTATGGTGAAAGCCATCAAGGATGAGGGTTTGATTTCCATGCAAGGAATATGGGTTGCATTTGGTCTCGTCCTCCTCGGCCTGGGAAAGGCAGGCTAGGGTTTCAATAACCGCTGTTGTCCTTCTCTGTTACTGTGTGCTGGTTGCAAACCACGTGTCTGTCTGCATTTGCTTCCAGAGCACTCATTATTTCCTATTCTTTTGTGGGAAGCAATAGGGATTTTGCAGAAATTAGCATTTCCGTCTCTTGCCTGCCAGAGCAGGCGTGCCAAAGCTCCGTTAATCAGCCCTGTGTCACAAAATAACTTGAAGCCACGACGTTGAAAGTTCATCCCTAGAGGTCCTGCCTGCTCAACTTTAAGTCTTCACTTCTCACTCAGTTGCCTTCACTTGGAAGCAAAAGTGAAATTTTCATTTTCTCTGGAACTGAGAACCCAGGGAGAGCTCACGCAGGCGCCTCCAGCAGCATGGGCAAAGACGGCTCTTCCAACCATGTGGTCTGTCTGTACTGCTCTCCAGGTCTCCAGAGAGTGCAAACCTGATGCAAGGAACAAGACTCTCAGCCCAACCTGGCATCTCTCCCAATGGCTTTGTGTGTGTGTGTGTGTGTGTGTGTGTGTGTGTGTGTGTGTGTGTGTTTAAAATATATTTTATTGACTTTTTACAGAGAGGAAGGGAGAGAGAGAGTTAGAAACATCGATGAGAAAGAATCATCGATCAGCTGCCTCCTGCACATCCCCACTGGGGATGTGCTTGCATCTAAGGTACCTGCCTTTGACCAGAATCGAACCTGGGACCTTTCAGTCCGCAGGCTGATGCTCTATTCACTGAGCCAAACCGGTTTCGGCTGTGTGTGGGTTTTTTATGGGCACGTCAGGGTACACTTTCTTACATGCCAACCCTTTCTAGTTTTTTTTGTAATTGGTTGCAGAAGAGTCAGTCTTGTCTTTATCGTCTTTGCATCTGTTTACATCAGGTTCTATATATTTCTTGTTAAATGCTCTCATGTTAAATGCTCATCAGCTTCACAATTATAATTGTTTTGATATTTAAGAGGCACCCCCGCACCGCAGTTCTGGTATTCCAAAATTTCAGTATTATGTTTCCCCACCCTTTGTATAGCTTTCAGGTCTTCTAAATACCACAGCTAGCATTTCATCAATTAGTGAAATTTCAGAGTGACAAGATTTTGGAGCTGCAGAGCATTTTTAAGTATTTGCAGGTCTTTGCCTGCTTCGTTCTGGCCCAGATCGACCTGTGAGCTGATCCTGCATTCATATTTGGAGGCCGAGCTATTTCATTCGTGGAAATTTTATTGCACAATAAATGAAATATGGGAATTTACAACAGCATCAAATGAGCCAGTTTTATTAAATTGTAAGCTGCTGCTTTCCTATTAAAAGTCAGATTACAAAAGTTGTCAAGGGCACATGCCTGGATTGGGGGCTCGATCCCCAGTAGGGGGTGTTCAGGAGGCAGACTATTGAGGTTTCTCACATGAATGTTTCTCTCTTTCCCTCTCCCATTCACTCTCTCTAAAAATCAATTAAATATTTAAAAAAAACAATTAAAGTTGGTTAAATCTTCATGAAAGACCAAACTATAATTTGTGTGATGACTGACTTAAACTCAGGCTTCCCTGGGAGAGAACAAGACCCTGGAAGTGGCACCAGTGTCTGCTTCATTTTCTACCACACCCTTCCTTTGCTACCACTTGAGGGTGCGCGCAGGACCTGGGACATTATCGCTGCGTAATAACTATTTTTTTCCTGAAAAACTGCATTTGTTCACTTTATTGTATTTATTTGATAGTAACTCCGAAATCACTAAATGGTATACTTTAATGAAGTGCGGTTTCTTTCCTGTTCTCTTTGGAGACCAGGTGGCCTTTGCCCAGTGGACTCTGCTTCCTTGGTAGTTCAGGGAGCTTCTTTGCTCTGTGCCCCCTTATTGGGCAGCCTGGTGGGAAGTGGCCCCCGCCTGCCTGAGCCTCTCATGAAGCTGGTCTTGTGGATGGAAGCTACTCTGATCCAGCGTCTACCCCATGCCCAGGGAGGGTGACACTTTGTGACCCTAACTTCGCATTCCGTTACCACGTAGGGAAGGAAAACACTGCAGTCTTCAAAAGGGCTGATTACTCACAACACCCAGTTCCCATAGTACTGTCAGGGACACACAGGAGGTTTAAAATTTTAATTTCTTTTAAAATCAGAAAAAAATAAATACCATTATAAGAAATAGATCATAATGGATTCCAACTGGATTATATTTGTCTTTACTCCAATGCAGTTGTAAAATATAATTGTTTACATTATATACATATATACATTTATTTATATCATATTTTATATTATAGATATGTGTTTATGTGTGTGTTTATAAATGTGTGTGTATACATGTGTGTATTTTTAATGGAGGAAGGGGCTTACCCAGGTAAAAGTACCCAGGACTCATGAGTCATAGAGTTGCTCTGGTCCAAAAAGATTTACTTATCAATTAGGTGCAGAACATGCTGGTCTCCTATCACTACTTGGCAGTAATAAAAAAGCTATTTGGGGAATATAATTTTGTTTCAGCTCTGGGCTCCTCAGTCTAGACACTGCCCCTCTACTCCCACCCAGACAATTTCCCTGAGGCTGTAACAACCAGCAAATCTGCACAGGAAATGTGATCTCTAAGAGAGCAGAGCACGAACTGTCCCCACCCAGTATCTGGCATGGAGAAGAGGCACAACCTGTATTCACAGTAGCAAGAATGACATTGTCATGCACTGGAAAGAGGGCAGAGGCTGAGAGACACAGGTGTGAATTTTGGCTCTACCACTTAGTTGCTGAGTTGTTTTCATCAATCACTTAACAGCTCTAACTGCTTTGTGAAAAATAGTGATAATAACGCTGTAGGGCTTGAAGGTCATTTGTGTATAAACATTTAGCTTAACAAACAAATATAAGCACTTTATTTTTAAAAGTGATAATATGGTGAGAAGAAATAAAAATGTTGCAGAATAGAAAAGAATTGATGGTGAAATAAAAGTTGCTCAACAGGTGATTGGCACTATTATTAAATTAAGCCACTCCTTTCCTCAAATTCCTTAATGGCTCTCTGGTGTTTACAGAACAGCAGATATGGAACTACTGTGTGGTTTACAAAACCCTTCAGACTGGACAGCTGCCCTTTGGTCCCCATTCTCCTCTCTTTCTCGCACCTGTGATTTTGCTCTAGCAAGCTTGATTTACTTGCAGTTTATCAAGGCACCCAGCTCTTCTCAGACCTCTGTGCCTCTGTATCTGCTGTTTCCTCTTCTTGGAATGCCCCTCCCTCTACTTAAATTTTCTGGCTAGAAAATTTCTATCCTTTCCCCATATACATTTGCATTTTCAATTCTTTCTTATTCCACATAATTTTCATTTTATCACTATATTGTAGCTTAAAAATGAATACATTGTTTAAAAGTACTTATTTGTAGTTCTTAAAATTTTACAGGGAACTCATACAACTTAACAAAAGGAAGATAAACAATCCAATCAAAAAATGGGTCAAGGACCTACATAGACACTTTTCAAAAGAAGATGTAGAGAAGGCCAAGAGACATATGAAAACATGCTCAAAGTCATTAATCATCTGAGAGATGCAAATCAAAACAACAGTGAGGTACCATCACAGACCTGTCAGAATCGCTATCATCAACAAATCAACAAACGTGCTAATGAGGATGTGGAGGAAAAGGAAACCTCATGCAGTTGGAATGCAGACTGGTGCAGCCACTGTGGAGAACAGTATGGAGTTTCCTCAAAAAGTTAAAAATGGAACTCCTGTTTTACCCAGTAATCCCACTTCTAGGAATATATTCCAAAAAACCAGAAACATCACATGATCTCACATATGTGGGATATAATGATCAACATAACTAATGAACAAAAATAGATTCACACAATGAAATATTATGCAGCCATAAAAAAGAAAAAAAATTCTCATCGTTTGCAGCAATCTGGATGGAATTGGAGAACATCATGCTGAGTGAAACAAGCCAGTCAATGAAAGAGAGACACCACATGACCTCACTTATTTATGGATGATAAAGAACATTATAAACTGAAGAACCAAAAGATAGATATAGAGACAGTAAAGCAACAAGCAGACTGTCAAATTACAGCGGGGAGGCTGGGGAGATCTGGGGGAAATAAGAGATCAACTGAAGGACTTGTATACATGCATATAAGTACAACCAATGGACACAAAACTTTGGAGAGGGAGGGTATGTACTGGAGGGGGGGGGCATTGGTATATGTACAAAAATAATAACTTAATAAAAAATATATATATTTTTTAAAAATAGATCCAGAGACAAGGTAGCACTGAACAGACCAGGCTGTCCAACCTCAAAGAGAAGCAGGGAGGGGGGCAGTTAACCAAAGGACTTGTATGCATGCATATTAGCATAACCAATGGACACAGGCACTGGGGCAGTGGAGGCTTGCCCTCAGGGGTGGAAGTGGCAGTGAGGGTGGAAGGGGTGGGGGGTAGAACGGGGTGTTAATGGGGGAGGAGGGGAAGGAGACATCTAATACTTTAAAGTTTATACAATAAAAAAATTAAAAAAGAATTTAAATGTGATGTTTATAATTTCTCACCATGTAACCATAAATAAATCACCATTTAAACTTATTGAGGTACAGTGAAAAAATAAGATTTTGAAGAATCTTCTTGCTCATCGTTAGCCAGCTATTTAGCTAATGTAAAATCAGGAATTTCATGGGGAGGGCCCCTAACTTTAAAAAAATGTCTCTCTCCTAAAAGCACATTATCATTATGACTCTAAAAGCACAGCCCTCTCCTAAAAGCAACCATTCAAATTTTACTAATATTCCCATTTTTTATTTTAAAATATTTAGGTTCACACATTGTCAGAAAGTAAAAAGAACAAATTTGGAAAGAGTTCAAATTTCAAATGTGAATAAAAGTAGAATATAATTTTACAAAACTCCTGATAAAATTTTGATGATTATTTAATTTATTATTCCATTAAGTCCATGCTCATTTTATTTCATTTAGCATTTGAAACTGAGAAATCAACTTTACCAACATAACTTTGATCATTGCAGATAATTCATAATTAAGTTTTAAAAATTGGTTAAAGAATAGTAATGCATTTGGCCTAAGTACATATTTAATGAAAACTGAGAACGAAGTGTTTTCAGATTCAAATATTATCTGTCCTTTAGATGTCAGCATTCTTTGACATAGTGTATTACAGCTTAATGCTTCTATGGAGATTAAAATATGTATTGTATGATTATGAGTGATGATTTATGTCAGAATGTACTGTCATCTTCTCTAATAAAAGAGATTACAAAACAGATAGCTATAATATATCGGGGTGGGGGGGGGCTGATTTGAAATCTCTATGTTCAATTTGGAGCCAGGAAAGCTATTTATAAGACCTCTCCACATTAAACAATACCCAATCAGTTCTACTGACAGTGAGATGACTTCTAAAAATGAAAACGGATGAGATCCAGGCCTGTTCCTGAGAGTGAAGCCAGGTTCAGATTGCACATAAACAGGTTTGCAACTACAGTGCTCGTTTCTGCTGAAGAGGAAGGCCAAGCCTAGAAAAAGCGTACTGCACACCAACAGGATGTGACACATTATAAAAGCTGTGATGATGTCCTACAGAAATGAACATTTTTTAAAATTTTGAATTCCGAGTCTATTTAAAATGCATTATCTAAAAGGCTACTTTCTATCTTTAGAAGTTTAATGCATTTTTAAGTAATACTCTCGCATTATGAAGTGTGAAATCACAAAGTTCGGCACAAGAAGACTATAACCAAGGGCTCCTCCATTACTTAGTGCCATGAGTCAGGGAGGGATCCCATTATCAGCAGGCAGGTGTCACATTTACATCAAATTTGCTTGCATAAGTCACAGGGTGCAAAGGCACTGGGAATCAATTAGTAGAAGAAATTTAACTTGCCCTGCCTTTTAGAGCCGATGCTTAGAGATACATGAAATATTTCCTTCCTAAAAGCTCTTCAGTATATATGAATATATTCTTACACATAAAATATGTATTTTTGAATTTACTTTTTGGAGGTCAATTATATCCCGAGGAAGAAAAATAAGGATAAAAATGATGTGATCAAGCAAGTAGCTATTATCTCCCTGCAGCAGGAATCCATTACTCTTATCTCATATGTAATCTTGGTTAAAGAAACTATTGTTAAGATGCAAATTGTTGGGGTTTAGTTTTGTAAAGAATAGTAATGAATGCTAGCTCTGTAGCACTTTAGTATACCTAGCAAGGCCAAAAGAAATTCTTGGATATAATTTTGAAAAACAGAATAACAATGGTGTTAGTTCATTTAAACTCTAAGTCCTATTTATATTAGAATAAACATTATTATATGCCACTGGGTATAATAAAGAATTTTAAGTTTCATTATGTACCCGGGAATTCCTAATGAATTCATTTAAAAAAATTCAGTTCCTATTACATTTATCTATGCTTCTCATACTGAGGAATCCTAGTCTGTCCATACATAACTGAGAGATCATAGCATAAGATTCCTTTCAGTTCTTTTATTCCCTACTATCTTTTCTATCAACATAAAAACTACCCAAATCATTACCCCAAGTGGAGAAGATCTGAGTATGAGAACAGTGGAATTCATTTTGCACTAATAGCCATCTGCAGCTCTTCATCAGGAAGTTAAAATGAATGGGACTTCCATGTGGTTCATTACATTTCCCACGGTGGAAAGTCTTAAACACCATGTAAGATAAATGTCATTATCTTGATTACAGTGGGCTTCAAAAAAATTGCATAAGGACAACAATAATAGTACCTTTCAATTACAACTTGTATCTGACCCTGGCAAATGACTCCTGAGGCCTGAGTGTTCTCATTGGGAAACTGGGTTAATGAGATCTACCTCACTGGATACAAAGAAATAAACAACAAGGTGACAAATCTGGAAGTAATTTGCCAGCTACCTAAGTGTTATCCTGATATCAAATAGCTTATCCTCTTTGCAAATAACAGAGTGCTAATGACATTATCTCAATGGAGCTTTGGAAAGTCCCCATGTAATAGAAGAACAGGAATTAATGAGGCAATTTTACAGATTAAAAAAAAAATGAGTTTTCAGATTTGTTATTTGTCTAAGGTGACAGTGCTGGTATGTAATGCAGCCAAGTCTCCAACCAGGTGGCTAGTCATCAAACATCTTGAAAGCATTTGATTTTTCCTCCATGCTTCTTTGTACTTTATCTAGCATCTCATAAACAAGGGCTAATCCATTTTCTGCAAATCCAAGGACTGTGATTGCTCCCTCCTTAATCACACACATCAGATTTTTCTTCATCCCCCCATACTTTGCACACTTATTCTTATTTTCATCTAGTCATCTTATACAGTGCCTGATTGTCCTAACCCCTGTCTTCAGCTTTTAAGAAAATTAAGATTCTGTAAGGCTTTCCAAGTCCCCTCTCAAGCTGCATACTATTCCCACTGCATCCTTTAACCAGCTAGCCTTCTCTGACTTTGCAGAGCAGTCAGGTTGGTGTCATACAATCTAATGCTTGATTAGATTGTAACGTTTCTTATCCTTCTGTGCATAGAATTCGCATCTTTCTGAACTAGATGATCAAATCAAGTGTGGATTCTCAAATCAAGCATAGAGACTTTTGCTGCTCTTTAAAAATAGCTCCATTAAAGTTGAACACTGATTGTGGATTAGATTGAATGTAAGGGATTATTATTATTTTTTTTAAAGAATAGTTTATTGACTTTTTTTTAAAGAGAGAGGAAGGTAGAAAAGAGAAACTTGCATGTGAGAGTGTACTAGTAACATCCATTGGCTGCCTCCTGCACGCTCCAAAGTGGGGATTGAGCCCATAACCCGGGCCTATGCTCTTACCAGGAATCCAACCAGCAACCTGTTGGTGCATGGAACAAAGCCCAACCAACTGAGCCACACCAGCCAGAGCCTAAGATGTAATTTTAAAAACATTTTTTTTTTTTTTTAGTTATGATCATGGTATTTTAGTTTTATTTTTATACATACACAATAATTTAAAGATAAAATGATATAATGTTTAAGATGTGTTTGAAAATAATGTTTCAGAGAATGAGGGAAATAGAGATAGAAGAAAGTAGGGAGATACAGGGAAAAACAGATTGGCCATATGTAAAAAATTACTGAAGTGGGATAATAAGAAAATGGGAGTTCATTACTTACGGCTATACCTATATTTATATATAATTGAAAATCTTAGAAGGTCAACAGAAATAAAAAAGGCCAGCACAAAATAACATTGCTACTTCTCATAAGTATCAGCACAATATTGAGTTTAGCATTAGTGAGGTCATAGATATATTAGAATTTAACAATTCTAATAATTTTAAATTAATTACTTATTTAGAAGAAAAGGAAAGGTTTTGAAAACCCTCACTCCAGAAGTAAGATTTATGGTGAATTATTTCTTCTCTGAGAGAAGCAAACAGAGAAGGGTGAGGCTCTTTTTTGCACCCCTCCTTCCTGCCCGTGTTTCTGCATCTTCACATGTAATCTTATGTATTGCCCATGTTAGTGCCATGCAATAAAGAAAATTAAAGATGGATGACATCTATACTGGATTTAACTTATTTTAAACAATCTATAAAAGGAATTATTTCTTGAGTAAATTAAGAATTATTACACAGAGTGCTCAATGTCCAGGTGTCTAACTGAAAATGTAGATGAAAAAATAGAGAATAATGGGCTTAATAAAATTTTAACCCAAGTTTCTAAATTCATTAATTTCTTCATATCCAAGTTGATGAATTCATTCTGTTAGAGAATGAAATTTAACTTATGAGAATACTGTTCATGCTGGAATAGGGAGAACTTAAGTCTGAAAAGTAAAGAACGTCAATTGAATATCATCTGGAAGATGACTCTTATTATAATAATTTATCAAAAGGAAACATTTCTAAACCAATGTTCCAACATGAAAAAAATTATGATAATTTAGTTTTGCTTCTGGGTTGGTTACAGTTTTGGGTCCCACATGTAGATGATCTAAATGCAGGAAAGAGAGATAGAAGTAGTATTTAGAGAATCCAGACCTAAAGGCCTGGAGAAGCTGTGAAGTTTTCACTTCAAAAGGACAAAAATTTTTAAAAAAATGTATTTATATATATATATATATATATATATATATATATATATATATATTTATTTTTTTATTGATTTTTTAGCGAGAGGAAGAGAGAGGGATAGAGAGCCAGAAACATCGATGAGAGAGAATCATTAATCAGCTGCTTCTTGCATACCCCCTACTGGGGATGTGCCAGCAACCAAGGTACATGCTCTTGACCGGAATCCAACCGGGGACCCTTCAGTCTGCAGGCCGACTCTCTACATATTGAGCCAAACTGGTTTTGGCCAAAAATGTTTTTAATTAGTGAATTGGTAAGTGTTGGCTGCAAGCAAACTGTGTCTTTAACACTTTACTGGAGTTTGAGCTTAACAGAGCTGGTTTCATGGGCATGCAAGCTGTCTAGTATTAAGAAGCATCACACACATGGTTGAATGCCCTTTTGGCACCATCTTAAAATTCTTAACAATTATTTTCATTTTTTTATTTTTTATTTTTATTTTATTTGGGGGCTTCAAAAATTATGCAATCAGCCTGGTGCTTATTTTGCTTTATTGCTTTTCTATTTGCAACTTCTGAATATTAGAGGTGGTAAGACCATAAGACATGTCCATAAAGTAATTAATGAACAAAATTATTATTTAAATCTATATTGCCTAAATAAATTTTCATAAAGCACCAAAATGGGTCAGACAACTGGCTAGACGTAAAACAGCATATATTGTTATTACTGGAATGTTGGTATAGCAAGAACAGCAAGTCCTGGAGAACAGATACATCGTTATGTACTGGCAGAACTTGCTAGGGAAGACTCAGACCACATAGAGGACTTTACTACTCACCTTTTCTAATTAATATTAGTGACAACTTATGGAACATTGACCTTGACTGGTGTCTTATAAACATATATTTATTAGCTGAATAATTCTTACACAGTTCTTTTTTAACAGGTGAGGAAACCAAGGCTCAGAGAGCATGAGTAATGTGTTCAAGTCCCACAGCTAGAATTGATGTGGAGGTCCTACCCCAATCCTCCTGACTCCAAAACCCAGGTTCTTACATTTTGTTACTGTTTGTTATTTCCAAATTGGTGTGTATATATCTGCATAGATGTCTCCCAAGATTTACATTATAGGTGGGGGAGGGGGAACATAAGCACATATCTACAGGTGGGAGTAAGGGTTGTGGCATCCTGCTGGGGAACATCTGGCTGGTACTGAGTAGAACTAAGTAGTATTTGGGATGATAATGAAGGTAAGAATACAAATAAAAGCTACATGGACTGGGACTTAAAATTATCCTTATTTTATGCATGAGTTAGCAGATGTTACTAGAAAATGGTTGCAGTGTGTGAACTCAGACCTGTCTTACAATGCGTGTGGTCTTCACGAGCATCTCACCTGCCACTCATGGTTTCAAATGCAAGGAGCCATGTTTTTGAAGGATTATAAAATCTTAGTCCCGATTAGACTAATGTGGAAGGCAGACTGGATTGGGAATTTAAAATTGAATTAATAAAAGAGATGTTTGGGGAATGTTCATGTGACCACAGGACACAGGACAGGGGAAAATGTGGGCAACAAGGGATACAGGGAACTTGCAAAAACCATCTCTTAGTTCAAGAGTAAAAATATGAGAAACTGGTTGTGGAAATGGAAAGAAAAGAATGAGAATGAAAGACGTTTCAGAGAAATGTGTTTATCCAGAGACGGAGATGATCATTTAGTGAGATTTTACCACTTGCAGGGTCTATCTTCACCCATTCACTCTTGTTTTTTCTTCCCCAAATATTCTATTTCTCTCTATGCGTTGCTAACCTTTCCTATTTCTCTTTTCTCTTCTCCTTTGCCTCCTTCTGTCCTTAACCCCGGTTTGCTGAAAGTTAGGCTATATTTTTAAATGCTTATTCTTGGGATTGTTTTCCTAAATTGCTTTTAAATTAGGCATTTCATTTATGAATTGTGTTCTCTTTAAAGGAGTTAATAGCATGTGAGCTATCATCTTTTCTTTGCGAATTAGTCTGTTTTTTAAAAAGTATCATCAAAATATGTACAAGAAAGGGTAATTATTCAACTCAAACTATAATTGTGTCTAATTGACACTCCAGAAATATCTATCCCAGTAGCAGCTGAGACAATTTATTAAGTTTTTTTGAACATTGATTTATAGCTAGTGTCTCATTTGCATCACAGAAAAGGCTCTTGATAATTTTGCTATTATGGAATAAGTATTCTGTGGAGGTGTTCTACATCATTTCCCTAACACTATGAGGCAAACTCTTAACCAAGGCCCAACATCTGGTGCAAAATTGGGTTTACTGATCATTAGTGAACTAACTGGCTGCCTTTAGGATTGGGGCAGAAAACAGCATTCCCAGGTCAGTGGGGAACGGGATGTTGCACTTTTTAAAAATATATATTTTATTGATTTTTTTTACAGAGAGGAAAGGAGAGAAATAGAGAGTTAGAAATATCGATGAGAGAGAAATATCGACCAGCTGCCTCCTGCACACTTCCCACCATGGATGTGCCCGCAACCAAGGTACATGCCTTTGACCGGAGTCGAACCTGGGACCCCTCAGTCTGCAGGCCAATGCTCTATCCACTGAGCCAAAACAGTTTCGGCAGGTATGTTGCACTGTGTTGTCTACCTCGGCTCGTCTTCCAATGTTGAACCCTCAGTTACCCTAACTCTCCCTTTCCTGCTACCTCTGCACTCAATCAGCGACCAGTCCTACAACTTCTTTCACATCTCTTTTCTATTTTGACTATCATCATACCAGCCATTCCTCCAGTATGACCCACCTGGCTGAAATAATACCGACTGCCTTCCATCTTTTTGCCTTCCAGTTACCATTCCTCTAATTTAGTGTGCACGTTACCATCAAGGTGCTCTTCCCAAGTCACAGCACAAGTCAGAAAAGTCCCTTCCCTACCATTGCTAGGGATACTTAGAAAGTATCCACATCTCAACCAGATTCCCAGCCTGAGTGGTTTACTGATTTGCTTTACACCTCCTTGCTGCTGCTGCTCTTAGCTGACCCTCCCCCCCACCCCAGCCCCCCATAATTGCAACATACCCTGGGAGTTTACATCTCTCATCCTGTGCATCTAGAGCCCCCTCCCAGGACTCTTTCTACCCTCCACTCTCCATCCCTTAAACTTTAAAGCCTGCAGGGGCTTCTTCCCCCTCCTGAAGCCTCCTCTGATCTGGCTCCCAGGTTCGCTTTCTTCTCCAGATTCCCAAAGCCACGGCCCATTTTACCTTCCTTTGAGCTACCTCCCTCCTTAGACAACCAATTCCAGTCCTTGAGGACTAGAGTTATAATTATAGTCTTATAGACAGTACCGTATTTAATTCTTCAAATAGCCTTATGAAGAAGGGACAAACCCCCATTTCATAGATGAAGAGACTGAGGTCAGGAAGGTAGAATAGGCCACACATTTAGAGAGGGGCAGAACTGAGCTTCAAAGCTAGGGCTGTGGCCTCAGGCTCTTTCTTTGTGTGTTTATCCTCTACACTTTGCTGGCTACCTTATATCCATGGCTGCCCCCTTGTTTCTAGCACAGCTCCCTGCACATAGTAGGCAACCAGGGTAGGCAGGTTTGTAAAATTGAATTTAATCAATCTGATTTGATGAAGGCCTGGAAAGGAATTTACTAATCTGAGGCTATGAAATGTTAACTATATTCTCTCTCCCCAGTGTTCTCCTAATTACTTGGACCCATGACTATCAATCTGGTAATAGGAACCAGAAAAATGCACAGTAGCTAATATGAGAACCATGTATATTTTATGTCCATTTCAAAAGCAACACTTTATCACACCTCTGGGAGCTTCTGGCATGGTTCTGAATATAAATAGGCACACATAGTGCTTGAGTCAAATTACTTGGCATTGACAGGGAGCCCTGGGCCAGTCTGTCCTGGAGCAAATATGATTTGAGCAGCCTGACAAAGGGGAAGACTTTGTAGCAACAGGAGAAGATGCCTGAACTTTTGTCCCTGGGGTGTGACCATCAAGACTATCATTTTGTGAGCCTGAGTGTGGCTGGGTAAGCACCACAGGACCACTACTCTGCAGGTTTGCCTGCTGGATCACATATTTAGCATTTGCAATACCGATATCTATAACTGTATCTAAATATATTTATCTAAATCCATACCCACATCCATATCTAGATCCATATCTTGTTCTCTGACTTACGTAAGCTTCCTGAGGTGTCTGCCTGGTGACCATTGCTTCCTTGATCTGTTCTCTGACGGATCAGCAGTCCACAGCAAGGCTAGAACTTGCAGTGCTTCTCCCTGTCCTACTTAGGGTTACTTGGTTTCATTTGGCCATAACCGTCATTTTTCCTGAAATACAGCCCATGGCAGAAATGTGGAAAAGTCAAAGATTCCTTAATGTTTGACTAAATGGGGTTTATTCCCAGCTCTGTCACTGTCCATGTGGCCTAGCCATGCTACTCCATTTCTTCATATTTACAAATTATTATTCTTTAAATGATGATGGTTACACCTGTGGAAATCAAACAATGCTATTTAAAGTAATCCTGGAGAGCAGATTAGCTGTGAGGGGGGGAATCAAAATTAACAAACCCTCTTATAATTAGTTAAATGCAATCTGTGTGATGGGATATTTGTTAAAGTGGCACCTTAATATAAATTTATTATTTCATCTGGATCATCACTGCAGAACTGAATCTAGTTTGACACCTTTAAATTCCCAAAAACTCTAGCTATGTGTGCTATTTATATGCAATTGGAGGACAAAATTTTAACATAAATGGTTGAGTTAGTATAAATGAGCACAATTATTATTTTCATAAAATCTTACATTTATATAGTGCTTTTTATATAAAAAGTGCCTTCTTATATATTTATTAATCTGTACAACTCTATGAGTTACATTGTGTACAATCAGAGATGTGGAAACTTCTTAGATTGGTGACTCTCAAACTTTATGCACATAAAGTCAATGCAACCAATTAATGTTCCCCTCTCTCTCTCTTTCTCTAAGCATGTTCTCAGATGATGATTCAAAAGATAAATAAATTTAATATAAGGGCACCATTAGACAACCCAACGCACAAAATAATGGCTGTCAAGTTACAAACCATTATGTACATCATGGTTATGCCCACGAAGAAGAAAAATGTCTGTTATCTCTAGTGCAGGGAAAGTGACATGAAATCCAGTGGAAATAAAAATACTATAGGATCAATTTATGACATAATCCATTCACAATAGATATTCCTTTGTTCCTCTTTCTGTCTTTTATTTCTTTATCCTTTTGATGATCCTCTTTTTGTCTTTATTTAGTGGAAGAGGATGGGTATTGACACAGGGATCTAAGGGGCTTGTTTTAATTCAGAAATTGGAGTGACCTGTGGCTCCTAGGGCACCAGGTAAACCTTAATCATGCAGGTACTCCATAGCAGCCCCAGGACTAGTACAGTGATGAGTTTCAGGATCACTTCAAACACCCCCAGGGCTTTAGACAGAATTGTAATGTCAATTAAGTTTATCCCCTTCCCAGCTCCCTTTTCTTTACCAGGGATTGATTGGCATTAGTTGGATGTTTTAAATCCCTGACTTATTATGGAAGACTATGCAGTCTTGAGCCCAGTCCAGTCAATCATTACGTTGGCAATCATGGGCAATTTACTTAAACGTGCCACTTCTCACTCTCCCAATCCATAAATAGAAAGTTATTCCTTCATTCATTCATCAAATAGTTTTAAAGGCTTAGTACATGACAGATATGGAGCTAGAGCTGGATTTTTAATGATAAAAAATGACATCTACTTCAAGGGCAAATAAATAAAGTACATACATAAAATAGGAAAAGCATTACTGAGATAAAGTTAAAGGGAAAAAACCCACATGTATAGAGCATCAAACACAATGCTTGCTTCATGGCTGGCATAGACATATTGCTACATTTTTAGGCCAGCTCCTCTCTCCCTCCTTCAATTATCCAATTTCCCAATGGAAATTAAAACTTCCATTTCTTCAATGCTGCAATTCTCATCATTCTAACCATCTAATTAAACAACAACAAAAATCACCCTTAGGGGAATTTATGCCTCCCCCCGCCCCCCCAAAAAACTCCCACAAAAAACAAAAAACATACAAAAAACCCCCACAAACTTGCTATTTTAAAAATGGAGCTGTTTAACTCTAATGAAAGTCAGATCAAGGTAACCAATAATTACTAAGCAGCTATTATGCTTTAAGTTATATAGAAGATGCAATCCCCATCTTCAGGAGCTCTGAAACCTATGATTTGTGATTTGCACAATGTGTTAACATATCAACATATTAATAAAAGGAACAAAAGTTTTCAATGATTGATTTTCCAAGATCCTATGTAATTTCAAATGAATTATGTGTTGTGCAGCCATAAATGGAATAGGAATTTAGAGAAAGGAGAAATCATTTTCTTGGTGGAAAATATGAGAGAGGCAAAGTACAGCTTAATGAATATAGCCACCTGAGCAATCCACCCACTGGCAACTGCCTTCATTTCCCCATCATAAATATTTTAGCAAAGGAAGCAAATTCCATTCAGTAATTCTCTCCTCACTTGTAAATAATTCCACATCCTTTGCTTAGTAAAACAAAGATAATCATTATTATCAACTAGAGGCCTGATGCATGAATTCGTGTACCAGTGGGATGCATCTGACCTGCCTCGGTGGGGGCTATGGGGAGCGAGCATACCCGCTTGGGGCTGGGGCCAGCCAGGGGGAGGGCCTTCAGGCATTCTGGTCATTCTGCCATTTGGTCAATTTGCATATTACTATATTATAGGGGATGAGAGTAAATATTGAAAAGACTAAAACCAGGTTCACACTGAGAAAATCAGTAAACTACGAATCTGTGAAATTGGAGGCCTCTTGTATATATATAAACACAGGAATAATATAGAACATCAACTCTTCATAAACACATGGATATATTTTACTTATTTGATCACCTCAGTAGCTTAATGGGATAGAACGAAGAAGGGTATTTTCCCAAATTGGTGGATGTGGAATCATTGCAAAACTTGTGTTCTATTTACTACTTAAAATGTCTTGTAGTAGAAAAAAATTTGCCATGTTATTTCTTAAAACCTAATAGTCACAAAGAGGAATAGCTTGTAATAGCAGAAGAATCAAATGTATTGTAGATGAGGTCCTTGCTATTCAAAATGTGGTCCACACACCAGCAGCAATGGCATCACCCAGGAGCTTGTGGTTAATGCGAAGACTTGGGCCCACCCCAGGCTTCCAGTACTTGACAGGGAATCAAACTGCATGTGCCCTGACCATGCAGGAATTGAGCCTGCAACCTTTTGGTGCATAGGATGACGCCCAATTACCTGAGCCACTCTAGCCTGGCTAGTGGTGCCCTTTTAAAGGAAGGCTCTGAAAATGTTATGCAGGAGCTCTAGTTGTTTGTCTAATGCACATGTGTCAAACACAAGGCCCGCGGGCCAAATCCATCCCGCCAGGCCTTGCAATGTGGCCCGCACCGCGCTGTCAGCACTGCACTCCGCTGCGTTTCCATCACAATGACAGTTTATGACTGTTCAGTAAACCATTCGGCCTGCGATTTAGGCTGGATTTTAGATTTTGGCCCCTTCTCTGATTGAGTTCGACACTCCTAGTCTAATGGGCAACATTGGCTATGATAAAGATATCCCTTTGCCCTCATAGGGCTCCCAATGCATCCTCTAAATCTGCAGTTTCCATGACTTGCAAGGTTTCTTGGCTCTTCTTTCACTTTGGCTTTATAAATGCCAAAATAAATTACTGTTGAGCCCCAAAACAATATATTTATTGTGTGGCAAAAACATTCTGGTTCACCAGGGCCCTTCAACTGTCAGCTTCTTTAGCATCCCGCTCAGTTATGAGAGAAGTCACAAGATTAGGAAAATATAATAGGACTGCTTTCAATGGGGTGCCAAAGAGAACAGATATAAAAGATCTTAACATTTTTCTCTATTGTTCAGTTTATAACAGATCTTTTTCAGTTGTGATAAAAATATGGTTTTCACAGAGAACAGCTCATCCAATTCTTTCAGCTACCTGATATATGCATGTGTGTGTGTGTGTGTGTGTGTGTGTGTGTGTGTGTGTATACTAGTATGTACTCCTGTTGCCTGCTTTCCCTTACTTCCTGATATATTTCATTCTCACAAAGATTTTCTAGGGGTGAAAGAGTCAACATTAGACCATTCAGTAAGCTCTGATTCCAATCCAGCCTCCATTTCACTTTTTGACTTGTGGCTCTATCTATAAAGACAGGTAGTTTTGGTTTCCTCATGCTATGAAATTAGATATAATATATTTTAAAATTCTTGGAACTTCCTGAAAAGGGAGCAAAGTAGGAGAAGTATTTATATTAGGATATTTTACTATATGCTTATAAAATGAGCAGTGTCCAACAAAACATGAGTCTCAGTGACATATTTATTGGTGATTCTTTTCATTCATTCATTCATAAACAGGTTTTTTTGCATGTATCTATTCATCTGTATTTTCTTCATTGCATCCTACTCATTCTTTGTGTTTCAACTTGGTATTCCTTTGTCTAGAACAATATCCCTGATCCATTGTGATACCCAAAGGCTGTGGTAATGAGAGCAGCAGCTGAACCAGAATTGGGACTGGGAATGCCAAGGAATGTTTCCTCAATAAAGAGGGAATAAAAAAGGAAAAGAGAGAGAACAAAGGTCAGAGATGGGAAAATGTGCCAGATGTAGAGGATAAAAAACTTCAAATGGAAAAAGTATATTGCATTTAAAAAATTAAGAATATCTCAATATGTCTGAGGAGGAGATGGGAAGGTAGAGGTGAGAAATGAACCTGAAAAGGGGGAGGGGAGAGGCAGGAGCCAGAACAAGAAGAAACTTGTAAGATATACTAAATAATTTTGATGTCACGAAGAACTAAAGAGGATGAGATGGTCAGAGTAGAAGCAGCAAATGATTGTGCTGTCTGGAAATAGGGAGATGAGGAGTGAGGAAGCCACGAAGGAGGCTGCTACAGTAACACAGGGAAGAGACCATGGTGGAGTGAAATAGGCAAATGGCCTATGAAGTTAAGTGGACCAATTCCAGAGCTATTAAGAAAACATGATGCACTGGGGAGTGATTGGCTGGATTACTGAACAAGGGATGAGGGCCTCTGAATGATGAACCCACCTTTATTACATCCTTGAGCTACTTGGAGGTTGGTGGCACTGTTTTCTAAGATGAGAAGGAAGCTATTGGGAAGCCATTGGGAAGGGGGTATGACCAAGTATCTGGGACTTTGAATTCCATGTGCTTTCTGTTACTCTAAACCAAGCATGTCAAACTCGAGGCCCGTGGGCTGCATACCTGATTTACTTGACCCTTGTTAGCCTTTGAGTTTGGCATTCTTGCTCTAAACTGTAAGTCTGTTTGGAGTGAGGAAGCATGCTGGGCAATGTGACATTTAGAAAGTTCTCCAGTCCTAGAGATTTCAGTCTAGTGTGGATAGGGAATACAAAGAAATTCTCAGAGAGACAGAGCACATGAATTGCCATAGTCAATGTACAAAGTATAGGGCAGGGAAAGACCACTTCTATAGGTTGGCCAAATTTGACATGCTAACCTTTCTGGTTACTTAGTCTCTGGTGGGTCAAAGAAGCTAAGATCTTTTTGGCTTGCAATTAAATATTTGTCTCTAAAATTCCAAATAGAAATCAGGGCTGGACATATGCCTGGTCTCCTGGGCAGGAACATCACAAATGCAGCTGTGTTAGCTTGTTCATGGTACTTTGATCCTCATCTTGAATTCTTCTGAGTGAATATTCAGTGCTATTCATGGGACTTGATACTGTCTCACTAAGTCATTCTCCAATAGCACAATGAAGGTGAATATGAATATAGTCTACTGAGAGGATGTCCTGGATCCAAAGTTTGTCTTTTTTTCCCCCCCATCAGTACAACTTTCCTTAACTTCTCTTGCAGCTTTTCCTGGGACAAGCAGGCATCTATCTGACATTTGCAGATGTTTACCTCTTAGATACTATCTCCTTTGGGTCTTCTTGGGGGACTTTGAAGCTTCCTTTGTTCATTCATTCATAATACAATGTTTTGAGTTCTACACTATGCAGTGGGGGAACACACAAAGATATTGTAGCAAACACGATTAAGATATCATCTCTGATGCCATCAAAAATTGCAGTCTATTGTGAGAGCTCAGTCACGAATAAAATGGACTATGAAAAAGGGAGTGTGTTTTGTTGGTTCACCCTCCCAGGAACTATACGAGGAGGCCGAACAGTGGTACCAATAGTGCTGTTTCCATTGGCTCAATAATTTCTCAATTAGTCATCCTGCTAAGTTTCACTTACATCTCATCATGTGACTGTAATCACTCCAGCTTTATTATTGTTCTTATTTTACAGATGAGGTCACTGAGACTCCAGAGGTTAAACCTCCATAAAACATCCACATGTCCAGGGGATGAACCCAGAACTCTCTCACTCAATTCATGTTCCCTTACTCTCTCCTCTATTTCCCCCACTGGCGTCAAACATACTTAGTGCTTCTGCTTCATTTTCTCTCCGTGTGGGTGAGGCTAAGAAAATACCTTTTGAAGAAACATTAACTATGGGCACCTAAACCAAAGTATTGAAAGAATACTCTGTGGTCACTATAGTGTCAGGTGCATATTTTTAGGCAATGTTTGCATCCCACAGTAAAACTGTCAGTTAAATTAAACTGCAGTTGTCTTCGACTTGCAAAATAATGTCTCATATTCCTATTAAATCTATTAGCTGAATCAGCTTATTTTATTTCTATAATTCAATGTAACATGTTTCTTTCTATTTGCTATCCCCAGGATACCCTTGTAAACAAGATGTTTCCTGTAATGGGTTTTTCCTGGTAAAAATCATTTAATAAGCAAATTAAAAAAAAGTGCACGATAATATGTGCTGACAGCCTCCTAACCATATTTGAAATATGATGGCAGTGTTTCCAAGATGACTTAAACCAATTGCTTTAACACTTCAATAAAAATAACTGCTATTAGAAGGTTCAATACTAAAGGCACATAATTTCAATCCTAGTTCATGACATTTAATTTGGATTTATTTCAAGATAATGATCAATGATAAAAGTAGGTATGGGGGTGATGGGGCACCTGGGTAAGGACCACTAATTCATTCTGAGAGATCACTGGGCTCCAGCAGGGTAGCTGGAAATATATATACACACGTCATTAATTATTTGCCGAAATATTTTCTGTGACATTGGTCTCAAGGTGCTCCACTCAAATACCATACTCAGCAGAAACCCTGCCATGCAGCACTTGAGTAAAATGACTTTATATCAAGTTGAATTCTCTCTGGCTCTAACCACATGACCAGGTCTCATGGGTCCAATTTTTTTTTTTTTTTTACTATAACTTATGATATTCTAATGATAAATGGCTACAATTCCAGTGATTGACCAGAATGTTGAGTAAAAATGTAGAGCATGAAATTAATTCAGAACAAAGTATTTGGAACTAGAACGAACCTTTGAGGTTGTCTCATCTACACTTCAGTGTACTGGTGAGACAACTGGAGTCCTGAAATAAATGACTTGCCTAGGGTCATGGAGCTGGGGCCCAGCGAAGCTTATTTGATTCTCAGTCCAGTGTTATTTAAGTGAGCCACAGTGTTGACACCAAAGCAGATAGCACAGGCGTTATTGCTGAACCACCATAACAATAAAAGCTTATTTATTGGTTCTGGCTGGTGAGGCTCAATGTTTGAGCATCAACCCAGGAATCAAGAGGTTGATGGTTTAATTCCCGGCACATAAGCTCCGTCCCCAGTGGAGGAGGCAGCCAACGATGTCACCATTTCTCTCTTCTCTCTCCTCTCCTTTCCTCTCTCTCTGAAATAAATAAACATATATATTTTAAAAATTTATTTATTGGAAGCCCTCATGATAATCCTATAAGTCTTACTTCATTTATGGTAAAACTGAGGCTTGAGTATTGAAATTACTGGCCCAGGCTCATTCAGCTAGTGAGTGGTAGCCTTGGGGCTTGACCCAGGCCATAGAGCCACACATGTTTTCATGATGCTGCTGAGCTGAAATAATTAAGCAACATATTGGGAATAGCTGTGCATTGGACTAACACAGAAGTGGTAGCAAATAAGTTGTAACATCTTTGTATTTGAAAAGAATTAAGAAAATAAGGAGAATTGAGCTGGAGAAGCCAAAATTAAGAGCAAAGGTAAGAGATAGTGAAGGATTTAATAATAAAATAGAGAAAAATGATTTTTTATTTGCAAATTGTCTTTAAAATCACTTCAGTTTTCTAGATTATGTTAGTTATGGTCATCTGCCATTTTGTATTTTAAATTTAGTAGTGTTCATATGTATTGTTATGCATTTTAAAAGCATACATTCATTTTAGGAGATTTAAGGCAATAACTTGCTTTTAATAGGAATGAAATTAATGTTTGAAGCAGATTTGAAGGGCAAATGAAAAACATTATTACTCATTTGCAATATTTTATTGCCTTCCTATATTAACTGTGGGATTATATACAATCTTTTTTGTTTGTTTGTTTGTTAATCCTCAAATGAGGATATTTTCTCATTATTATTATTATTTTTATTATTATTATTATTTTAGAGAGAATGGAATGGAGGGGGAGAAACACACAGAGAGAAATATCAATGTGAGAGAGGCACATCAATTGGTTGTCTCCCATATCTGTCCTGACTGAGGCTGGGGATTGAGCCTGCAACCGAGGTACTTGCCCTTGACCAAAATAGAACCTAATACCTTTCAGTCTGCAGGCTGACACTCTATCCATTGAGCCAAACCAGCTAGAGAGGATTTCTTCATTTGGCAAATGAAAACATGAGTGTATTTTGCTGAACTGAAATGTTAAGATAATTATTAACACTCAGTTTATACCCAAACTATCAAAAATGGTTTTTGATCTAGTGGGTAATATAACTACTCTATATCTATGCAATTGCATTTTTGCATCATTTTTAATGTATGACAACTACTTTTGGGCTTTCCATCTACCAAATGTTATATGATCTCTTTTTTTTTAATCTTGGAAGACATATCGTTGAGGAGTTGATTTATGACCCTGCTTGAGTAACCTTGGACATGTCTCTATCTTGCACATTATTGATAAAATGATTCAGCTTTTGCAACCTGAAATTTGAAAAACACTGTCATCTGGAAACCTGAAAAGATAGTGTTTTGAAAGGTATAATTATTCCAAGGATGAAAAAAAAAAAGGCAGGCATTTTTTTATAAGTTCAATTTTGCTATGGCCCCAAGTTGGTAAAAGGTATTAATAATAATTGTTGAGGGAAAATTACCCTCTCAAGGACTGGAGATAAATGTTTGATTGATGAGACTGTCTCAGATAGTAAATTACAACTGTGTCGAGAGGAAATCACACAGCTTGTTTTTATCTTTTATTTTCTGTTTTTAATATACTGGTTGGTGGGTGTAAGTCAATTCAAGAAAACATTTATTGCGTGTCTGCAATGTTCCAAGCACTCTGCTGAGTGGTTGGGATACTAAAGCAGAGAATGTGCAGACTCTGTCACACCGAACTGATGAGGACAAATTAAGACATGATTGGGAGTCATGCTGTGAGCATCCAGGAAGCAGACCTAGCAGAACTGTGCACCCCTGCATATATCAATGTGGTTTTAAATGAATGGTATTGGCTAGTTGCTCATTTAAATTTATTTCTTCTGACCCTTTTGTAATTATTTACTTTGGTTATAACTAAAATCTTGGCTTATCACACTTTTTACATTTGTAGACCTTGAAAAGTCCTTGTGATCCTTCTGTCAGCTGTCAGGTTGTAGCTTAATATTTTCTCTCCCCAAACTTCCACATTAAGCTAATTGCTTCATTCAGTCCTTTTATTATACATAAATCACAACACATGTTCCTTTCTTTAGAATTACACATTTACTTATTCATAAGTGTGCCTCCTTTAATTGATCATCTCCTAGGAATAGGGCCCAATCCTCTTTAGATTCCCTCATACTCGGAAAAGTCCATTTATGGAAACAAAGAGTGTGCTGAGTGAACAAATTACTTAGTATAGGATCATCAGGCATTAACTTCTAAATCATACAAAGCTTATACTTTTCATGCAACCATATGTAAAGGATCTTAGGCAAATCAATTACTCTCTCTCTGGTCCTTACTTCCCAAACAAATAAATTGAAGTAGCTGGTCTACATGACTGTTGATATTCCTGTTTACTATAAGATGTGGATGCTTCGTCATTGCACAACATCCCTAAAGATGTGCTATGACTCCAAACTGACAAGCTTAATATGACAGTGATAGTAATTAAACAAAGAGTATCTACTATGTAAAAGGTGCTTTGTATAGAGAGAGTGGTAGGTAAATGGCCAATGTACAATTCTAATGCATTTTATCCATCTGTCCATCTGTTTGTCCACCCAGTCATTTAATAAGTCATGTTGAGTGTTTGCCAGGTGCTAGGCATTATTCTAGGTGATAAACAAGATAAACAAAATCTAGCACCTCCAAGGAACTTTCCCTCTAGTTGAAATTTCAAACTCTGCTTTCTCATGATCTAGGACCTCCAAAGCTGTTATTAACTTTAGTTATAGAAACTTTTCTGTCCCCTCAGTTTGTGTTGGGGCCATTCATAGAGATTTTATATAGATTTAAATGTGTAAATTGGTTTTTAAAAAGTAGGTATTTAAATGTTTACACTCTGCTCTCTATTTTGAGTTCTGTAAAAATTGCTCAGTCTTTTTTTCCATGACTATTAATATCAGTTAGGCATTATTTTATATCCTCAAAGATCACTTCAAATTATATTAAATAGATTTAACAATAAAAGAATAATCTACCTATTTTTGGTTGCATGCTGGGAGCAAATATTTTAAAAGACTGAAAGTATATCCTTTAGGAAAAGCTAGTGTTTGCAGAGAGATTTGACTGTCAAGTTCCCCCCTCCTCCAATCTCTCTCTCACTCTCTCTCTCTCTCTCTCTCTCTCTCTCTCTCTCTCTGTCTCTCTCTCTCTCTCTCTCTCTCTCTCACACACACACACACACACACACACACACACACACACAGTGACCTTGTCCTACAGAAGTACTAAGAGCTGAACAGAAAAGCTTGGGACTAGTAGTCTTAGTAAATGGATGCATGGTGATTTCATTTATGGTTTGTTTATGTGTGAGTGTTAAAAAAGCTAAGAGGCAAAGAGCAGAGGCTGAGTTGCATGGATGCAGGGTAGATGACTTAGACCAGTGGTCGGCAAACTCATTAGTCAACAGAGCCAAATATCAACAGTACAACAATTAAAATTTCTTTTGAGAGCCAAATTTTTTAAACTTAAACTTCTTCTAATGTCACTTCAAAATAAACTTGCCCAGGCCATGGTATTTTGTGGGCCAAAGTGCTGCATGTGGTTTGCCAACCACTGACAGACCATTCATAGAAGTAAACCCAGAGTGTACATACTTTGGGGTTATAGAAAAGAAAAAAAATGAAAACTACCATTCTCACTCTATTATTAAAACATCTAGAGGCCCAGTGCACAAATTAATGCATGAGTGGGGTCCAGCTGGCCTGCCCCCAATTGGATTGGGAGGGGGGGCAATTGGAGCTTGGCTGGCCAGGGCAAAGGGTTACGGGCAGTTGGCCGACTGGCCCCACCCTCAATTGGGATTGGGGGCCAATTAGGGCCAGGCCGTACAGGGGGAGTTATTAGTGTGAAGGATCTTTGTAGGGTATATACAAGTTTGCTGTTGGCTTTCGGATGAGTTGAAGCTTCAAAGGCATTTTAGTGTCAGGGACACTTATAGCTTCTGATTCTAAGCCTCTCCTTAGACAGGCAATGCTGTTCAATTCCCTGCTGACAAACCCTCTAAAGGGAGGCTGTGGTGTGATGTGGCTGCCCTCTTTGGTAGTAAGCAGTGGAGAGAGAACACAGGAAGATGGTGGTTATGCTGGGCACCTTTCCTGGACACCTAACTGCATCAGGGTGGGGGTGGAGTGGCGGGGGACAGGGATGGCAGGAGAGAAGGGCCATGGGCAGTTGTATGTCTGGCCCTGCCCCCATCAGGCTGGTTGGGTGCTGTAATGCTTGTCATAGCCCCTGGTCATTCTGGTCATCCTGCTGTTTGGTTGCTTGGTTTTTATATACATATAAATAGTGGTCTGGTGCACAAAATTTGTGCATGGGGGGCGGGGGAAGAGGTTCCCTTAGTGCAGTCTGCACCCTCTCCAATCAGGGACCCTTTGGGGGATGTCCAATTGCCTGTTTAGGCCTGATCCCTGTGGGACATCCCTCTCGCAATCTGGGACTGCAGTCTCCTAACCACTCACATGCCTGCCTGCCTGATTGCCTCTAACTGCCTCTGCCTGCCTGCCTGATCACTCCTAACCTCTCTATCTGCCTGCTTGATTGCCCCAACCCCTCTGCCTGTTTGCATGATTGCCCATAACTACCTATGCCTGCCTAATCATCCCTAACTGCCCTCCCCTGCCAACCTGATTTCATCCTCAACTGCTCTCCCCTGCTGGCCTGATAGCCCCTAATGGCCTCTGCCTGCCTGATTACCCCTAACTACCCTCCCCTGCTGGCTTGAACTCACCCCCATCTTCCTTGGTCTCTACCACCATGACTTTGTCTGGGAGAAAGTCAGATGTCTGCAAGATGGCCGGTTGACCCGGTCTAATTAGCATATTACCCTTTTAGTAGTATATATAGATTATATAGGATAGGATTGCTTAAATGAGGGGGAAAGCCTTTTTCATCAGGAGGAGATGCTCTTGGAAGACAAAAATACATAATCTCTATATCTGGATTGATAGCCAGCCATAAGCACTATACTGCCAAACTGGTCATTAAAAATGTAACCACTTTCTTACACCTTACACCAAAGAGCTGTTGCCCTTAAAACCCCTCCTCAGCCCCCGCCTTAGGTTCTGCCTTCACAGTTCAACCAGATTAGGTTCTGATTTGTTGTTTTTCTATGCCAGTCAGTGTCAAAAGCTCTGCCTCCTTGGCAGCCATTGGCTTCTCACAGTTCACCCAGATTTGGTTTTGATTGGTTGGTTTTTATGCCAGTCAGCATCTCCTGGACTATCTCCAGGCCTGATAAGAGAGGCAGGACTGATCAGCAACCTCTGTGGAGGTCCAGACAGAAACTGGTAAAGCCTGAAGAGAAAGATAGAGATAATGGCTGATCAACAGCTGCCATGGAGGCTGTGGATCAGACCCTACCTCTCTCTCACCGGGCTTCTCTCCAGGCCTGATTTGCAGCCCCCTCAGCAGTTAGTGCTGGGTCTCTGTGGCTGTAGTAACAGCAGCAGTCAGTGCTGGTCATGACTGATTCCCAATGGGTAGAGCCTTTGGTTGTTTTGGATGTTATGGACCCTGAGTTTTTAAATATTAGGATAGGGCTTCCATTTCAATCAGTGTTACAGGTTTCTCTGTCTGGTTACAGCTGCTTGTTTGTTGGTGGGAAAATAGACACCACTGTTTCCTTCTACCATCTGGGTGATTCCCAATGTCTTTTTCTTATGCATCTGTAATCAGAGAAATGGCTCCATATAAAAAAGAGTATGTTTACATTTTTAATGATAACACAATCATATTTACTCCAGAAAATTTCTTCTTTCCCTCATCAGGACAAAATTGAACTTTTAACAACTTTGTTTCAGTTGAAACAAAATATGTACCTACAAATTTATGGCAAGTTGAAATCGGATGTGACAACAGGTCATGTCCAGATCAAGAGCCTTCAGCCTGTACTCATTCTCTAGGGCTGCAACAGGAAGCAAACAAATGGAATCTCTGTATTTCTAAAGTCAGAATTAAAAGTTAATAATCACGGTAGCTGAGAAGATTCAGGAGACACATGTCATGATTCTAAAAAATGACAAAAAAAGTACTCTAAGGTTTAATTATAATATTAAAACTCAAGATTGTCTAAAAAATAAACAAATGGGACTACATCAAACTAAAAAAGTTTTTGCACAGCAGGGGCAACGATAAAAAAAAAAAGACAACCCACTGAAATGGAGAACATATTTGCTGATACATGTGATAAGGGGTTAATATCCAAAACAACCCAATTAAAAAATGGGCAAAGGACATGAACAGACAGTTCTCCAAAGAGGACATACATGGCCAACAAACATATGAAAAGATGCTCAAAATCACTAGTCATCAGAGAAATGTAAATTAAAACCACCATGAGATATCTATCAGATATCTATCAGAATGGCTATCATCAATAAATTAAACAAGTGTTGGCAAGGATGTAGAGAAAAGGGAACCCTTATACACTGTTGATGGGAATGCAGATTGGTACAGCCACCGTGGAAAACAATTAGGAGTTACCTCAAAAATTAGAAAAGGAATTGTCTTATAACCCAGCACTCCCACTTCTGGGAATTTATCTGAAGAAACCCAAAACACTAATTCACAAGAATGTATGCACCCTTATGTTCATTGCAGTGTTATTTATAATAGCCAAGATTTGGAAACAGCCCAAATGTCCATCAGCTATGGGTACCATTTCAATGGAATACTGCTCAGTTGTAAAAAGGAAGAAAATTTTACCCTTTGTGATAACATGGATGTACCTGGAGAGCATTATGCTGAGTGAAATAAGCTGATCAGAAAAAGAAAAGTACCATATGATTTCAATCATATGTGAAATCTAATGAATAAACTGAACTAACAAGCAAAATGGTGACAGATTCATACACAGAGAGCAGGCAGTCAGCTCTGGTTAGCAGAAGAGTGCTGGGGAGGGATTAAGTAAAAAAGAGCAAGAACTCATGGACACAGATAACAGGGTGGTGACTGCAGCGGGGGAGGGAGTGTGGGGTGGAGGAGGGGGTATAGGGTGGATAAATGGTGATGGAAAAAAAAAAAAAGAACAGCCCTAACTGGTTTGGCTCAGTGGATAGAGCATCAACCTGTGGACTGACAGGTCTCAGGTTCGATTCCAGTCAAGGGCATGTACCTTGGTTGCAGGCACATCCCCAGTAGGGGGTGTGCAGGAGGCAGCTGAACAATGTTTCTCTCTCATCAATGTTTTTAAATCTCTATCCCTCTCCCTTCCCCTCTGTAAAAAAAATCAATAAAAATATATTTTAAAAAGAACAAATAATAAAAATCTAAATTGCCCACATCAAATACTTTGCAAATGTGGCTGCCTATACAGAAATACTGTCTGTTAAAACCTTAGTATAAGCTGAATTAAAACTGAAGTAAAAGCCATGAAAAAATTCTCTTAAGATAAAATCATTTCTCTCTTTGTTGGTAATAAAAAGTCCTGTAAAAAGTAATATGGAAAAAATCTCCCTATAAAGCACTATAACGAGAAACAAACACATATTCTTGAACAACTTAGAAATCCTAGTTGATTCTATTTTTCTGTTTTTACATCGTTTACTTTAGAAGTTATCAGCCAACAACAAAAATATTCCTATGATGCACAAGCAGAAAGAACACCACAAGAACACTATTGCAAATGATATCAGTGTTTAGTATCAAAATATGCAAGAAACCTTCAAAATTCGGAAAGTCTCCTAGAAGAATAGGAGGAAAAGAAACATACAAACGAAAAAAGCAGTCAAGAATTTAAAGCTTTATGAATAAAGCTTTTAAACACATTAGGTGCATCTTTAAAGCTCAATCATGTTCATTAAAGGTATAGAAGCACTTATTAGCATTGGCAGGGTCAGACTTGGGTGTGATGGGGGGAGGAGGAGGAGGAGAAGGAGAAGGAGGCGAAAGAAAAGGAGGAATTAACTAAGCAAACTGGATCATCTTCACAGAACTGTAATCTAGATTTTAAATAGCAGTTCTCCCTTCCTTTATTACATCATTTAAAAAAAAAGAAATCACTACAAAAGAATGCACCTTTTTATTGCAAAATACATAAGTCTAATGTTTATTTCTTCTGTGTATTATTTTGGATTTTTGCTACTGACAGAGCTGTTAGAGACACACATTTTTGTTCATTATGTGAAATGTGTTGCTCTGATCAAAAGCGTAATAAGGATTATATTTGCTGTCTAGTGATGTTGTGGGGAAGAAATTTAATTTAACAAAAATTTATTGAGTCCATATTACATATTCTGTGGAGGTGACTTGAAAAATACTAAAATACCCATAAAAATAAAACTAAGGCAAACAGACAGGGTCCTTAGCATCTAAGCAATTTAACAGTGTTACTCCAGTCATAATTTGATGTCTAGTCACAGAACTCCATGCAATAGAATAATATTACTTAAGGTGGTATAGCATAACATAACAAATATATGATAGAAATATATGTTTATATATAATACTCAGTAAAACCAGGTCTAGTGAGAAGAGCAAGGCATGCCTGGTTTAAATGTCTCAAAGTGGTCAGTTTTGCTAGTTTGGTTTTCAATCCATTCAACTGTAGTTAACAAAAAAAGGTCTCTTTTCCTTTTAAATATCAATTGGTTTACCTATGAAAGCAGAATTACTTATTTTTAAAAGGGAAAATTCTAAAGTATTAAGCATATCTTTATGTGTGTTATCAGGTTATGGATACATTTATTTGTATTTTTCTATATTTTCCAAAATGTTTATCAGAGCATATACTCTTTTTTTAATGACAAGAAGGTGTGTGTACATATATGCTGATAAGCTAACTGATGTCTTATTAAAATAAAATGTGTGTATGTTTGTGCTGATAAGCCACCCAATTTCCCCACAAAAATAAAATAGCCCACAAATTATACCACCTATTTTGATACATCACTTTAAGACCTTACTCTGAACTTCTGGATTTTTCCTCTAAACACTATCCAAGGCCAATGGTGTGTGTGTGTGTGTGTGTGTGGCACAAATATATATCTCCTAATAAAGAGAAAATATGCTAATTGACTGCCATGCTCTCAAAGATGGCAGTGCCCAGTGCCCTTAGCCCTGCCAGGGCAGCAGGCACATTGCAAGGCTGGGCCCGCCCCCAGGAGGGCCTGGCTGCTCCACACATCTGCCTCCAGAGTCCCCCAGTTCCCTCAGCCCCCCAGCCACCCATGGCCGGCCGGAGATGCAGGCAAGCCTCAGATAGTGGCTTCCCAGCTGCCCAGGGCCGGCAGAGGCTCAGGTAACCAGGGCTGGCCGAGGCTTGTGTTGTAGGCAGCGGCGTCAGCAAAGATGTGATGGGGCATCACCTTCCCCTGATCACCAGGTTGCCTCGTGCCCCTAAGGGCCCCTGGACTGCGAGAGGGGGCAGGCCGCACTGAGGGACCCCCGCACTTCATGCACTGGGCCTCTAGTGTGTGTGTGTGTTTGTGAGTGTGTGTGTGTGTGTGTGTGTGTGTGTGCGTGCGCGCGTGTGTATTTAAGTTCTATAGATTGTTTTAAAATCTTCAAAAGTCAAATGTGGGTGTAGGGACAGATTCCAAATCCTACCAAGAGTGATCATAAAATAACACCACATAACAATTATAGTACTTTCTACATCTGTCCTGGAAAGATAGTATAATCAATAGGATATTCAATAAGATTTCAGGAAGACTATCAGAGGATAAAGAATTATATTTAGAAAAAGAATTTAAGGTTTCTTCACAGTGGTAACAACTAACAAAGAAGGGAGGTGAAGAATACACTATAGGTTTAGTGAGAATTCTCCAACAATTGCAACTTAAAACCATTACCAAAATGAGCAACATATTATACTAGGAAAAGAGTTTTTACTTTTCCCCTTCATGCACCAAGTGATTGTAGTATCTCTCCCTTTGGTTATTAAGTGCATTCTCTTCAATGGTCATTGGGTGATAGTGAATAGATCACTGTAGAAAAATCCCAATTATTTTCTGTGTTCAACATGTTTAATATTTAGTGTGTGTGTGTGTGTGTGTGTTATTTTAACTTATTGTTTGTCGAGAGGCTAAGTTATTTTTCAGGGGCAACAGAACAGGACTGTGGGCCATGCCCCCATGCATGAGCAGACAAGAGAACTTTGGTCTCCAGCTGCACCCAAAACGAGAGTCTCGCTGCAGCACCCACCCTCACAGAATCAAAGGACCTGAACATGGACAAAACTTGAATACTGAAACACTTTCAGAAGCCAACGGTCCATTATTCTGGAAGATCTGGCGTTGATGCCCTTTATAGCCAAGTTCCAAGATCCTCCAATTAAAACTTGCCTCATCAGCACTCCTGCACAGCTGTTGCCTAGCTCCTAAAAAACCCTTCACCTCTCCAGCAAGCAAGATGGATGTGAGGCACCATTAGGTCTCCCATCTTCTCAGTTGTCATCTTCTCGATCAATAAAACTTTTCTTATTCTAAACTCTAACATTTTGAGTTTTGGCCTTTCAAAGTGTTGGGACTTCAAATTTACTCTGCTAAATCAGAGTTCCCCCAATACCACCCTTATCTCTGGAGGTATCAGATGACCTAGGAGCCAGCAATCTAGTTAGAGAAACGACATTTCTTTTCTTTTTTAAATTTATCTTTATGTATTTATTTTTTTAATTTTATTTTTTTATTAAATTACTATCTGTGTACATATACCATTGCCCCCCCCCCCCCCTATACATGTCCTCCCTCCTCAAGTTTTGTGTCCATTGGTTGTACTTATATGCATGTATACAAGTCCTTCGGTTGATATCTTATTATTGTTGAAAATATTACAGGTGTCCCCCTCCCCCCATTCCAGACCTTCCCCCATCCACATCCACTCATCCCAGACCTTCACCACACTAATGTCTGGGTTATGCATATATGCATATTGGTTCTTTGGTTGATCTCTTCCCACCCACCCACCTTTCCCTGCCTTCCCTCTGAGATTGGGCAGTCTGTTCCATGTTTCTATGTCTCTGGATCTATTTTGTTTATCAGTTTATTTTGTTTAGATTATAGAAACCATATTTCTAAACAACATTGTTGAAAGCAGTGCCTTTAGGTCTGAATTTCAACCCCAGTTCTGCCTCTGTATTCTCTGAGCTTCATTTGCATCATCTATGCATGAGGACATGGCAGTTCCTAGCTGTCTCTGTGAGGATTAAATGAGCCATTGCTTATGGATGCTCAGAACAGCCCTGGCCCATGGTAAATGAGAGACAAATGGTAGCTTCTTATATAGTATTTTTAATAATAATTGTATCTGTTATTTTAATAATAATAATCATTATTTTTGATACCAATTTACTCTTACCAATTCTAAACATATTTTTAACATCCTAGGAGCAGTTGTGATTTTCCAGAGCCAAACACAACCAACGTCAGTGAATTGTGACAGAATTCACATCTACCAACTCAAATTAAAACTAAGTGTTAATTGTAGCTGAATAACATGCTACTGAACACAAAGGAACTATCAGGCACTGCAGTACTACACCTTGTATTATGTAAATACCATTCAATTGATTCTCATCAAGGATTTGTACTGCACTTCCTTTTGAACCCTAATTCTTTTATTTTCCTAATTCCTTAAAGTTATATAGAGGGTATAATAGACTAATAAAATTCAAGAAAAATTTGATAAAAGAACCAGATAAATATAAATCTGAATGAAATCATTTAAAAAGAGAGAGGAAAAAAAAAGAAATTTGATTTTATCATTGAAAAGATAGGGATAACTGCAGGTCCAGGGGTGTTGTTCTGCTTGGAAACTGCTTAACTTTGGAAGTTCTCTGATTATCATAAATTTTCAGGATTCAACTCAGAAATCAACTCTTCTTGGAGGCACCAAGCTCCCTCCTGGTGCTTTGGTAGCATCCCAGGACAAGGGTGCCTTAGAGCTCACCATCCTGTTTATCTGGTTTCCCTGCTATTCTGCAAGTAAGGTGTTTTTTTTCCTAACTCTACCTGTTCTTACCAACTCAGCATCTCATTCAATAAATTCCCATTGTAACAAAAATAAGTGACAGGAATCTGTGTTGGGCCCGGAGTTATTGGTGCAATGACCAATGCATTAATCTTGTGAATTTGTCTCCTGCATTAGAGGGCAACCCTTGGATGGTAGGAGGGACCCACTCTTCAACTTTCCATTCCCCTGAAAGCCCTAGCACTGTTCTCTGCCTATTTTGTTCTCCAAAAATGCTTATTGAATTAAATTAAAGGTAAGGCATGAAGAAAGCACAAAACTAAGACACTGACAAATTAAGATAACCAAAGCAAGCCTACATGGGGAAAGTCACTTTAGCCAAAGGGCCCTGGACAATTATTTAAAGAAACTAGACTGCCTTCAGGGACTCTTTCAAATGCACATATTTAATCACCTAATGTGTAAGTCAAATCTCAGATATAATTAATTCAGTGTGTGCCTTAACCTGTTTTTTTTCTTTGCTCTTTTTTTTTTTTTTTTTTTTTTGCATTTTGGCTTTTATTAGATGGGGCTAATCTGTAATATCTGTGAATACTAAGAGAAAAAAAAAGGAGTTTCTGGAGTGTCCCATGATTAGGGCACCTTCGGTTTCAGCTAGATAGGTATGATTTCAATGAATCTAAAAGGGTGTGTAGGTTTGTGGTTCCACATTTCTTATTTGTGAGGAAAACACTGTTGGATTTTACAGGTAGCCTGCTGCTATTTTGAAGGTCACATGTGAGTGCCAATGTTTCTGTTAGGCTTGGGTGACAAGGGAAAGATGTGATTTAGGCTGTGACGCTGACCTTGAGTTGCTCACCTAAAGGATAAATTAAATAGATCTCATGTGATTTGGAAGGAGCAAATCATTTTTCTTTAGCCTATAAAAACAAGAACACTGTACATGGCTTAGGCTTTTATAAAGGAACCCAGTGAAGAGGTAAGACAGAGGGAATGGCCCCAAATAAAAACCCAGAACTTCTCTCCATGAAACAGCATCATGTCCTGAATATAAATTGTCTACAAGTACCTTAGAAGAAAATGTAACACTTATGCCTTTGCTAAAGTGATGAATATGTTTCTTCTCTAAGGATTATTTAATACTCACCATAATTTTATTATAAATTGTCCAATAAAATGCAACAATAAGTTATGTGCTATATTGGGAGGACAACTCATTTATGAGTAATGCAGTAATTTGTAAAACTAATGGGCATGTTTATGAGCTTAAAGGGTTCTAAAGAATAAATAAAATATATTGTAGTAACAGACAAAACTGAGGCATTCGGCATGAATGCCAGGGGGATCTACATTTAAGACAGCTTGCAAAGTATATAAATGTGGCCCTTCTTAGGGTCTACCTGAGTGAGAGACAGGGTAGCACACTGTAAAGGAAATAATGCTGACCTTTAAGCTGAGGATCTACAGTATCTTTGAGCACTGCCATTAGCTAGGTTTTCTAAACCTTGGTTTGCTATCTTTGGGGTGACGGGTCAAAAATTCCCAATCTTTAAGAGACTATCTAATGCTGACAATATTAAACTAAATTTAGTAATACATCGTTCATAGGTGGGTTTTTGAACTCAATTGTTTCTAATTTTTTATTGCTTTTATGAAAATACAAAATAATTCAAAGATTAGCTTCAGGAATATTAGCTTCTAACTACATTGCAATACATGTTGAACTTTTTTTTTTTTAAAGTGTTTTTATGGCATGCATATTTACATTGATTTTGCTGTTTTTTACTAGAATGTTGTTTTCAGTTGATGATTAATATCCTAATAACTTGTTTTTGTGTGTGGCTCCCTCAAACAAAAAGAAAAGAGAAAAGGTTGCTTTTGTGTATTCATTATGTCTACCTGTCTTTGGCAGGAGGTGGATCAGTTTTGAGGATGGATAGCTTTGTGGATTCGGTAATGCACACAATGGCTCTATTTATGCTTCAATCAGGCCTCCTGTCCCTGACAGAGGTACTGTTATCAGTAATCCATGAAATGCTTCTTGTTCTTTTAATGCGTTTACCACTCGCGGGTGTGTGTGTGTGTGTGTGTGTGTGTGTGTGTGTGTGTGTGTGTTTGATGCTGTTTATATTCTTTGTAGGTATACTAAATTTACTTTCCCATCCTCTTTCCCTCTAAAATATAATCACGGAAGGGTTCCCACTCACTCTGTGAAAAATAAGTGAAGCCCTGAATTGTGAAGCCAAACATGGAAATTTGAATTTATAAAAGCTCTTATTAACCTTAGGCTCTCTGTTTTAATTGTTTTATAAAGGGAAACAGAGGTCTTAGGGTCAAGCTGGCATACCAATCCTAGGTGAGACTTAGGAATTAATACTGATATTAAAATTAAAATAGAGGAGTGAACACTTTATTTATTTATTTTTACCAACATAACATATGGAAGAGGAAATGACTACATTCCCTGTTATGATTTTTCAGTTTAGCTTTTAATTTTTTTTTTATAAGTGTGACATTTTTAAGTCATGATATTTTGGTTGTGCTTTTTATAATATGCTATTTCACATTATAACTTTAAAAGTTAGACTTACATTTGGGGTCATGTGTTTTTAAAGCACTTAGATTTGGGGGGAGAGGGTCTCTGGTTAGCATCTGCATGCTGGGTATACACTGTTGCTTTACTAATGTGGAAAACCAGACAACAGAGATTTGGGTTCATTTTCTAACTTTTGTGTCCTTCGTTTTTAGTTGAGTGTCTGGCTCACAGTAGGTACTCAATATCTTTCACACAAATCACAATTGGGATTTGTGTGAAAGATAAAGATATTCAAGTCCCAGAATGAGACTCAACACTTCGCAGGAATAATATTTCCGAAGTTAGGGATGCTTCAAGTCAACAGTACAGGAACATCAAAATCTGATAAAATACTTAAAAGATGTCCGAATCTCTGCAATTTTATTTTATTTGCAGTTATCTTCCAATTTGTTCTGCCTATCATGTTTATTGAGTTTTAGAACCAACTCTTCAAAATAGTCAGTTTACATTAGAAAATATATTCATAGGTTGCTTTTTGATCAGGTGTTTGCTGGGTTTCTACAATTTACTCTATTTCATCATTTGACAAAGTGACAATTAGCTAGTCTACAAAATTAATTGTTGGGAGCTAGCAGAGTTGAGGCAAGCAACTCAGTCTTAAGGAAATAGAATTAAGTTCCTTCTAGCAGAGGTTGTGTGGTGCCCTGAGGGCTTGGCCAGAAGATAAGATTAACCTGGGGCTTAGCATCTCCTGTCTTCCTGCCTCTTCCCCTTCCTGATCCTCCCCCCTAGATAGCCCAGCCTTGGAATATTGCACCTTGGAATGTCACACCGCCTCTGGCAATTAGTCAATCCTGTGTCTGTGTGGTCGGGACAATTAATCAATTAGAGAAAAATATGGTCTTTGTGCAATATAAATGCTGTACCTTTTGGATAAGTCTTCTGGAAAAATTACTCTCAGTTTTACTGGTTAATTTAGGTGAGAGAGGTGGGGGGCAACATTAATATTATAGATATAGGAGACCCAGAGGCTGGGGAGAGGATGTGGTGCTGTGATTCCATAAAGATCATTAGACATGGAAGAGATCTTGGGGTCTCTTTACCTTCTCATTTTAAAAGTAATGAAAATGAGTTCTAGGTAGAAAGAAAATAACCTCTTTAGGGAACGTCCACAAGACCCCATTGTCTTGGTTAAGACTAGAACACTCAGGATGATGAGAATCCTGATGACAAGAATTTTCCAACTTTACATATATCGAAAAGAAGCAAACTTTGATGAAAACATGCCATTCCTTTGTCACTTTAGCGTTAGTCCTGAGCATGTGAAAAATAGTTTCAGGGAACTAGGACTACTCTGGTCATGTCTATATATATAAAAGTCTAAGCAACTCTTCTACATTCCGACTGTTCGACTGGCAGCTATGATGCACAATGACCACCAGGGGGCAGATACTCAACGCAGGAGCTGCCGGGCTGCAGTGACTTGGCAGTGGTGGGTCTCAGATGGGGCACCCAGAAGCAGAGAGGAGGGAGACCGATTCCATGGTGTATCACCTGAGAACCACCTCTCGCTATCCAGGACCCCTCCGGGGATGTCGGAGACCTGGTTTCAGCCTTATCCCCACAGGCCAGGGCCTCTAGTACTAAATAAATGTATTGGAAGCAAAGAGGATCACTTAGTTAAAATCATCCTTGAGAAGTTTTTAATCCCACCAATTTTGCAGGAGCTTTTGCCCCACTGAGTCTTCTACACTGTACACATTCACACTCCAACTGTAAAATGACCGGAGTTTCCTTGTGTCTGGAATGACCTTTCCCCATGGGTATACTCCACATGCTTCATTTAAAAAGGGGGCAGGAGGGGTCCAAGGTCAACAGAGGTTATTGGCAGAATCGATTCCTTCTTTACTGACGTCTCTGAGAAATCTCTCTCCCACTACCCTCTCTCTTTTTTGTCTGGCACTCATGTTAATCTCAGATTGCCTAAATTATTAGACTGTGAAACCCTTTTTTTCCTTTTTTCTCCATAACACTTGCCCAGGGTTCTATAATTATTTTGAGGTGCAGCCAGTTTGGATTTCAATGCTTTTGACTCCAGATTCAAGACTCTTCCCTATTTATTGTGTTGTGTCTGTTTTTTGGACTCTTAAAACAGATTTTAGAAAACTATTCATTAGAACTAACAGATTTTTTCTTAATGATCTTATGCATACAGAGACTGAAGACCATTCACAAGATGATCATTTACTAAATTAATTAACATTCAAACTTTAATAAAACTTTGTACTTAATATCGTAGAGCTGTGTGAACAAAATGTTCCCAGAATACAGCTTGTTAAATCAGTCATTTTAAGTTATTTGTATTTTCACCAATGAGTCAGTATTTTCCATGTAAAGCGAAAGAACTATCATAAGCACAGAATAAAAATCTTTATTTTTATTTTGAAATTTTAAAGCCCATTATGAATTGCTAGAGGTGAATTGCACAGTAATGCCATAAAAATAAAACAGAAAATATTTAAAGAGGCTTTCTGCATTCCAGAAAATATATACTTATCACAGATCATAAATGCAGTCCCGGGTAATTTTAAACATATGGTGGGTTTCTTCTTAAGTACTTATATTTTAGGAACCTTAATTGTGCTTTAAATCTTTTTCTCGTCACAGAATAATTTTGCCCTGAAAATTTGTGTAGGTAGAACTGCTACTTCTTTCCTCATAATATTTATGGGAGTTGGATTGGCTTACAATTTGCAATTCATTAATTCGGAATATAATTTCCCATAACTGAGGGGTTTCTTGTCTAGTTATTCAACGCAATAGTGCTTCATTACGTTAAACTATGAGCTGCAAAAACAAACAAATTATTTCTCAAGCACTTAACAGTCCATATGTTTCAGAAACAGCCTGTGAAGGTGTTATACTTACTCATGCCTATAAAGTAATGCTTAGTATTTACTACTCAACTGTCAGAGTAGCTATAAGCTTATTAAAGCTTTTCTCTACTCCCACCAGGTTTCTTAACAAAGCAGAGTGACTTCGTGGTCTTTTATTCTGAAGAAAAAATAGGCCACAGGACCTTGTGTTCTTTAGGATGAGCTGGCTTGATGTTATTTGCCTTCATGTTTATAGTAACTGAATAGAGTTTTCAAAGAGGTCTACCACTCTAACTTCAAAATTATATTTTTGAAGCCTTAGCCTCAATCTCCTCTCCTTATGACAGCCCTTAGGATCGTGTCCACACTCAGAATGCCTGTATAGGCTGGGTTTTTACGTTTGCTAAGCACACTAAATATATTTTCTGTTCTGAGATATGGCATTTACACTTACTTGCTCTTATACATGTCTTTCAGAATTATGATTTATTGCCCATCGCTTCACTGTAGAAAACCAAGAGTATGAAAGTTAACAACCTTTCCTTTGTATCCCATCAACTGCCTGCCTGACTTAGCAAACTAAGATGAAATAAAAAAGTGAGGAGGCCTAGTAGACAGGGTTAGTTTGAAATAAAAAACTTAACTATGACAGTGAAGTGGTTAGAAGTTCTTTCTGCAAAAAAAAAAAAAAAAAAAAAAAAGCAAAAGCAAACTTTATATCCTTTATATATTGCATATAAGAATGTTCATTGTAGCCGAAACCGGTTTGGCTCAGTGGATAGAGCCTCGGCCTGCGTACTGAAAAGTCCCAGGTTTGATTCCGGTCAAGGGCATGCACATTGGTTACGGGCACATCCCCAGTGGGGGGTGTGCAAGAGGCAGCTGGTTGATGTTTCTCTCTCATCTATGTTTCTAGCTCTCTATCCCTCTTGCTTCCTCTCTGTAAAAAAATCAATAAAATAAAATAAAAAAGAGATAATTATTAAGAATGTTCATTGTAGTATTATGAATAATAATAAAGACACCAAGAGATCTTAAATGTTAATCAATGGTCCATCCCTCAATAGTATGATCCCACTGCAGACCTTTATATGCTAGCATACAAAAAGGCATAATATACATATTATCTAATAAAAGAGTAATTTTCAAATTGATCATACATCCACCCTGCCCACTAGCCAATCAAAGCAAGTATGCAAATTAACCCCAACCAAGATGGCTGTGGCCACAGACAGCAGGAGGGAGGCTTGGCTCCACTCCAGGCTACAAAGTTTCAATTGTAGAAGGTAAATAAATTCCAGATGCCAGGGCCTCCATTTCGGTCGCCAGGGGGCATGGCTGGCCTGCAAACCACCACAGGCCCCTCACCTAGGCCACCCCATGCCCCAAAGGAACCCCCATCCTGATCACGAACACCCTTCAGGGTAAGCCAGCTGTCTCCCACCCTTTCACCAGGCCTTTATCCTATCTAATAAAAGAGTAATATCACTACAACACACAAGATGGCTGCCCCCATATGGTCAAAGATCCTGCCCCCATGTGGTCACAAGATGGTCAGTATGGGAGGGCAGTTGGAAGGGACCAAGCCTGTAAGGGAGGGCAGTTGTGGGTGATCAGGCCTGCAGAGAAGGGCAGTTGGGAGGCATCAGCCTGTAAGGGAGGGCAGTTGGGAGGCACCAAGCCTGCAAGGGAGGGCAGTTGAGAGGAACCAGGCCTGCAAGGGAGGGAAGTTGAGAGAAGCCAGGCCTGCAAGGGAAGGAGGACAGTTGGGGATGATCAACCCTGCAGGGATGGCAGTTAGGAGTGACCGGGCTGGCAGAGAAGGGAGGTTGGAGGCAAAAAGGCTGGCAGGGGAGAGTTAGACATCATGGGAGTGGTTAGGGGGTGATCATACTGGCAGGCAGAAGCGGTTAGGGGCAATCAGAAAGGCAAGCAGACAAGCAGTTGGGAGCCAGCAGTCCTGGATTGTGAGAGGGATGTCCGACTGCCCCTTTAGTCCCGATTTCGGTGTGGGTTCAGGCCTAAATAGGCAGTTGGACAGCCCTTGATGGGTCCCAGATTGAAGAGAGTGCAAGCTGGGCTGACGGACACTACCACCCCCTCCCCATGCATGAATTTTGTGCATGGGGCCTCTAGTTAAATAATAAAAAAGAAATCTGCAAAATGGTGTGCATATGATTCTATTTGTTAACAAAAGTGATGAATTCAAATGATCTATTTGCTACTATATGTGTAGAAATTTTTGGAAAGATTCATTATCATCATCATAATCATCATCATCATCTCTTATAAGTCATTTATTATGTGGCAGGAAATATGCCAAAACCTATACATATATACATTCTTTCATTTAATCCTCACACTGACCCACTGAGTTAAATATTACTGGTAGCATTAACTGCAATACTAGTATATATATTGAAATGCAGGAATAGGGGCTTAAATTATTTGCCCAAGTTCCCAGGGCTAATCACTCAAGGTGTTGAAATTAAAATTTAAGAAGGTGGTTTCCAAACCTGCTCTCTTAATAAGCAAGCATGAACTCTCTAAAAAAGTTTTTAAATGCATGGTTGTAGAATGACTTTAAACTGTCTTAATGCCTAGTTTCTCTCTCACTTCTCTCTCTCTCTCACTTCTCTCTCTCTCTCTCTCTCTCTCTCTCTCTCTCTCTCTCTCTCTCTCTCTCTCTCTCACCCACCCTTTATTTCATCCAAATTCTTGAGTAGAAAAGAATCAGTTTCTGAGTTAAAAGAAATCCTGTAGACACATAATCCTTGTTTGTTTAATTAGCTAATTGTCTTTCTCAGTGCCCTTTTTTATATTGAAGTATAATTACATGCAGTAAAAATGTACACATCTTAAGTTACTGTTTGGTGAGTTTTAACAAATATTCACACCCATGTAAACAACAGCCAAGTCAATATGTCATCACCCTGAAACATTTCCTTGTTTTTATTCTCTCTCCTCCACCAAGGCAACCGTTACTCTGACTTCTATTCTCATAGATTAGCTTTATCTTCATAAGAATGAAACTTTACTATATGTACTTTTGTGTGTCTAATTTCATTCACTGAGCATGATGTTTGAGATTCATTCATGTTTTTGCACAAAACTCTTATTTTAGAAATGAGGAAAAATATAGAAAGTGAACTACTTTGTGTGCAGCATGCTAATGGAGAGAGAAAGGAGTGGGACGGGGTTATTATTAAAAACTTTGCCTCTCTGGTCCCCTATACTTTCCATTTGTCTTACTGACCTTCATTTTAAGGAGAAAGGTGTCTATTTTGCCTTTCTTTAATTCACCATAGTCCTAAAAGGAAATTATCACAACCTTTCAATTTTGTTTTGGGATGTTTAATTAGGCAGGATCTAACAGAAAACCAGTAAAGAGAAACCACTCTAGATGCAGAGTGGTTTTCAAACAGAACGTATTTAATGCAGGGAATTCGTTACCAGTATACTGGCAACAGCATTGCTGAGAAGCCAAACTGGAGATGGAACCATGATCCAGAAATTAATGAAGGAGGCCACTAACTCTTTACAATACAGGGACAGCAGGAAGAAAAGATATCCGAGAATAGAAGCCAGAGTTCCTGGTGAGGGATGGGACCACAGAAGGGTGAGTGCAGTTGCTGTGATTGCCAGAGGCACCACAAGGAGGCAGTGTAAGGAAAAAGAAACACCTTGCTTCTTTCTTTCTCTGGATCCAAGAGTATCATTGATTGGTTGAAAGGACCCAGAAGCTAAAAGATAAGGGATCCAGGGAAATGTAGCTCTCTACTCTAGAGGCAAGTAGAGAAAAGAAGAGGAATAGATCTGAGAGAAAGCAACACTTGTCCAGCACATCTTGTAGCTCACTCATTATAGTTTGCACTCATTTTGAGGCTGAGGATAATTGAGAGATTTCTAATTCTTTCAATTTGATGTTGTGAGCTCTAAATCTGGAGTAATGATAGCACATTTTAAAAATGAGCTAAAAGCACATTATAAATAACTACATAATCCAACATTACTTAATAACTCCACAGTGCAATCATAAAACTTTAAAATTTAGAAGAGAGCATTTAGTTTGAATCTTTAGTTTCCTGCTGAAGATAATTGAGATCCATAGTAATTAATATGAACTTCAGAGTAATGCTCAGAGATACTAATGAAGATAGTGCTTTATGTGTTTTGAATAATATAAGTGTGGAAAGGGATAATTTTGAAAAAAAATGGGAATCTAAAAACATGATTGTGGTAGTCACTGACATTGTTTGACACAAATTCATGACTCGAGGTTTCCACTCTTTCTAAATAGAGATATGCCAACAGGAAGAAAGATGACAACTTGATACCAATGACCAGTAGAGGCATTAGTGCTGTTTGCCAGATCTTTCCAGTTATTTTCATTTCTGGTTGGTGGTAGGATTGCAATTCCTGGCTTCCTTGTGGTTAGAAATGTTCTGGTTAGTCGGTTTTAACATTATTTCACTCCCAAGATGGAACAATTAACGGCCCACTCAAGACCAGCCAGAACTTGGTTTTCCCTCTGTCAGAGTGACCAGGTAAAATTCCAGCTAGCTACTGCTATGTCACAGATGTATGTCTGATAAACAAATTGCTGGCTTTTACCAAGAGACAACATTAGGTGAGCACTCACTCACAATAACCATGTAGCTTACAGAAAAAACAGAATAAAAAACCTTTCTTGTTTCAAGTCACTGAAATTTGGCAGATTTAGGGATCTATTGCATTCTACATAAGAAGTACACAACTACAAACAAATCTAGCTTGCAAATGATTATTATTTATGTTGCCATTTGTGGAGTAATTATTAAAATATCCCCATTTAAAAGATCAATAACATAACTTATTTAATGACCCAAGCAAGAGAAGATGGGTAATTATGTCCCTGAAAAAATGGATACTTCCTAAATTTTTGTCAAAAGCCTAAAGAATTTGATAATAAACACATTGATTTTATTACCTTACAGAAGACAAATTCTAGTACTAAAATATAACTTATGCATAATTAAATGTTGAATAAAAGTATAGAGAAAAGATAGATTCACAGAATAAATACAACACCACCTAAAACAGAACTCCATTTTCTATAAGGGAGCAAATATAACCAGTACTGTAGGCTGAATGAAAATTGTATACAAAACAACCTAAGTTAATCTCTTTTCTTAAGCCTTTAATCATTGAGCACCATCTAATTCTTAATTTGGCTTTCTAAGACAACTCAATATGGGAAAGGAGAAGCCGTGAATAGCAGATAGGAACATTCAGGAGCTAGGAATGATATTCACCCACTTTCACCTAAAGATGAATTTAAAAATAATCAATTTTCTGAACATATAAAGCTAAATGGGTCATCTAAACTGACCTCACCACATGCTGACCATCTGAATGTTAGGGCACAGGAAGTCTTCCTGTTTTCATGGAGCAAATATAATTCTGCAAATATTATCTGCCAGTTTATAACTGGGACTGGACTAGATGCCCAAGGTCTTAGGCTTCTGGATTTTATCAGGTACATCAATGTAAAGGCTCTTTTGCTACACCCTAAGTTCCAACTACTTTTAAGACTGAACAATAGGAGGTGCTACATATGCAACCATACATCTTAGATTTTCTGGGTTTCAGAATATTAAGTTCAGTTGTCAGATCCTATGTCAGATTTGGGGTAAGAAAAAGAAAGTTACTATCATATATTAAGAAATTACTAGTGTGCATTTGTATATATTTTTTCCTAGAAAAAAAAATAGACTTTTAAGATTTTTTTCAAGATCACAAATGAATGAATCTTATAAATGCTGACTTCTGACCTTTATGGCTAGAAACATTTCTACATAATACTGCAAATAGATACCCTAGTTCCGTGGTCCGCAAACTGCAATGATTCAGGGTTCTGCCCTCAGTTCACAGCCAGGTCATGATGTCAAAATATCAAGCTTTTTCCACTCCATATTCTGCCATTTCCAATTTCATATCTTCACTGCAGCAACATGTAACTGAATAATATTAGACACAACTTCTCTCCTTCCAAACCCTATTGTTTTTTCTCTATCTTTCCAAATAAAATGGCAAAAGGAACACTAGAGGTGGAACTTGTCTGCAGACATTTCATGAACACATTACCAGGCAATTCATATAATAAACTGGAGGGGAAAAAAGCAAGTAAACAAGCAAGGAAAGCAAAAAACTAAAAAAAAAAAAAAAAAAAAAAAAAAAAAAAAAAGAGACAAGAAAAGAAAGAAAAACCTAATCAAACTCTTTCATTCAATGTGAGAGAATCTTTATTAGTAATATTTCTAAACTTTTATACTTTGTCTTAAATATTATAGTTGAATAATAAGAGCCACAGATGTATGTCTGATAAACAAATTGCTGACTTTTACAAGAAACAACATCTGTGCTCTTTCCATATCTGTCTTATTATTTTCCTTTGTAAATGATGGTTATGCGGATTTCTATAAAAAAAACCAACAATATCAATCCATGAGCAAAACCGGTATAGTCTGTCCCATAAAATGTATCATTTATATTTCAAAAAAAAGGAACCCAATTTAAACAGGAATTCCTGCTCTAGAAACTAGAGACTTCAAGTATCAGAAAAGCTCATCTTGTGATACTATAAAAGATGCCATGTTTTATTTTCTTTCAGATTGAGGTTTCTGTCAAGATCATGATATGTTCAATTCAGGGAGAAACATTCAATTTATCACCAAGTACTACTGTTCTTAGAGAAAGAGATTTCTTTAAATAGTTATTCATTCTGAGCAATTCCATATCTGAAAGCCACTAAGAGGCCACATAACTTGATCTTCCAGATCATCTTCACAGCCCTGGCGATGCTGGAAACAAACCACCCACGAGAGACCAGCACCGATGCCTCAGCTAGCTTAATCCTGAAAGCTGCATCAAATATGCCCCCCAAGAGTTCTCAGATTTCTAGAGCTGATTTGTTTTGTTTTGTTTTCAAATACAAAGGAGTTCGAAGAAGCAAGCTAAGAAATATGCATGGTCCAATGGTGTGTAACCAACCAGCACTGGTGCGCACCCATCAAATCTTATACATTACATTATAAAACTCACAATCTTTCTTATACAGAAGAGGGCTCACGAGATACAGAGTATTTGTTGAAAAAATAAATGCATTTTTAAAATTAGTTGCTTAAAAACCATTTCTGGGCATTGCTTCCCTACTGTCAACACCAAAGCTGCTCAGATTTTTTAGGGGTTATCACAATTCTTGCTTATACCACTCTATATACACTGAGTGGCCAGATTATTATGATCCCTGAACGCATAATAACCTGGCCACTTAGTGTATATCCTATATAATAAAAGGCTAATATGTAAATTGTCCCCTTGACCAGGAGTTCGACCAGCAGGCAGGTCAGGCAACCACCCATGTCCACACTGAGTGGCCAGATTATTATATGTTCAGAGGTCATAATAATCTGGCCACTCAGTGTATATGTCTTTTGTCAGGAGGTAGCTTTTCCACAGTCACCCCAAACTCATATCTCAAGTTGTATTGTTTTTCCTTAAGACCATTTCCCTCTTGCCATGACTCATCTGAAAGGATGACACCACTACTTACCTGATTGGTGGGATCAGAAACTTGGGACTTTTGCTGGATATTCCATCTTGATTAGACCACATGTTCAACTGGTTGCCACGTTCTGTCTCCTCAGCCTCTCTGACATTGCTATGGGGCCCTTTCACTCCATCTATGCTGGTGCTTCTCTAGTTAAGGAACTGTTAGAAAGTACAGCCTAACTGTACTTTTGCCTTTGGACTTTGCCTTCTTCACCCACAAGACTGAAGTTTTCAGTCACCATTTAAACATTTCAGAGACTCTCCCATCTGGGTGGAATGAGATTCCAACTCTTGGATGTGAGTTTAAGGGGTATTTCTTGTGTACTTTCCCCCTTTCAAGCTAGCCTTCCCATTACCCATTACCCATTTCCTCTTCACATTCTGCCTCTGCCATAATTCAATGTTTATATTTCTCTTCCCTCCCTGTGTATAATTCCCCCCCTCCTTTTTTTTTTTTTTTTTTTTTTTTTTTCCTTTTCTAAATCCTTCTTTCCAAGTCTGATGCCTTCCCTGATCTATTCACACGGACTCATTGCTTCTTCCTTTGTTTTTACATAGTGACTCCTTAAAAGCAGGAATCAACTTTGATCATTCTTGCATCACGGTGCCAAGCACAGTGCTTGGCCCATAAGGGGCTTTCAGAACCATTAAATGAATGAACCAGATGACTAAGATGTACACAATTCACAAAACTGAAAATGAATGTAGGAAATAGGAAACAGAAAACAAAATAAAACTCTGGATGCAGATGAAAAAGAATGTTCTAAACATGAACATGCTTGAAGAAAACCTAAATAAATCATGAACTTGGAAACTGGAGTTCTAAGAAGGCTTTTCTTACTTTTCAAAGGAATAGTTATGATGCTACAAAGTCATATTTTGAAAGGTATTAAACTCTCCTAATTGTGCTTTTACAGAATTTTCTAAATGATTCCCCTCCCCATTTAATTAGTGTAGCTGATTTACCTCCGTAATTCAGGGAAAATATTTTGTGCAACATTCTCTTTAATATTAGCACATTTGTATCCCGAGAGTTTCTAGGCCTCATGGGAATATTCTGTGATCTAGATTTAATATAGTTTTTGTCTGACTTCACTTACTGAATAAACAGGATTCATTAGACTCATTAGTATCACACACACAGAATCTTTGCTTTTCCCAACTGTAAAGCTGACCTTTGAAATGTAATCTGTGTTCTTAAGATTTGCATCCAATATATTGCAACATGGTTATAGCAAATTCTTCCTCCTTCTTTCCCTCCTTCTCTTTCTCTACAACAGAGACAAATACATACAAAAACATTGTTGAAGAGCTTGAAGATTTGTGGGATATTTGTGATGATTTTATCTCTCAGTTTCTGAAAAATGGTATTTAAGATGTTGTCTCATGTTGATATTTACTTCACAACATCTTAGTAACCAAGACTGGGAGCTAGGTATAATGTATTTTATGCAACAAGACACAACTATTAAAGTATAAGGTATATGTATTAAGTTTTTATGTCCGAAATATAACTACATTTGATATACCTATTACAGAATTGGAGCTTAAAATATATATTAATAATTAAACTTTTCTTTAGGAAACTTTTATATTTAGCCAAGTATTGAGGCTTAAAATATTTTTACTTTAATAAAAAATGCAAATTATATTTAATATTGCCATATATTTTATAGCCCAGGCTCCATTTAAGGATTTTCTAGTGCACATATTTAAAAAATATTTTAGACACTATAAAGCATATTTATGAAGTGTTTTAAAATTTGATATTTAAACATTTACTAATTGTGTTTTTCTGTCTCATGGCTTTTCCCAGTTTTCGATATTTTGAAAAGATTCATGAGATGCAGAATATAACTCATCTATCAGAATGACTAAAATATTATAAAATGCATTTTTTAAATCCTTTTTGAAATATCTCAGTAAGATATTAGCAATAATCATGATATTATTCAAAGGCAACAGAATTTTTTTTTTTTTTTTTTAGTTTTCTAAATAGCTAAGACAGAAGCTTAGAAGCATACACACACACACACACACACACACATATATATGCCTAAGTGACAGAATGACCAGTTGCTATGACATGCACTGACCATTAGGGGGAGATGCTCAATGCAGGAGCTACCTCTTGGTGGTCAGTGTATCCACACAGCCGGAGCACTGCTCAGCTGACTGATGGGTGCCAAAGGCAGGGCTCACAACTGGCGAGCACCACTATAGCTGTGCAAGCCTCTCCCGATTGGGACTGATTGGGCGCAAGCCCACGTTTTAATAATAAACAACTACAGACGCAAACAAATCCTGAAAACAAGTTAGGTTATGGTTGTATGTCAGAAGAGTGTCAAAAACCCATAAAGTGAGTAAGTGTGACTCCTGAAGAGAGCATTAAAATTCAGCACACACTGCTTCACATGATGCTGAACCTTTATCTGCAAAATGAGAAAGTTGGAGAGATTTTTGCAGCAATTTAAAATATGGAAATAGCCTCTTCTGGCTGATTTATGACGTGTGTGGAGTAGTGAATGAATGAACTTGAGTTTAGCCTGGGAACACTCTCCCACTAAATAACATGTTGGGCTTAATCCTGCAGTATGGTGTCATCCATTTCTCATCTCCCTCCTCTCTCGTGCCAGAACTGCCCTGTAAAGAGTCTCAGATCAAATAGAAAAGTTGGCCAACAGGCTGGGTTGTCAGATTGGTCATCCAACACAATTACTGACTCTGGACAGAGCCAAACCTAGCACACCTCAGGGAGAGAGTTATTTATAGCACACACTTCTTTAAACTACTCAGCGAATGTTAGAGATTCCAAGAGTTTGAGACACAGTACAATCAGTTTAATAGGACTTTGGATCCAGGCAGAGGAGTCTGAGTTTGAACATCTCATTTTTCTGACCAGTAAATGAGACTTCATAGAGGATTAAATGAGAAAAAGCCTGTGAACTGCCTGAGCAAAACAAATCATGGCACACAGTGGTCTCCAAAACCATGATATTTTACTTATTAGTTAGCATTGTGACTTTTTTCATTTTCATGAAAATTGTTTTTCACTGACACTCATATAATAATCCTCTCAGCAGGACCTTTAAAATGGTGATCTAGGTAAAGTTGAAATGGGTAACTTTTCTCCTTTTCTCCTTTGAACACTGTTCCAACTTGTCCATTCTTTGGTGGTGTCCCATAAGATAGACAGACCAGTGGTTTTCAAATTGTTTAGTTGCAATAGCAGGATTCTACTAAATGGAATCATATGCTGAATCCTAACAGGTAGAGATTAGAATCATATCCAAGAAGAATTTTTGAAGTGTGAGGTGGGTGGTTGGGTGGGAGGGACACAGTGGCCAGAGGACCCCAGCAAAGTTCATAGTGTGGAGAACATTGAACTTGACCAGTGCTGTTTCAACTGGAGTCCCCAGACAGCTGGCGAGGGTGGTCCACACGTCTGTTTTATGAAGTTTGAGGGGGGGGGGGACTTTTTCTGATAAACTCAAAAAGAAAAATCATTAGGATGCCTAATAAATAACTGCATATTTATAAATATTTATAAATCTATCGCTGAGTTCTGTTTGGGTTCACAATTATGTTAGCTTCTACCACTCATCTAAATTGATAGCACTGAACAGATAATGTATGTTGAAGCATTTCTGTGTGTCCTAATTTCAAGGACAATAATCATTCAATGTCCATTATATTCCTGTTAAATCATTTTTACCTTGTACAAAAAAACAAACACTTCTTTTTCTCAGGGATAATTACTGATTGAAAAATATTGTTATTAATTGACTCATTTCTTGAGTCATTGAATAAATTGAGATTTGGATGGGGCATGATAAAAACTGCAAAATGTGATACAGAGTAATATACACATTTAATTATCCCTGGCTGGAGATACAAGAATAAAGCCAGGTTTAATCTGTGGTTTTCTGCCAAACAAATGTCAAACAGCCTTCAGGATGAGCACGGGAGCTCAGAAATTAAGATGAGCAGCAGTTACAATGCACAAAGTGGCAGGGTTGGCAGAAAGACATCCTAAAGCCCATGCTGGCATCATTTGCTGAAGTCAAAGGGATCTGTTCTAAGGGGCCCAGGCATTGCTTGGCTCTGAGAAACTCTGCATTAGGCCCTTACACAGCATTGACCCTCCATTAACACTGTCTGTCTCATTTTCTTCCGGTACTGCCCCCCCCTCCCTTAATCTTTCCAATGGTCCCTCTGTGAATAAGCCATGCCCCCTGGGAAGTTTTCAGGTTTTTAGACATTTTAACAGAGACCACCTGGAAACAAGGCTTTAACCCCAAGGAACTGAAGTAGTGGAAATACATCTTTGCAGGCTGGCAGGGAACGGATGCTGTGCTCCTTAAATCACACACCTAGATAGTTGTCTGTCTTAATTGGAGGAGAGTTCACTGGCCTCCATTAATGCTTGATTCATTGATTCCTCTTGTACTCTCTCCACACTCCAGGGCCTGGCTCGCCTATGAAAACATTCTCACTTTCCTCAGCCTTTAGTTAGAGAGCATCTATTTATATCTCAAAATCTTTGTCAGTTTTATTCAATTGTGGGCACAAACAATACTACAATGCATTTTGTAGTTCACAGAGCAAAATGGAATATTTTCTCAGTTGTAAAATGCTATCAATTGCAAGGCCCGCATTGATTGAATACCGATGTTTTAGGGGGAAAAGAAGCAGTATATATTAAATGTATAAAATCAATTTGGAGATGCATTCCAATTTCATTCTGATTTCAGAAACATCACCTGCAGAGAGGCGTTGCATCTCAGAAGAGAGGAACTAAAGGAAGTGACTAACACTGGCTTCTACATCAATGCCTGTAAACCAGGGACGGGAGGACCTGCATTACCACCATTTGTCCACCAACCAGATCTGAAATATCATGGCTGGCATGTACACATAAGGAACTATCTGTCATTGAAATTGGGACTCAAAAGAACTGTTGACCCAGAAAGGAACTCACTGCAGACTGATTCATTTGCCTCTCAGCATAACCATTATGGCTTGTTGCAGTTTAGGTTCTTACAAGGGTATTTCTTGGATCACATGATCTCACACATCTAGAGGAAATAATGAACATAAACAGATCCAGAGAAAGAGAACCAGACTCTCAAACCTCAGAGGGAAAGTAAGGGTGGATGGGGGTAAGCGGAAGAGATCAACCAAAGGACTTGTGTGCATAAATTTGGGCCTAGCCAGAGGCCATGGACAACAAGGGTTGGGGGGGGGGCATATCTAGGGAGGGGTTTGGGATGGGAATCGGGGAATAAGGACAATTATGTGAGACCATAATCAATTAAAAAAAAAAAAGACACACGGAAGGGAAGCCAAGGCAGGGGGAAAAGTGTCCCCAAGGATCCATGCTGAACCCTAAGGGTTCTGGAAAAACCTTCTGGTGCTGCCTTTGCCCACCTGCCAGCCGTTCTCCATACAGCAATAATATTTCTCCCCCACTGCAATGTAAACAACAATAGAATATAGGCTTTGTTTCATTCTGTGTATTCCCAAATGCCTGGCATATAGTAGGTGCTTAACAATATAATTAAATATTGAATGTATGGTGATTTAACAAGGACTTTGCTTTTTATTAAAACTTAATTTACATATTTATGTACTCACATATGTATGTGTACATGCATACATATATAATTTTAATTTATACACACATAATATATACTATATATATATATATAGACACATTATATATATGTGTGTGTGTGTGTGTGTGTGTATGTAAACACAAACACACAAACTAGAATCAAGATATCTAGTATGAGTTACAACCGTGATGCTGATAGACATGATTTATAGCATCTTTGAGAAGCCTGGTAGTGATCAGGGACAGTGAAACAGTGGGAAATGCTTCTTTGACACATAATAGGGTCTTTTTCTGGTAGTACAACATATGGGGACCAGAATCTGATGAACCTCCTATCTGAGAAACAGGGAATTCATTTTGCTCATCACTGGAAAGAGATCAAAGCAGGGACTTGACCTAGTTCATAAAAGGGGGATATTGCTAAAGAAAGAATAGTACATTCCAAATGGAAGTGGAAGTTTTAGTTCACAGGGAGATGTGAATTTGTCTGATCAAGGACACAGAGATGAGAAACAACAACAACAAAAAAGAAGGAACTAGTAGAAGAGGAGGAGAAATGCCAGTTGCCTGTGCAGAATGGTTTGAGAAACAACAAGAATAGTGATATATAAGACACTTTTGGGTATCCCCCTTTTTTTCTCTGCTTATTCATCACATTTAATAATTCAATGACCTAATTGTAGGCAGTATTGACCCCAAATCCTCCTATTGTATGGGTTTTAGAAACCATTTGGGACACATTAAGGATGGGCACATATCTGAAACATTTAAATCTTCATCTTAAAAAGTTATAAAACAAATTTTTTCAACTTTCCCGAATTACAGAAGATGACCTCAGTAAATTAATTTACCTCATTTGCTCTCATCCCTACCCCAATAACCCTCACATCTGTATTCAGGAAGCATTTTTACCTATGAAAAACTAGCTGTATTTTTGTTATTTCTTTGCCCCAAAGAGTGATAGTAATAAAATGGAAAGCTGATAGTAATAAAAAGGGCATCCTGTTGGCAGAATTAAGAGTCAGCCATGCAGATCAAAGTGCCTGCTGGCAGAATTAAGAGACAGCCAGGCAAATCAAGTGCCCCTTCATTTCTTTACTGTCTATCTTGATGTCTTGTCTGCAGGGCCTAACCCTGAGCCTGGCACAGACTAAGTGCTCAAGAAATAGTTTTTGAGTAAGTGAATGAATGAATGAATGAATGGCTAAAATAAATAGGAATATTTCATTTGCCTTGGCCACTTTGCAACCTTGCCTCATTTTCCAAACATATAATTTTTTTTATGGTTTTTAGCAATGAAGGGAGAGGGGGAGAGAAACAGTAATGTGAGAAACATCGACGTGGGAGCAACATTGATCAGCTGCCTACTGTGCTTCCCCTTCTGGGGATCAAGCCTGCAACCTGGGCATGTGCCCTTGACCAGATATCGAACCTGCAACCTTCTGGTGCACGAGATAATGCCCAAACAACTGAGCCACACCAGCCAGGTCTCCATGATTCTTTATGAGCATATGTGATTTAGGTAATTTCCCTCTAAGCCCTTAATTACAAATGCTAATTAAGACAAACGAGAGAAGCCATGTTACAGGTGGTATTTACTCCTGGCATTATAAAGTGGGCCATGACATCCACCTTTGATATTATTCACCTACTCAAACAATTGCCTGGGATTGCCATTTGTTAATGACATGGAATCATTATTCAGGATGCAGCACCTTCAGGATTCTAATTAAGCCCTGGCTTCTATGACTCAGCCACACTGTGTGCCCAGTGTTAGCAGCAGAGTGGGTGAGGTGGAGCGCATAACAAGTCCTTTTCCCATGCATTACAAATCATCAGGGGAAAGAAAGCAGCCTGATTAAGCAGGATGCTTGTGCAGCTATGTCAGATACCAGGTAAGAAACAATGACTGCTGTGGAATTAATAAGATATTAATGTAACTGCTTCTTAGTGCACTGCAACGGTAATTGAAATACTCTGAAGCAAACGTAATCTCATGGGCCTCAGGAGTGGGGCCTCCGTACTCTATTTAGAAAAACCCCCACAACTGTTATGTCTCATTTTCATTAATGTAATAATAATAGTTTAAAAAAAGATCAACTCATTATAACAGTGCCTTGAAGGTTGACAAAAAAGTTGATGTTAACATGCTTGCTGAGTCTGAAAAGGAGCATGTCAGGACACGTGCCATTTGAAAAGCATTACACCCATTAATTGCTATCATCTTCTCTCGCCTGTCCTTGAAGGCAGTGTCCAGGCAACTGTAACGATAGTATCGTCATCAGTGACAGTGGACATGGATGGAAGAGACCAAGAGTTCTTTCTCCATTGTAAGATGCAAGCATAAGACCTAATGCAGGTACTATTTTTGGAAGGTATGCTTATTTACATGTGAAAAAGGTAAAAAAAAAAAAGGATTCTAAGAAACTATCATATCATTTATTCTTAGGGGACAAGATGATGTGATAGGAAGAAAGGGTAGGCAGTGGATGCAGCCAAACCTGGGTTACACCTCTTAACGGTAAAGCACACACACTTCCTCATGTATGTGGGTCCCAAGTGACTCAGGGACTCAGGGAGTCAGACTGACACGTTAATATATAGAGTTCCCTGTCCCTCCTGACCCTATGTTCCTGTTTAATGTTCTCTGGTTCTTAAGCTTCATGGCTTCAGAGTCTGTATCTGTCTCACTCATCATTATATCCCTAACACTGAACACAAATCCTAGCATATAATAGGCTTTTCAGCAATATGAGCTATTTATTGAATAGGGCAGTATAGATTAAATGAGTTAGTATCTGTACTCAGCTTCCAATAACTATTAACTATTTGATTAACTATTTTTCTTCTCTCATCAGCAAATATAATTATTTAAACACTAAATTAATTTAAAAATTAAAACCTCCAACTTATAAGTAAAGTATTAAAACATTTAGTTATAACGATACATACTTATTATTAATAATTATGTATTTAGATCAATTCCAAAAAATTAGGGGTTCTAAACATTGAATTCTTATAATATTTTTATGAACCAGGTAAGGGGTAAATACTGACCCCTGATTAAGAAATCTTGGTATATAAAATTAAATAATCTAGAAAATGAGAAGAATTACCTTGGAATTACATAATTACAATGCTCTTTTAGAACATTGAAAAGTATTTTTATTTACTATTGTAGCATGTGACTTATACATAGGACTATATCTATTGCATAAAGTTAAGATATCCAATTTTTATAGTTCCAGAAAGTGGAAATACAGTAATCTCCCCTTATCAATGGGTTTGCTTCCTGAGATCTCACTTATCTATGGCCAATGACAATCTGAAAAGATCAAATGGCAAATCCCAGAAATAAACAAGTTTTAAATTGCGTGTCCTTCTGAGTTGCATGATGAAATTGCACACTGCCCTGCTCCATCCCTCCTGGGATGTGAATTGCCCTTTGGTCCAGCATATCTAAGCAGTGTATCTTGTGTGCCCATTATCACTTTAATATACATCTCAGTTATCAGACCAACTATTGCAGTATCACAGTATCACAAGGCTGTGTAACCCTTATTTTACTTAATAATGGCTCCTAAATCATTTACATTACTTTTATTACAACACTAGAGTCCCTGTGCATGAAATATGTGCATGAGGGGGAGGGGGGAAGGGAGAGGGATGGTTGTCCCTCAGCTTAGCCTGCACCCTCTCCAATCTGGGACCGCTTGAGGGATGTTCAACTGCCCTCTCACAATCCAGGACTTAGGCTCCCAACTGCTCACCTGCCTCTGCCTGATTGCCCCTAACTGCTTCTGCCTGACAGCTTGATGACCCCTAACCACTCTTCTGACAGCCTGGTCAACATCTAACTGCTCCCCAGCTGGCCTGATTGCTCCTAACTGCCCTCCCCTGCAGGTCTAGTTGCCCCCAACTGACCTCCCCTGCTGGCCTGGTCACCCCTAACTGCCCTCCCCTGCAGGCCTGATATCCCCCCAACTGCCCTCCCCTGCTGGCCTGATTTCCCACAACTGCTCTACCCTGCAGGCCTGCTTCCCTCCTCTCCCCCCCGCCATCTGTCCTCCCCTGCAGGCATGCTTTCCTCCCCCATCTGTCCTCCCCTGCAGGCCTGGTTCCACCCCTCCCCCCCCAACTGCCCTCCCCTCCTGGCTTGGTCTTCCCCAACTGCCCTCCTCTGCTGGTCTGGTCACCCCTAACTGCCCATAAATGCCCTCCCCTGCAGGCCATCTTGTGGCAGCCATCTTGTGTCCACATGGGGGCAGCCATCTTTGACCACATGGGGACAGCAATCTTATGTCTTGGAGTGATGGTCAACTTACATATTACTCTTTTATTAGATAGGATATTATTATAATTATTTTATTATTATTATTACTATTATTATTGTTAATGTATTACTGTTCCTAAGTTATAAATTAAACTTCATAGGTATGTATAGGGAAAAAAGAATACATAGAGTTCTGTATTACCCATGGTTACAGGCATCCACTGAGGGTCAGAACACATACCCTGCAGATAAGGGAGGGGAGGGGTTACTCTAGGGTTAACATTCTTTATCAAGCATCCGCATAGAAACATCTGTAGATTTGTGTTGGGAATGTAGGAATTTGAGTTATTAGGTCAACAATTCCTCCTCTAGAATATACAGGCTTCCAAGAGCCACCTGTGTACATGTAAATGGTATTGTAATATCCTTCCTACTTGGATCATAGATGAGGAAATTTTCTGAGTTGATTCAGGACCTGAAGAAGAGTCATGAATTTATTGTCTATTACCACAGATGATGAAAGATTGGTTCAGAGGTAGAGAAATTACATTAAATGAATGAAGAAAAAGACAGCTCTCTTATTTGAAGAGATTTATTTTCCCTTTGCTCCAAAAATTCAGCTGGGAACATCTCCCCATAGCAAACAGTTGAACACACATAATATGAAAGCTTTGACCCCTTTCCCTCTGACATAAACCTCATTACCTATGCATTTCAAATCTTGAAAAAGCCTCCAGCTGCAAAAAGAAGATGGCCCCCTGGAGGCTGCTTATAGCCACATGACTCGATTAAAATGTGCGGTCCTATCAGCCTTATTCTTGAAGAGGATGAAGTATGTCCTTCAAAGTGATGATTTCATTCTTTAAACCTATGCCCTGGTTTCCTTAGAGAGCACTTGCCTGCTTTCTATTTTCTCAGTTGAAATCAGATAAAAATTTCCCAACACTGCCTTGAGTATAAATGAGTTGGCCCTGACCACCACCTAACCATCCTCTCTAATAAAGAGGGAATATGCTTATTGACCACCATACCCTCACAAAGATGGCAGTGCTCTTAGCCAATAAGAAGGGAATGTGTTAATTTCTGCCATGCCCTCAAATATGGCAGCATCCACAGCCACAAGATGGCAGTGCCCAGTCCCCTCAGCCCTGGCAGGATGGCAGGCATGTGGCTGCTCCATGCACCTGCCTCCTGAGTCCCCTAGTCCTTTCAGACCCCAGTTGCCCAGGGGTGGCCCATGGTGAAGGCAAGCCTCAGATGTCAGCTGCCCAGCTGCCCAGAGCCACCTGAGGCAAGCTTCGGATGGCAGTTGCCCAGCCGATGCCCAAGGCACAGGCAAATCTCTGATGGCAACTGCCCAGCCTCCCAGGGCAGCCCCAGGCTCAAATAACCAGGGCCGGCTGAGGCTTGCACTGCCAGCAGTGGTGGCAGCAGGGGTGTGATGGGGGCATCACCTTGTCCTGATCACCAGGTCACCTCCTGTCCCTGAGGGCTCCAGGCCTGTGAGAGGGGGCAGGCCGTGCTGAGGGATGCCCCGCTTCAGTGCATGAGTTTTCATGCATTAGCCTCTATTTAACTTATAAGAGACAGTAGAGTTTATGGTTGAGAATCATACACAAATTGATTCTGGAGGCATTTTGCAATTTACTGCAATAGCTTTGTGACTCTGGATTAGTCATCCATCTTTTATAAGACTCATTCCTAAGTCTATAAAATGGGAAAAGAATTGTACTACCATTTAATATTCTTACAAGAATTAATTGAGACAATATATGGAAAGCACCCAGCTTGGCACCTCAAAATACCCCAATAAATAATAGTAATAATAATAATAATAATACTGTAATTTATTATTATAATCATTTCCAATTATTTAAGTTCTTAGTCTTATCTTTCTCAGTTGGGCTTGAACACAATTAGAACACAGAAGGGGCTATGCAAGGTTCACTGGTGTTTTGTTGGATTGTCTCATGCCTTATCTTCACCTTGTGCACATGTACTGAGGAATTTACCACCAATAATCCTAACCTACCAGAATAGAAACTTCCGTATTTTTTTTTTTTTTAGACAGAGCTAAATTTCTTAGCCTAATAATCCAATATCTAATGATTTGGGTTCAGTCTGCCTTTCCCACTTTCTATCGGCTATCCCAACAACCCAGCCAAAGGAGACTGCTTTCTGTCTCTTGAATATACTTTTGTGCCTTTGCATACAATGTGTGCATCCCCTACAAGCCTGTCTAAGTTTATACTCTGTTCTTCAACACTTAGGGCATATGCTCCTTCCTCAGTGAAATCTCAGATCTCTTTAAGACATCTTTTTTTTCCTGCTAGGAATTTCCACAGATATAAACCATGTCATTTTGAAGAGAAGAATACAGACCTAATTTAACTGTAGAATCCTAATGTAGCTGTGTATCTTTTGGTTGGTCACTTTACCTCTCTTAAATGCATCTTTTTCATTTGTAGTGGCAATAATAATGAATCAGGCAGGCAATAATAAGTGATTTTTGTAAAGCTAAAGTAAAAACCTTAGTTCTGTGCCTGAATCCTAGCCATTGTTCAAAGAAGGCCACCTTACTACAGTCTAATATCTCAACAACATGAAATCACTTTGCCATTGACTGGATTTGAACATTTCCCATAGCTCCTTTTGCTTTCTAATTTACTTCTTTTACACATTTGTTAAAACTTGTGTTTGCTCAAGTTCAAGTTATAGTAAACAAGATTACTGTTATTGGAAAACTTATCTTTGAAAATGTGGAAACTTCATAACTGCATACTTCACAAGGCACAAGCATATTTAAAAACATACATCAAACACTTTAGAGTGAGTTGTGGTGGAGTAAGAGAAGTATGGGGTAAAAAGAAGGAAATAAAACAAGTCTGGTAGGAAAGAATTATAACACTGTGCTAGGAACCATTGATATAATTAATTCAACTATTTTTGCTCTTGAGGGTCCATTTAAAAATAAAAACTTAAGACTCAGCAACTCACAAATGTGAATTGTAGAGTTCCCACTAGTGCTTTTTACACTTGGAACATGAACAATGAGTAATGCTTTATGGCTGAGAAGCCTGTCACACAGCATTCATAAAGATCTGAGGGTAAAATTAGAAAAGAAACCCAGGCCTCCAGAACGGTGTTCTTTGAACTTTCTTGAGATTGCCGTATGAATTCCTAGGTCTAAGCAAATGTTCTGAAGGAATTTGAAAAAAGGCACTGTTTTCTTAAGAAAACACTTTCTGATAGGCTTGAAGAGTCTGCAAAGAGAATTAGGTTTCTAATCAAATCTTGTGTGAGTGTGGGTAACCAATTAACACGCTCAACTCCCATCACCACGGCCAGGATGAACCAGCCAAGCGGTAGTCAACTTTCACATGTGCTCTCATCAATTGAAATCAGGTAGGGGTAGCTTAACTGAGGAAAGGAAAAGCCCATTCTCTCAGTGATCTGTACCTACAGACAAAGAAGACAAATGACACTTTTAATAAGAAGGCTGTCAGCTCCAAAAAGTATCATCCGTGATGCTACAGAGCCACATAAAAGATGTGCCAGTCATACTTAAAACAGCACCGATGCTTAACAGAAAAATAACATCAGAAAATATACAGCAAAGAAAAGAATAAAAGACGTGGGAGAAAGTTCTGAAAGAAAAGAACCTGCAATTTTACAGGCAGTCACTGCCCTTTAGGTATTAAGATTTCGCTATAGAAAGCAGCCACGGCAACTAAAGTGTGTAACATAGCTTTATGGAGTTCAAAGTGAGTCTGTTGTGATGTTGACCACCTGCATCTGGCCAAAGAGTGGAAGAACATATATATGAATTCCAAAGAGCAGCTTTATCAGCACGTCCTACAAGAGGCTGCCACTGAGTTAGGTCACTTGAGCACATTTTGAGATAGGTTTTGGTTTGTTAAGAGTATAGGGAAAAGTATTTTAACACGTAGAATAAATATTTTTTTTTTAGTTAGTAGCTCTCTGGACATATCTTTGGACCTCAGATGCTTTTTGAATTCAAACTGACTAAATTGCTTTGGAGTTGTTATCAAAGTTCTTTTAATCAGCTTCACTTAAAAAACAAACAAACAAACAAAAAAACAACAAAAAAAAAACATGAATGCCAGCCAGACTGGCTTGGCTCTGTTGTTGATCATCAGCTTGTGAACCAGGAGAGGTCACAGTTCAAATCCTGAATATACAGACATTTGGGCAAGATACTTAAAGTTACATTTTAGAAACAGAGGAATATATGTGAAGTTAAGAGAAAAAAATGGAAAAAAAGATATTTGCAAGACATATAGCAAACAAAGAATGAGAGTAACATTATATAGAGAACATCTGAAAGACCAATCAAGAAAACAAAATATAATAGAAAGAAATAGACCAAGAAGATGAACAGGACATCCAAAGAATAGGACTCTGAATTGCCATTCAACATAATAAAAGATGCTCATTTTTATTAGTAATCAGGGAAATGTCACCTCAAGAGAGATACTGTCAGCAAAAGGTTTAAAATTATTATAATAAGTATTGGGGGAGAAGAACTCTTATAAAGAGATAAAGGAAATTTATATCCGTTCAATCACTTCAGAGAGCAAGATGGCAATACCAATAAAACTTAAAATGTCTGTATCCTATGACCCAGCAATGCTATGATGAAAAACAAACAAAACAAAATTCCTTGCATGTTTTCACAAAAAAATATACTGTGGTATGATATGGAATCTAATTCTTTGTGGTTGTTTTTCTGCTAGTATTCTCAATTCTACAACTCTAAATCTTTCACATCCACTATTTAAAAACATTTTTTAATTTAACTAATTGAATTAATTATTTAAAGATCACCCAAACTGTAAGCTTTGACCTCTTTTTGGCTCCAGCCTCTGACCTGTCCTACAATGTAGTGATTCACCACACATAGCCACATGTAGCCCGAAAATGCACTCCTTCCCAACTCTGTCCCAATAGATCACTCATTCAGCAGTTTGTGCCAGGCTGCCTGTGACCCTTTCCATACTTTCTATTTGCTTCAGGTGTTTTGTGTTTTATTTTAATTGAAATATATCTGACAATATAATATTGTATAAGTTTAACATGTGCAACAAGCTCATTAGATTTATATATGGCCATATGATTGTCATGGTAGCATTAGCTAACACCTATAGCACATCATACTATTATCAGTAATTTTTTTTTGGGGGGTGTGAGTAATTAAGATCTAGTCTCTTAGCAAGTTTGATGTTCTTTCTTCCTCTCTCTCTGTTCACTTCCCTCACTCCTTAAATCACTACTCCACTCACTGTAATAGCCAGATTCATCCTGGTAAACCAGCACACTGGTCCTCTGCTCAGTTCTTCCATGGGTGTCCACCGAATTTATAGAACTTCACTTGGAAGTTATGGTTTTCTATCACCTGGCTTTGATTATGTTTCCTGACCTCATCTTCCACTATTCCATGATATGTACTCAAGTGTTCCATGATTACTCAGATATTAGGCAGCCTGATTGTTTGAATAATTATCTACATTGCCATCCCGCTGGCATCTGGATCATAGACCATGCAAGCCAGCAAGACCTGGAAATGCTCTTTCGGAAGGTGAGCCTAGCCTAATTTGCTCCAGTTTCTTTTAGTCCAGGGTGAAGAATCATTTGTGTTTGTGTGTGACATACAAGATAATTAACTGTGAAAAGCTTGGCAAATCATTATGTTACAAATGAAGCTTTAAAGAGACCCTAATACATCCATCAAACACATCCTACTCGTAACAATGACACCAGGTTCTGCTGATGGAGCCACAATGACTAAGTCACTTTATTTTTAATGAGGTGAAGCTTCTTTTGTAACAATCAATACCCATTGCTAAAGAGACCTGGGCAGCCTTATAACTGTTACACATTCAATTATTTTAGTAAAAGTAAATACAACCTGAATAAATGTGCTAGGTTGCGTCTTGGCTTCAAAACACTTTTATTAGGATCACAACTAAGTTTTTCCCTAATATACAAGAGTTGTGATTTGTGTCTATTGACCACAAATGAAAGAACTTAATTGAATTGCAGAACCCACTTCCAGAAATAGTAGCCTTTGTCTATTGAATTAAACAAATATACAAAAGGCTATTTTGCTTCTCATTAATGTGTGACATTATAATGCTAGACTTTAAGACAAACATTTATTGCATGCCTATTATCCTTGAACTAATCTAGACATGTGAAATCTACTTTTGAATTGCAGGCTAGTTTCTGACTGAAGAAGTTTAGCATTTAGTGAGGAGCCCGAGATAAATCGGTTTATGATTAGCCTCAGTGATATTAATGACAACCACTAAATTCTCCAGAATCTAATAATGTCAGCGTTATGTTTGGAGGAGTAAGGTAACAAGAGTGCTGTTACCCTCCTCTGGGCTGCTATTCATGGTGGGCACAATGCTGGATACCTCACAGGCATTATTTCTGGTCATGGCAAGAGATGCTGCAAAGCTATGCAAGGGGAAACCAGAACAGAAAGAAATTTCCCCAAGGGGATATGAACTTTTACATTTTAAAAAATTCTTTATTGCTGAAAGTATTACATATTCCCCTCCTGACCCCCCCATTGACCTCCTTTAGCCTGCCCCAGACCCCAGCCCCAGGCCCTCACCAACCTATTATCTGTTTCCATGGGTTATGCATATATGTATACATAATCTTTCCATCCTCCTACCCACTCATCCTCCCCCCACCTTCTCTCTGAGATTCTGCACTCTTTCATGTCTCTGGATCCACTCTGTTCATCAGTTTATTTTGTTAATTAGATCTCACATATTTGGAGTTTAGAGGGGACTAAACTTTTTGCAGGTTAAAAAAAGAGGGAAAAAACAATAAAGGTGATCTTGTTTTAGAAACACCCAGATGGAAGAAGAATATCTCCACCAGGGTTTTTTTGTTTTGTTTTGTTTTGTTTTGTTTTTTTAATATATAGTTGAGGATAAATGGATATACTTTTTAAAATTATTAAAAACCTAATATATTTTATGTTTATGTAAATTATCCTCAAAACAATCTTAGAAGATAGAACTAATGCCCATTTTGTAGGTGAAGAAAAAAGTTTGGTGACATAGCCTGAAGTTACTTATCCATTAGGGTTGAGTCCAGTACAAATCCTGGACTAAATCTGTATTGGAGCCTGAAAAGAATGGATTGTAGACAGGTGATACAGTTGTGACTATCAGAAGAGAATGATGAACATAGGCTAGCAAACTAAGAAATAATTCAGACTATTTTCCCTATAAGCTCTCTGAAGACAGGGGCTGTTTTTAATTACAGCTGAAAAAGATAGAGATTGTGGAGATAAGAGTGTTGGATGAAACATCTTTCTTTTCAATGACATTCTTCTTCCATGTTCTATAGCAGTGGGTTGTGTACAGGGAAATAATTTTGTTCTCCTTATATCCAGGATCATTTCCTTAATCACAACCTCTCCCTCAGTTTCTGGACTCGCTCTTTGCCCTTTCAAAGACTGTTAGTTCCTTAATCCTTTCTTCCCTTGTTTATCAGTCCCCACTTCTCTAGGCAAGAGTCTTCCTGAACTCCTAACCCAGACCTAAATCATGGTTCACCCTTTCAACTTTGTCCTTAGCTCCTTTCATTCCCTTGATCTTGCACTACAGATGTCTTGCCAATATCTCACCCTTAGTACAGCTGAACATCTGTTTTCTTTGGTCTACAAAGCATTTCTAGAGGACACACTCTAAATGTGATAATTGAATCCACTATTTATGCTTTCCAACATCAGCTGAGTTTTCAACATTGTTCCACAATACTTTCAGTCATCTTGAGCCTATTCATTACCCACCTTCAATGAAGACTGCTATATATTTGTTTCCTGTTCCCAAGCCTCTCTCTTTTAATCTCATCAATTTGTACTATTTTTGACTTCACTAAGAAAGGTCATCTTTTGTGAATTTCTTTAGGATCTCATCTCTGCATCTTAAAATTCCATTAGTTTACCTATTTCCTCCTTCTTTATCCTCCTTTTAAAAATGGTTGTGGCTCTTTCTCCTTTTTGTGCTCTTAAACTTTTTATTTTATTTAATATAATTATAGACCATTGTTCTTCTCTTTCTCACATTCTCATTCTCTCTTTCTGTTCCTCTTTCTATTGGTTTCTTTTTCTTTGTGTATAAATTGGTTCCTTTTCCCTTGACTCTTCAAAACAAAACAAACCCTACTTCCCACCCATCTTTTATATCTCAGAAACCATCATGTCTTATGAAACTCTGTGTCTCATGATGCACTTCCACCTACCCTATCCTCTCACAAGGTAGAAAAGCTGGTCTCTTAAAAGTTACCACCAGCTTTCAAATTATCAAATGAATTGACCTTTCTCAGATTCTCAGGATATCTAGCACTTTTTAACATATCCTTAAAAATCATGCTTTATCAACCTTAGCATTCATGACATTTATAAGAGGCACAAATTTGTTGTGGGGGGCTGTCCTATATATTGTAGGGTGAATAGCAGCATCCTGGTCTTCACTACTGATGCCAGCAACACCGCCCTCAGTTGCAGCAGTCAACAGCGTCTCCAGAAAATTGTCACAGGTAAAGAACCACTGTTCTAAATGACCTCCTCCATTGGCTTCCACACACTGTGCTAGCCTGGCTGTATTCTATTTAACTGAAGTACCTTCAATGTTTAATTCTGCAACTGTCTGCTAACTGATGGAAATATGTGTATTGAGAATCTCCTATCTGAAGGGCATTGTGTTGAGCAGTATGGGCAATAAAAAATGAAGTGGGTGTTCATTCTTCTTTTAAGGAATTTATTATCTAAAGGCAGAGATATAAATATTGTAATTATGTTGCAAGGGATTTCAAAGCTAGTTAGTGATAGAATTGAGAGTAGGATTCAGGTCCTCTGACACACATTCCAGTATTCTTACTAATCGCATTTTCAAAAAAACAAAACAAAAAAAAACACACAACCATACTCTCTGTCATCTTAAATATATTCTATAGTATCATCATGGTATCTCATATTGTTATATTTTCCCCTAATTAGACAAACATGTATAAATATTGTAAGAAATAATTTGTAAGGTAAGTTCTGAGAATGTACTGAGAATGTATAATGTATTAGTTCAAATCTCAGAAAGAAAAAAAAAAGAGTCAGAAAATAGGCCCATGTCATTGGTAAGCCAGAGAAAGATCTAGGAAATATAATGTTACCTTGAAAGAGTGCTTGCAGGTGAAGTTCCCAAGAGTGTGGACTTGAGGGCCACCCAGGAAATGATATGAGTATAAGGGATGAACATCCTAAAGACTGGTTTAATGAACTCACTTGACACTCAATATTCTCTCCACTTAAAACACTTTCTACCTAAACACAGTCCTGTATGTTCATCTAGACCATTTACTAAAGAGTTATAACCTAAAGTAACTTAAAATGATTGAAAAGAGGAAGAATTGGGAAAGAGCCAAGATAAATTTTCATTCCCTGTTGCCAGTGCACATGGTAAGTCTGGCATGAAGACAACAGTATAATTGTGTATTTACTACATAATAGTAGTATATAGTATAGTTATATGATTATTGTATAACATTTTTATATATTTCAATAGTGTAGTTTAAAATATATATAAAATACCCTTTACAAAAAATTGTGATAATTGCTCATTTCATTAAATCTCATGTTTCTGAATCAATGTTTTTGTACTAGTAAATGAGGAAAATAATCCAGAGCTTCCTAAATGATAAAGTTAAACAATAATGTTTCAGTCTTTCCATGAACTTAATTAACACACAAACACACACACACACACACACACACACATACACACACACACATATATATATATATATTGATTTGAGAGAGAAAGAGGGAGAGAGAGAAAAGAGTGTGAGTGAGAGATAGAGAAACATTCATGAGTTGTTCCACTTACTTATGCATATTGGTTGATTCTTGCATGTGCCCTGACCAGGAATCGAATCTTGCCATATTGGGATGATTCTCTAACCAATTAAGCTACCTGCTCGGGATCCATAGATTTTTTTATTTTATATGACTCATGACGATAAATATTTTCTGGATTTTGCTGTTACCCAGTATGCTAATACAGGCTACTAAGATGCATTTAATTGACAAATATTTACATTTTAGAAATAGCTTATAGAGAAGAATTCATGCCCCATCTTTTATTATTGCCTTTTCACTCACAGATACATTAATCATCAGTCCCAAGCCGAGAAAACAAATTTTCCTGCATTATCCAAAATGCGGTTGCTACTGGTGAACCAAATTATTTATTCATGAGACCTTTCATAGAAAGAAGATATTTAAAGCATGTGTGAGCTAGTCCCACTTTTATTATTTGTTTAACATATGAGAGTTCTATGCATGCCAAAATAATGAGTCAAATTGCTCTGTTGCAGAGATGACATCCCATATAATAGAGAGGCTCTATTTTAGAGCACTTACAGATAGGGCTTAATCTGAGCAGTCAATGGACATCAGATCAACTGGAGATTTTCAGAGCAGCTTTATTTTTCAGGTGAGTACAACTGAAAGCCTTCTGTTGATAACCAGGGGCATTTTTAGTGCTTCTAATGGTGTGCACCATTTCCTGTCACTGCAAATGTCAAGCTGCTCCTCACCCAAGCTGATTGGGCTCTCCCACAGGGATGGGGCCAGATTTGCCACCTTGAACTGAGAGCTAAGTAATGTATCATGTGAGATGAAAGGGCAGTAAAGAGGCCCCAGGGAAGCTACAGGCCTGTGTGGGCACAGAGACAGGGAAACAAGAGAAAGAGATGAGAAGATCTGAGACTAGTGACATGAGGGCACTGGGCTAGAAATCAGAGGCCATAGGTTCGTGTCCTGGTCTTACTGTTAACCAGTGGGCCTAATACAATGTCTGATGCTTAGCAGATGCTTAATAAATAGATGGCCACTTATAAATATTTCAACCTATTGACTTATCCCCCGGTATCTCTTCTGTTATTCCCTCACACTGGGTATGGTAAGAATCAATGTAAGTGCTGTAAACTTTTGACAAATCTTAAGAAGTTGTTACTATTAGCTTATTGCCACATACAGAGGGAAAAGGAATAGTAATGGTTAATAAGAATCAATGAATTCACCCAAGCTATGTTTTGTCACCTACCAATTCAGAGAAATATTGAATCAGATATATTAGCCAGGCCTTGTAATCATTTCAAAAGTTCAGGCCTCCACAAAGTACTAGACTACAAATGATCATTCCAAACATTGAACTCCAAATCTAGAAATATAGGAAGCTCTGCAGTTGTTCTAAGAAAGAGAGGTGCTGGCTGAGTCTATATTTTTTAAATTAATCTTTATTATTAAAAGTATTGCAATGTCCCTTTTTTCCCTCCTATTGTCCACTTCTATCCTGATCTGTCTCTGCGTCAGGCCTTCACTACACTATTGTCTGAGTCCATGGGTTATGCAAATAGGTATGTTAATCTCTTTCTACCCACCCACCCCCTTCCCTCTGAGATTTGGCAGTCTATTCCATGCTTCTGTGTCTCTGAATCTATTTTGTTCATTAATTTAGTTTGTTCTTCAGATTCCATGTGTGAGTGAGAACATGTGATATTTGTTTTTATTTGACTGGTTAATTTTGCTTAGCATAATTCTCTCCAGGTCCCTCTACACTGTCTCCAAGGGTAAGAGATCCTTCTTTATTACTGCTGCATAGTATTCCATGGTATAAATGAACCACAGCTTTTTTATCCACTCATCTGTTGGGCACTTGGGCTATTTCCAGATCTTAGCTATTGTAAATTATGCTGTTGTAAAGATAGGGGTGCATATGCCTGAGTCTATTAAAAATCCAGTATTATAGTTAATAATACTATATTTTGCATATTTAAAAGTTACTAAGACAGTAGATCTTGAAAATTTCCTTCTGCCAACACTAAACATAATACCCAGAGCACTTAATAATTCTAAGCTACCAAATGAGAAAATTTATACCAACTAAAAGAAAAATGGTTTATTAAAATGCTTTCAAAAGTGCCCTTTCCCAAGATCCTCTATTATGCATGTCTACTTTTCAACTTTCTAATTAAAAACTAAAAAAGACAAAATGACAAACTTTTAATATGGATTTTAAAAAGTGTCAAAGAATTTATAGAGGTAAGCATATGCCTTTACCTTTTAATAAAAAAGCAATTTCAAATTGACAGTGCAGTGGTAAAGCAGTGGATAAGAAGAAATAGGAAATTACTTTTACCTGGATTAAAAAGTCACACTGGGGATTAGTTTATTGCCCAGTTGTTCATTTGTAAATAATGTCACCTATACACAGCTTCAGCATCTCAGCAAGTGAGCCTTCAAATGAAAAATACCCACAAGTGTGTGCAGAGATAATACTCCTTTGGAAAATATCAACAGGGGGATGTTTACATCTTTTCACAACATTATACCTTTATATTTCTAAAGTAAATATAATAATGTTACTTAATATTTTTAATCAAATTCCAAACTTATTTTGAAAACAAGAATATTAAATGCTCCTGGTTTGGTAATCCCAGGGAACTATGTCCATAAGACATTTAAGGTGATGAATTATTACAATGAATCTGTTGCAAAAACAGTATATTTTATGAGTTAGGATGACACAGAATATCTATCTTCATCATAAGAAAGAGTCTCTGTGAATTAGTTATGGCATCAGCTCTCTAGAGCAATCAATTCTCTCCTCACTTGCGGGATAAATATATTTTACTGCAGTCATCATGCATTCTTGGAGACTGCTAAGGGTTTCAGATCATTCCCCAGTTCATGGAGATATAAATTTACTTCTGTGGGTGTATCTCCACATGATATGCATATTGACTATAATAAGCAGAAACTTGCAGATTTATTCCCAAATGAGTGCAGAATGTTAATATATATATATTATTTGTTTTATTGTCCTGTCAAAAATTTTGCCTTTTCATTTAGTCAAATAATATGCATCAAGACACTTCAGCAAGATTAAATACCTGCCCCTTAGGAAATCAGGCTAATGCATACTCAAGTTGAATCTCCCATCTCCCCTACTCAGAAAATCATTTATAAACTGCTCAGGCTCACCCACAAACACACAAAAAAGAAACAATCCAACAAACTAAAAGAGAACGATGGGAAATCCAACTGTGGTGTAAATGGACCTATTTAACGGAGAATCAACAGATGCCTAAGGGGTTAGGACACATGCGTGCTCTTGCTGCATCCCATCTTCCAGGAGTGCTCTTGATTGCAAAGGAAATTCATGATATTGATGTTTGATAAATATTCTAAAATTTTATCAGTGTTGAAAAAAATCCTGGGCCTACTAAGTTGTATTGTTTTTTTTTCCTTCTGCATACATCCTCTTACAATTCTCTAAGTAGTTTAGCTTAAATAAAGTGAAAAATGCACCCAGGATGGGTTTACATAGGTGAAATATCAATTAATTAATGATTTGTTGTTGAAATGTCCAAATGCTTGACTTCTGGTGAAACATCTGACTCTTTTTTCACTTTACATGAAACTTTGCTTTATATTGTACTGCTGTAGCTGTGAAACCAGAATCCTATAAAAGGGGTTACTGTCGTTCGTATTCAATGAAATTGTCCATGAGAGTATCCATGTTAAATGTCTTAAAGGACATTGTATCTGATTTTCTTTTCTTTCCTTTCTTTTTTTAAAAATATATTTTATTGATTTTTTACAGAGAGGAAGAGAGAGGAATAGAGAATTAGAAACATCGATGAGAGAGAATCATCAATCAGCTGCCTCTTGCACACCCCCTACTGGGGATGTACCTGCAACCAAGGTACATGCCCTTGACCAGAATCGAACCTGGGACCTTCCAGTCCACAAACCAACGCTCTACCACTGAGCCAAACCGGTTTCGGTGTGTCTGATTTTCATTATCTTCATGTACATTTCTCAGAGCCCAAGAACTTGTGTCAGTGTTTTTAGTTGTTGCTGATATTAGCAGTGGTTTTGGAGTGAGGGCAGTTTTTCCTGATGGTTTTCTCTGTACAAAGTAGTGAGTCTATTTTCTTTTAACGTTTTTAACAACTACAAATGGGAAGGTGGAGCAGTCAATAGGTTTGGGAGCCCTGTTGTCTCTAATTAAAACAAGAGGATCTAGTGCAAATGTGACAGCTATTGAAAAAAAAAGGGCAATGGGTAACTTGATGATATTTATATCTGAATTCTGACAATTTCTCCCTGGACAATGTTGCTTCATTTATTTTATTGTGATAAAAAATACATAACATAAAATTTATCATCTATTTTTACATGGATAGTTATGTAGTGTTAAATATACTCACATTGTTATGAAACAGATTTCCATAACTTTTCATCTTGCAAATCTGAAATTCTATACCCATTAAACAACAGCTTGCTTCATTTTATCCATACTTTTATTTGTACAGTTTTATTGTACTAAAATTACTTTTACACATATTATCTTATATGGCATTTCCTTGACTCAAAAATGTTAGCATTCCATAAACTTGAGCACTTACTATGTGCTGAATAATAATAAAGTGCACAATAGATATGCAAAATATATTTATCAAGTGAATCACTGTGGAAATTAGATATTTATGAGTTTGTGATTTCATATTATCCCATTCATATGTAATCATTTTACAGAAACTGTTTTGTTATAGAAAATGTAAAATATATTAAACATATTGTTATCTTTAATAGAAAGTTCAATAGATGTTAACTTTATGGTCTTTTTTCACATTAAAACATTCTTATCTTTATATTGACATTTAAAATATTGTATTATATGTTTTAGTCTCATTCCTCCACATTTTACTAGTGACAATGAATATTATGATTAATATTACTCTGCTGTTGTGAGGTATTACAGACTCATTGCTGCAGAAGCCAGGCTTTGGGGAAAATGGAATAATTGGTTCTCTCCCTTCTGGTTATTTCTCATATACACCCACACTTGTTCATCTTTGATGTATAACATTTAAAAATTCATCTGCTCTAGGATGCTTAGAATCTATTCCCAAGAGATTGTGAATATTTTGTTTGGCTATAACTGTAGGCATGTTTAATTCCTAATGTAGTGAAAGTTTTTTCTGCTATGGTGAATGCTGGTAAAGTGTTGAGACTTGATACCAATGCCTGAGATTTTTATTTTTGAGCTGGGTTATGAGCTCTGTCATTCAGAACAAGTCACTTCTCTCAGAGTCTTGATTTCCTTATGTGAAGAAATGTAGGTAACAATGTTATGTCATGGAAGCTATTGGAAAGAATCATTTGTGATAATGGATCTAAAAGGCTCTGAAATAATAAAGTCCCTCTCAAATGTGTTGGTTTATACATAGGAGCCTAGTTAATTGACAGGACTCATTCATTAAAAGGGGTGTGAATAAAGCATTGTAGCTATAACCCTATTTCCTCAATGATTCACATGAAAATATTCCTCTAATGGAAAAATGGGTCCTAAGATGTTTAAATTTCTGATTCCATGTCAGGTTCAGGGATGTAGTCTCTTCTTTGCTCCTTTTGTACTCATAATTCTTTTTTCAGTTTACAAATTCCAGTGGAACACAATTCTATATTTTACGTTATTCCTACCAAAGAAAGGTTACAACATTTCCATCATGTTAAAATATACCTTTCTATATAAGTGTGTCTGTGTATTTAGCTCTGGAAACTGGGGAGAAGTGAAAAATTTTAGCAGGAAGTCTTGACTGAAAAACTTTTGCTATTTTCCCCCTACATATTTATATATGTAATTTGAATCTCTTTTGACTGCTCTGTGGCTCTATATTTGGATGGCATGTTTGATGACATTACAGAAAATGTCTTTGTTATTTACTTCTGCCCACATTGGCCTGAGACTAAAAGTACTGTGGATAGCATGAGCTTTAGTAAATATCACCTCTATCTATAGTTGTCTTATCCCCTTTTCTATTTACCATCATAGGTCAGGTTTTCTTTAAATTTCACACATTACGGGAATGGTGTGTTAAATGTTCTTTCCCTCCCCAATCTCTCCTCCATTCCATCTCCTGTCATATTATAGCTCATCTGAAGCTCGTTCAGACCCCCCAACTCTTATGGCCATCCAACATGTCAGCCACCAACCACATGTGACTAATTTTCCCCTGAAAAGTGATTAGTCTGAATGAAACCTATGCACACTAGATTTTGATTAATTAGTTTAAGAACACATAATCATTTTATATTGATTAAATGTTAAAATGGTAATATTTTGATGAGTTAAATAAAGTATACTATTTAAGTGGATTTCATCTGCTTTTTTATCATAAAATAAACACATGTTTATTGGTAACAAAGGAGATAATACACAAAGCTTGAAAGACTAAAATAAAAATGATATATATTTCCACCATTAGATATATTCTATTTGTATTTTGGTGAATATTCTTTCAGAATTCTCCCTAACTATACACAAGTAATTCCTTTGTAAAAATATATAGGAACATATAACATATGCTATATGTATAGTAGTTTGATTTTAGTAGTTATTTAGTTTTTTAGTAGTTTGCGAAGATAACTGCAAATATAAAGAGTGGGGCAAAAGTAGGTTTACAATTGTCTATATGGAGAATAATACAATAAATAATACGACAAGAATAAACTCTGAGTTTTATGTACTCCCAGCTGTAAACCTACTTTTGCCCCGCCCTGTATGTAGAGGTCCATTGTTTTAAATTGCTATAGGATAGTCCATGGTATGGAAAGAGCATGATTTATTTAACTTCTGTATGGTTAACTATTGCTACATAAAAAAATCGTAAGAAAACTTAATGGTATTAAACAATAGCAATCACTTAGTATCGTGGTTTCTGTTTGGGAATTTGGAAAGACCTTGGCTGGGCATTTCTTGTTTAGTTTCTCATGCAGTTGAAATCAGATGTTGGATCAGGTGACAAAGGACTGGAGGATCCACTTCTAAAGTGGTTTAATCATACAGTTGCCAGATTGGTGCTATCTGTTGGCTGGGAGCCTCAGTTTCCCTCCATGTGAGCCTCTCCCTGGGCTTCTGAAGTATCCTTCCAGGAAGAGTGATCAACAGACCAGTGTAGAAGCCACACTGCCTTTGATGACCTATCTGCTGAAGTCACATACTATCACTATCCAAAATATTCTGTTGGTTGCACAAGGCCCCCTCTAATCCATTGTGGGAAGGGAATACACAGAGCAGGTTATTACCAGAGCTTATCTTGGGTCTGGCTACTTACCTGACTCTTTTTATGTCAGTGTGGGTGCTAGAGAATTTTATAATTACACTAGGGGCCCAGTGCATGAAATTTATGCACAGGTAGGCCTGGCTGGCAATCAAGGCTAATGAGGCCTTCTGGCTGCTGGCCAAGGGGACATTTTGCATATTAGACTTTTACATATTATTATATTTGTGGCTTGTGGGGATGGCTCCAGTTAATTTTCTATTGGACAGCACTGATCTGGAGAATCAAATTTAAACCTCTTCGCCTGGCATGAACTCCAGCCTCATTCTTACTTCTACTACCCCTTTTTCATATATCACATGTTAACAAACTTGGAAAACTCCCTGTTTTAAGTACATTCCTTTTCTAGTACTTCACTCTCTTTGGGTCTTTGTAACTCATTGACATTATGTATGCATCTATGGGGATTCACTTATGTATGCAAATGGCAATTAGAGAATTCAACATTGTTGAATTACTTTTTGTCTTAGTTTATAGGCAGCCCAGGTCAACTTCTTTTAACGTAGTGCCCAAATCTAATTTTTTTTAAATTGTGTCTCGCTAAGCTCCCAAAATGACCTCTTTCCTTTAGGAATGGTTGCCAGATAAAATATAAGCTGCTCAGTTGCATTTGAATTTAGATAACCAAAAATAATTTTTTAGCATTGCAAAATTTAGGACAGACTTAACTAAATATTATTTGTTGTTTATCTGAAATTTAAATTTAACTGTGTGTCCCGTGTCTTTATTAGCTAAATCTAGCAATCTTATGTAACAGCCATTCTAAAGCTCTTCATAAAATGACCGCACTGGAAGCACACATGTAATATATTTAAATTATGATAAAATGAAGAGAAAGGTGATCTACATGAGTGTCCAAGAGCCTTCATTAATCTACTAACTGTGAGTGCCACAATTTCTTAAGACTAACCTAATAACTGAAATGAAACCAGAAAGCAGAGCTAATACAAAAGGGGTTGTAAATTTTACTGCAATTTCTTTTTTTATAAAGAAAGAGCAGTGCTCATATTTTTAGGTAAATTTGGGGGAATCAAGAAGAAAAACATTCCTAGTAAGAGGTGATGAGAAATGGCATTACCAATGGCACAAACATTTCTACATCATTTTCTCATGATTTACCAGTTTGAACAAAACCATATTTAAGTTTTTATATGTAATATTTTACATTTATATCTAAAAGGTTTTGTGGGACTACTGAGCTAATAGGAGCACCAGTAATTTCTGTAACAGACTCTCCTTCACTGATACCCAGAGAGGCAGACCCTTTTGTTTCAAGCTATCTGATTAAACTTTCAAACTCCTAGAGTCTTACTTAAGCCACAGTATCATTTGTCTATATAGCACTATTGCTCTCACATCTCTACGTGTCAAACCTGTATAATTGCCCTATGCACAACATAAATACGAAGGAAGCCTTCAGCTGTTTTATTTTTCTGAAATAACACAGGTAACATCTTCAGGTTCTGTGGCTGAATCTGGTGTCATCGTAAAGTTGAACGATGCCCTAATATAATCTTGGCACCAAGCTAAATAGTAAATAGCAATGTAAAGAAGGCACCATCCTGCTGCTGCATTTGTTGTCATTAGGCATTTATTCACAGTGATAGGACACTCTTTCAAATGTTATTGAAATATTGCATTTCCAAATGCATATATTTAGATTTCGGGGCCAATTTTCTTGTACTTTCTGCCTGTGCCAGCATCATCTTCAATTTCCTAGGAACTCTGTATGTGTACGTGGACGACCCCGTGAGCTCTCCCCTGGATTAGATGTGCTGATCACATCCAGATGGCCTCATTTTATAACTTCTGCCATCAGGTCATTAAATGAGGTAAATTCAGATAACTCCTGAACTCTCTATAGAAGTGTTCATTCTTTAGAACTACTTTGAATTAAAAATATGTGATTAGATTGTCTTCAAACACACACACACACACACACACACACACACACAAACACACACACACACACACACACACACCCCACACACACAAATTGATCCCTGGCTCTGTGTGTTTTTTTTTGTTTTGTTTTGTTTTTTGTTTTCCTTGCCAGTTGCCATAGTGAGGAATGGAATTAAAAGGGTTATGACTCTTGTGTCATAGCAACTCCACAACCCAAGTTGAAACTGATGATCCATTCCAGACACCCATGTCTCCTGGACATCATCATCTTCCATATATTAATGAATAAGGACTGTTCTGAGTTTTAAAGATTAGATTTGAATAACCACCTAGTGAATGCCAATTCACGGGTCACTGGCTCCAAAGGTCTAAGTAACAAAATGAATTACTTGCTGACTTGGGCTGGCAACATCTGATTATAATTCTGATGCAGATTTTTTTGTGTGTGTGTAGTTCCCTGCAGGACACTACATATCACATGCCTGCTCTGTTATTCCAAAATGCATCAAAAGAATGTTCTATTTTCTATACATTTGAAGTATTCTACTGATTGATTTACAAAACTAGAACCAGGTTAGTAAACGGCACAGCCCACTTCCATTCAAGAACAGAGATAGCAACATCAGACTCCTCCAGGTTTTGTTTTTTGGTGGTTCTTTTGTTATTTTGTTTGTTTCAGCTAAAGATGCCTAAAATTCTAAAGCACAGTACATCTTTCTATTCTGATACAGAGACAGTAAGAATCCATGTGTTACTGCAATGGCTTCCCTATTGTGAGACTTTCCCTTTCCATATTTACTATTTTCATTGCCTTCCCAATGAAACAAACAAACAAACAAACAAAACACACAACAAAACAAAAAAACCTTATCTTTTAAAAAAAATATGTTTTTTACTGATTTTTTAGAGAGAGACAGAAACATCAATTGACTGCCTCCTGTACACCCCCAACTGGGGGTTGAGCCCAATACCTGTGTATGTGTCCTGAATGGGAATCAAACTGGTGACCTCCTGGTGCATGGGATGACACTCAGCCAACAAAGCCACACTGGCTAGGCCAAAAACTCATCTTTGAAGCGGCCTTTCTACATTTGTTCTTGCTCAGCCTTTCACAGCATTGAAAAAGAAAGAAAGAAAGAAAAAAAGGTCCTAGCTACCTCACAGAGTTACAGCAACTTGGTACCTATTAACCTTTTGTGATAGGGTATGAGGTCCTCAAAATTCATAGTCTACCAAAGCAATAAAATGGGCTTTTCTTTCTATTTTGAGGTTCTTTAAGAGCCTGTAACAATTCTAACTTTATGGACATTATGCAGCATAATATCCTAATTTCAAACAGTATAGTATATTGGCAGGTGAGGAGTGATAGAGCCTCACTCTATAACCTATTTACCTTGTGATATACAGTAAATAGGTTATAGAGTCAGACAGCTGAGGTCTTAATGTTGTTTCTTTTACTTTTAAAACTGTATGCCTTGGTCAGTTTCCTCACCCACCCAAACTTCCAGTCACTTACTCATAAAATAATAATAATAATAATAATAATAATAATAATTCCCATTTTGTGGAGTTGAGATGAGGAATGAATAAATAATGCTAAATATAGCCAGTCCTCATTATTTTCAGATTCTGTATTTACAAACTCACCTATTTGCTAAAATGTATTTGTATATAATCCCTAACTCAATGTTTGCACTCATTCATGGATGTGTGCATGTGTAGAGCTGTGAAAAATCTGAGTCCCTTGATATCCATGTTCCCAGAGGAGGTCAAACAAGATGAAGCTCTGCCTTCTTGTTTCAGCTTTCATGTTAGAAACAGGTATCCTTTCTGCATTATATAGGGTTACATTTTTCACATTTTTGTGTTTTTAAAAAATAATTTTTCTCCATGTTTAAAACAGGCGCAAGTATAGAGCTGGCGTGTTGTCTGGTGTTTCTGTGTTCAAAGAGGTTGTGTTGTACATTATGGAAGACATACATGTGGTAGATAAGCTTGGTTCAGGTGAGTTATAGTGTTGTTGGCCATGAGGTCAATGTTGATGAATTAATAATATATATTAAATAAGGTATCTAAAGAGGAACATACCTAAAACAAGGTTCTGTATTTATTAGTTGATGAAAATGTTGTGACCACGGGCTCATAGGAACCTAGACCTATGTTTTTCTTAGGAGCAATAATTCAATATTTGCTATTTCAGTACTCATGCTCACAGTGACTTTAAACAAGTTAGCTACTGTAAGTAACAAACATTTATGGTACATAACTCAGAGCCTGACATATGCTAAAGGCTCACAAAATGTCAATGATAAATTATAATTATTATCATCACTGTACAGGTTTTGCATCATTATTTTAAGTTTAAGGAAATTCACAGGAACTTTTAAGAAGAAAAAAAAGAGATTTAATTTTCCTGGCTACCACAACATCTTCTCTCCATTAGGAGCAAGCAATTCAACAAAAAACTGGCATGAATCAATCGGGATTTATTATTGAATGACATTATTGATGTTGTCCTATTGAAATTTCAATATGGCTCTAGACTCTAACAGAGGCCAAGGAATGTTGGACACTAAAATCTGAGGACAAAAATCAATATATCTCCATTCTTTGGACTTATAAAATTATTTGATGGTCTCGGTGGTATGAGACTTGATTAGGTATTAAACACTTTTAACAGCCCTTGGTTACTGAGATCCTAAACTTCTCCACCAGACATAATTGATATTGTCAGAAATGATGAGATTATCTGGCATATTCTCCCTTGCCAGTGAAGTTATGAACTGGAGCATAATAGGTTTAGGCTTAATCAGTTTAAAGCAGCCATGCTTGAATACTCAATGAAGGACATGGAAGTTGGCACCACGAAGTTTCTCTGAGAAACTCTCCCAATTCAACTGATTTAGAATGTCATTAAAAGTCCTTTATACAGTAATCCGGGAGCTGCTGTATGCTAATGACTGTGCTCATAAAGCTCATGGATAAGAATATGGGAAAATGATTACCTAGCCGCCTGCAGACTCTGTAGTGTGACTGGGATAAGCTTGAGCGAGATGGATTAGGTCACAGCCCCTACCAAGGAAACCAGAATCCAGCCAATGCATTCAATGACAATGCAGAAGAGATGCCAGTGAATTTGGTCATGTAGGCTTCACATCAGTATCTTTTGGGAGGTTGGCAGACAGGGAGTACCACCACTGTGGCTTCTGGCTTGGGAATAGGGGCTTGTCAGAGATCCACGGTGTTTAGATATCTTAATCCTTATGAAATTGGACTTGTTCTAATGCAGAAGAAGACTTCACAGAAGAACATATAAGCATCCTCTATGACTCATACCAGAGATTTGCCAGCATAGAAAAATGATCATAGCAACACGTTTAAAAGGTTTACAACAGAAAAGAATGAAGACCACCATACTACATACAGTGAAGTTCAGTGGGCTGGTATCCACATCCACATACAAATGACTGCAGCTCTCTCGACTCTGAGGGATACAAAGGCCCTTTCTAGGCTCTCAGGCACACGGATCTAGGTTCCCATGTAGTGCTAGGCTCCAAAGCAAGCTCGGCCAAATGAGACTATATGGGCTATTACATAATTAAGTATGAAATGTGAATCATGTTTCATCTATTCATTTTTCCTCAGTTCAGGGCACAGGTAGTGAAGAACCATCAGCTCTGAAGTTATACAGATCTGATTTTATGGTTTATTATCTAAGTGACCTTTGTCAGGTTACTAAATCTTTCCCGAGCAGTCATTGTCTTTACCAACAACCTGTGAGCACTGCTGCCCAGATCTCATGAGATTCTGAAGGGAAAGTAACAGTGCCTGGCATGTGCTGGGTTCTTAATAAACATCAGTTTTTACCCCTGGGTAGCAAGAAATTGATGAAATAATGAACTGGCTTGCTCTTGTTCCTGTTCTCTACTTTGCGTTGGCTAAAAGCTGGATTCTTGGTTCTAATTTGCTTCTGTTTCTGAGGTCTGGCTCATATTTCACACCTCAGAGGTGACTTAATCACCCTGGCCTTGTTTTTACATGTCTTGGCTCTGGTTTGTTTCCCAGATCACATACACTTTGACACTTACAATAGCTTGCAGGCCTCTGTCCTAATTCTTGGCATATCCCCAAATATAAAAGGCAGAATTTCTTAGGTCTGTTCATTCATTTACTTTCCCCAAGAGGAAGCAAGCATGAATACATTCCAGCATACCCCTTTACTCCATAATCCATGTAACAAAGTTCAATGGCTTGCTCCATAGTATTCTATAAGGCACTGATGAGGGCATTTCCGTGACCAAATCTCACCTCTTCCCTGGTTAGTTAATAATTAAAAGGCATATTTTTTCCCCTAATTTTCCACAGTATTTCACATTACAGTAGGTTTTCCAAGAAAACTAAGCTCTCCTGTGTTTAAAGCAAGGTGATTACCAGTCTTACCTCTGAAGCACTCATAAGATAGTCTGCCAAATAAAAATACATGTCCTTAATCTTTAATCAGAATTCTTCACTAGAAAAATTGCTTCTTGGTAAAAAGAGTTCCCAGATAAACTCCTTCACCTTCTTTTATTAGAAGGAAGCTTTTCTCCAAAGATTATTAAAATAAAGGCTCTTTGGTTGGAATTTCTACAATTAGTGTTCCCAAACAGAGTCACCTGAAGTATAATGAATCATACCCCTTAAGAGGTTGGGGATCCGCCACATGGAATTGGAGGGGCAGATTCTGATCACTGAGGCTGTGCAGGGAGCTGAGAAAGAACTGGAGTCAGCGTTTCTGCTCTTGGTTTCTAATTGCTCAACAGGTGGCAATGTTACCTGTTGTCTCTGGGCTTCTGTCTCCTATGTTTCATAAAGAGGCTACTGCTGCCCCTGCTTTCTTCACAGTCTTACAACAATTAAATGTGATAATATTTGTGAAAAGTATTTAATTTTTTTGTAAATTATAAGGGCATAAATATAAGATACTATTACTGGTGGAAGTCCCTTATCATAACAAGATTATCACACATAGTACACTAACTGATTTCTTTGCTTCTTGGTATGTCTTGTGTATTCAACGTGCACCTCAATGATTATTTAGTCATCCAAAACACTGCTTTCTTTGCTGATGTCATTTTCCTGCTCAAAAGAAAAAAAAATCTCCTAGTTCAATCTTAACATAAACTCTTACCTCCCTTGCAGCCAATCCATATGCCTCACTGCCTCTAATCCTTCACTGAGATTCCCAGCTTCTACTCTTGCAAGGACATCTGAGCTCCAACTGCACCTTCAGGTGACTCAACATCGTATAAAAAGTACTGTACTTGAATCCTGGCACTTCTGCCACCAAATAATATTTTCGATCTTAAGCAAGTCAATCAAACTCCTTGGACTTTAAATTTATTAATTTAGAATGAAATAATAATAGTCCCAAGGTTTGGATAAGAGGATTCCTCAAATCCCTTTCAAATCAGGACATTTCAAACAAACAAACAAACAATCAGGAAAAAACAACAACCATGTCTTGTTGAGAAAAATTCTAAAAAGATTTAATTTCTTCATCACAGATAGTGCTCGCTCTAATATGAAATATTTAACTGACATTTGAATTCATTTGCATATAACTAACTTTTGCAATTGCCAACTTGAGGGTATGAATTTATATTGCCGATAATGCATCCCATGAATTTCAATTGATTTCAATCATGAATCATGGCTAAGTAAAACTTTTCATAGCTCAGATTCCTCACTTCTCAAATTATATATATATTATATATAAATATTATATATATATTATATATATATATATACATATATATATGTATATATATAATAAAGGTACTTTATTGTATAGAGAAGTGAAAGGCTCTGTGTACCAAGGGAGAAGTGCAAAGAGAAAGAATTTGAATTTAGCAGGGTTTCTCATTATGACTCAGGTTTTGGCCCTGGATGTAAATCTCTGAAGGAAGAGGTGGCAATTACAAAGCATGATTACTCTGGATTTATGTGCAGTTAATAAAAATGTCCATAGAACATTTTACAAAGTGCTGTATTTTTCTTAATAATGGTAACTAAACATTGGCATAACATAATTTTGTTAAGAAGCACACTTTATAAACCTTAACTTCTTGGGAGATGAGAGCACTATAGCCATTCTCTAGTAATATGAGGTCGGGATTGTTAGTCAGGAGGAATGGGAAAGCCATTTCACTTGCATAAAATGTTTCAGATCATTCTTCATTCATTTGCATATAAGGGTTTTATACATACAGATGGGAAAACTATTGTAGAACCTGTTCACATTCACTCCTTTCCACACTTATTGTTTGTCAAACACCAGGCACTCTTCTAGTCCCTAGAGCTGCAGCAGAAATAAAAATAAGTGCCTGACCTCATGGAACTTGTATTTTTACAGGAGTGGGGCAGAGAGTAAAGAGAAAAACTGATCAATAATCAATATATTGCCAAGTAGAGGTAAGCTCTATAATAAAAACCTTGGAGCAGAGTGATGGAAGGGCCATTTTAGACAGTGGTTGGAGAAGTTCCTCTGAGCACGTGACTTTTCAGCAGAGACCTAACTGAAAATATCTGACAGAACCTGTGTTAGCCCATGAATCAGATATGCTGTGACCAATGCCTACTCATTCTATACTGTGTTGGATTCTAGAGCAAAGACCAGGCTCATCTCTTAGACCTCTTAGAGAACCTAAAATTTGGCTGAAGAGACTGGGTTAGCATACATGGACTTATTAGAGAATAACTAACTAATAGTAAACTGCATATTACTGATTCTGTGTATAGCATGAGTCCAAAGATGGAAGTCTGAAGCATTTACAGAGTATCTGGAGAAAATTTCATAAAACATATACATCTTCAACTTCTGAAGACAAAAGTAATCCAAGAAATTGGAGGATGGAGAAAAGAATTTATGATGAACATGAGCAGAGAGTGGGAAGAATCAGCAAAAGTGTGGGAAAGAGGCTGAGAAGAGAAGTCCTATGGAAGGTGGTGGATGGAGGTTATATTTTTGAATCCATGAAGTACACATGAGGTAGATACTACTGTGGAAAGAGCTGGCTAAGTTTAAAGAGGATATATAAAGTCTTCTCCAGAAATGTATTCACTGTAAAAGGGATTCACAAGAGACAATGAGCAAACTGCTTTATACAGTTAATGTTTTGGAAAGTGGGAGGAGTTAAAGTTGGATAGGTTGGATGAGTTCAGAGAGGAGCTGTATAGTATCTGCAGAGCAGAGTCCAGAGCTGAAGATAGGAAACCAGCTAACAGGTGGTGTCAGAGACCAAGGCAGAAAGTGACAATCTTGATTTCAAGTAGAGATAGTGGATTTGGGAAATGAAGTATGAATGTAAGGACATGGAGACAGGTTGGTTATAGGAGAAAAAGGAGATACAATTTCAATGGTTTGTGTAAGAGAATTAAATAAAGAAATGTAGTAGAAGTATAGAAATGAGATAGTTGGAAAAAAGATCACAAAGATGGAAACGATCAGTGCAGTGTAATTGGCGAGTCATGGGTTCAATCTGTGCACGCTAAAAGGTTACTCAGTAACCACTTTATTGCATAATGCCTGGACTTAGCTAGAAAATTAAATATATGGCTGGTCTGCTGAATAATTCTTTCCAACCATGCTTCTTTCCAGGACTTCTAGCTTCTTCCTCTCCAGTCCCAACACTACTCAGGTAGTGCTGTGGTGAGATTTATTGACTGCTTGCACTGAGGTGCCACCTAATTTTGACCTCTCCTGCTCCTTTCTTCATTAAAATGTTCTTCTCCTGTATTGTATTCTTATAATCTGGGTAATAGTGTTTTATAAATCTTAGTATTTTAATGAAGTCTCTTACCAAATTAACATATCCATCATTACTATAACCATTTGAGTTTAAAGAGAGACATCAGATATGAAAGTTTCCATTTACATGACAAACCTGTGGAAACAACTGAAGAGAAAACAGGTGTTTTTGTTTGTTTGTTTGTTTGTTTTGTTATTTTAGTTCTTTACTCTTGGAAGTGTTACATATATCCCCTGAGAAAATAGGGTTTTTGACTGCAGAGAATTGTTTACTCCAATTTGGAAAATAAGTAAATCAAGATCATTCTAAACTAAACATTATTAAATATTTTTTGATATACACAATAAATCTCTCCTAGAAATAAATTGAATAGTTGAATAACAAAAAATATTAAAAACTCAGAGATATTTCTTAAACCTCTTAATTAATTCATCTTCCAGAGTTAGTTAGCATTAGTAGCAATATCTGGTGGTAGTAATGTTGTTCTGGTCAGCATGCCCAAGACCTTCCTGTGCTGATACTCTTTCTCTTAGCTCTCATTACTATTTGAAATACTCAATTAAGTTGTTGACTCCTACCAATGGAGCCCATCAGAAGACTCTAGGAGAACACCATTGACATTGATTAGTAATCTTATATAATAAAAGCCTAATATGCTAACTGTCCAACTGTTCAGCCAGTCACTATGATTTGCACTGACCACCAACGGGAAGATGTTCTGACTGGTAGGTTAGCTTGCAGTTGGGATTCGGCTGATTGGGATTGGGTGACATGGGCTGGACATGCCCTTGAGCCCTCTTGTGGTCTCTCCCCAGCAGGCCAGCCTCAATTGGCCCCAATCAGGACTGGCAAGATGGGCTGGACACACCCTGGAGCCCTCTGCAGTCTCTTCCCTGCTCCAATCATCCCTGATCAGGATTGGGTGAGACAGGCTGGAAACGACCTGGACAAATCTGTGCACCAGGCTGGTTTCGGCCCAATCCCCGAAAGCCAGGCCAAAGGATCCCACCAGTGCACGAATCTGTGCACTGGGCTGCTAGTGAAAAATAAAGTAAAATGTTTCTCCTCAGAATTGAGAAATTTATTAAATTATCATTTTCACTATGATGAGAGTTTATCCATTCTATTTATTTAAGGTAATAGCTAATAATCTGAATGTTTATGAATGATTTCTCTACAGATTAATATACTGAAGTAGATTTCTCTGTTATTTGCTCTTATAACCCAATTTATGTTTTTAAATATAATTATAATTGCTTATCAGCATTTTCTTTCAATTCTCAGTCTTTAAATCTCATTGCATAGTTGAAGTCACAAAGGAAATGAACATCTCAGTCAGTTCAGGAACCCAGATTCACAAACTCTCAATTTCCAGACACTATGCCAATCTGTCTTTTCTTAAGAAGTTTCACCTGGGAGTTGGGGAATTGGGTTCTTTAAAGATTAGATTCTGGATTGATGAATTTCAAATGACTTGTCTTTGCTTTTCTCTTTTATGGGAAATGAACTCTCATTGGGATTCTTATAAATAATTGCATTTTAATGTTCCTGAAAGATGGAAAGTACTAGAACAAATGATATTATTTACAGCATTTATTATGACATGTTAAAATAATGAAAACACCGAGATATTCTTTCTTCTCAATACTCTGGATATCAAACATGTGAACCATGTAGTTTATTCAATTAGAAAACGTTTGCTGTGGTATGTGATGATATGAGCTGGGTTAGGAAAGGTGAATGATATTGGACCTTTTCACATAGGAGTTAAAAAAAATCTAGTGCAAGAAATAGGCATGTAAACAATAATGTGAACAGTAGTAATGAAGATACATTTACAATGGTTCCCTGTGGAAGTAGTGTTTATGTTATTTACAAATTTAAAAATGTGTATTTTCAAGAGGAATACAGGTACACACATATGTATAACTGCAGCATACACACTTGAAATGTCCTATTAATTGGAAATATTAACGTGTAAAGTAACTTGCAGATACATTTTTGCATTAAGTTCACCATGGGTGATATAACTGTCCTCAATAATTTCAAATACATCATCTGCAGAGATCTCAGTGACTCCACTACCTACATTCATTGGAATAAAAAACACCTGCAGTCAGTGAGAATCTGTTACTACTGCTAAATAATGACACCTTCCTGTCTTTACATTTATCTCCTACTCTTAAACCGTCTTGTTAGAAATCTCTGAAATACCATGGTGTCTATAACTGAAATGGAGGGAAAGAAAGGATCAGAGATTTTAATTGGACATTCTACCTCATGCAATCTTATAGCAAAATGTTCCTGGGGAAATCCTATATGTATAAAAATTATATTTGCCATGTTAGAGTTTGAAGACTATAATTATGTTTTTAGGCTTACTGTATTATTACATTCATAAAGTGGTTATGACTTCACACACCATTAAAGTAGGTGATTCTGTGTAGCTACTATTACATGAAAAGGCAGAGATATTTCCCATATTCTATAAGTTAAGAATGTATGCACATTTATAAACATCGGAGTATAAAAAATTTTTAAGATCTAGGAGTAAAAATGTCTGGTAGGCCATCCCCTTTATTTGCTACCCCGCTTTTTAAATTAAAACAACCACCTTAATTCTGGAAAGGGGCTAACATTCCCACTTTCTCTGAACTTTATTCATTGTACCATATTCATATGTTATACTGGATTCAGTGTGATAGAATAAATTTTAACACAAATTACAGTAGGGTAAATATATATGTTCAAATAGGGAGCTCCTCTAAAGACATTTTTATTTGATGCCTTTGTTTTATGTTGATTGTTGAAAGTATTACATATGTTCCCTTTTATTCCCCATTGACCCCTTGTAGCCCACCCCCACCACAGGCCTTCAATAGTTTTGTTTCTTTTATGCTATCTTCCTTTGCATGGCAAAAATGTAATCATTTTGCTGACTAAACTCAACCTTTCAAAAGTCACAGGCAAAATATTAAGCAGGTAGCTGGAGTACATGTGCTGGAAGCCTGGTTGATGTTGGGATAATTGTCTTCTTTGCTTCCATCTTCCACACTGGACATCCAGGAATAACCATTGTGACCTTCTTATCTGACCTCAAAAGTATGCAAAACATAATTCACTATTATAAGGAGCTTCCTGAAGGAGAGGAGTTTATGACAGCTGGAAGTTATCCAAAGGGATTCAGGCAGATTAAATCCAATGTGAGTTTTGAAATCTGTTGAAAATCATTTTTAAACCTTCATTATAATCTTTAAAAACGTAACCTCATTTATCCTACATAGAATATTCTTCTGAAAATATTATACTACATATGCCCTTGGAACAGGAGAGTAAGACACACTTATCTGCTTCCTTTTAAAAAAGTAATATTTTTGCTGAGTTACTGAACAAGAGTTATTTAATCTGTACTTGCACATGATGATTGCTGCCCTGAAAAAATGCATAGGAGTTATTGAAGATCTTTCTCAAATAAAGTATGATGTTTTTTTAATCTCTGTATTTACCATTGAACTGAAAAGATTCACACTGCTGGGAAAATACACTGCTAAAGTATGGTCCTCTAATATACACTGATTTCCTGGAGAGTATTATACTAAGTGAAATAAGCCAATAAGAAAGATAAATATCACATAATCTCATTCATATGTGGACTCTAATAAACAAGATAAACTGATGAACAAAATAGCTTCAAAGACATAGAACTAGGGAACAGACTGCCAAATTTCAGAGAGAAGGTAAGGATGGGGTTGGTGGGTGGGTGGGTGAGGAGAGATTAACTGGGGAATTCATATACATACTAGAGGCCGGGTGTATGAAATTCATGCATGGGTAGGGTCCCTAGGCCTGGCCAGCACTCAGGGCTGATTACTGGGGTGACCTGCAGGGTGATTGGGGAGCCCCTCACTGGCTTCTGCCTTGGATGGCCTGGGGGGCCTGCAGGCTGGGGGCAGCTCCTGCTTTGAGCTACTGCCCTCTGGTGGTCAACACGTGGCATAGGCCTGTTGTTCCACTGGTCGTTCTGGTGTTTGGTTGATTTGATTGATTATTATATAGGATATGCATAGCCCAAGAACATAGACAATAGCCTGGTAAAGGCCTGGGAACGGCAAGTGCAGCGTGGAGGAGGTCAATGATTGGGGGGGGGGGAGGGGGAAAGGAGACATCTGTAATGCTTTCAACAATAAGGAGATTATATATATATATATATATATATATATATATATATATATATATATGTATATACTGATTTCTAAACTACACAAATCCTACAAAACCCACAGATTTTGTGTAAATTTAAGCACATAACTTCATCTTCATTTTAAAATGACATTGCATTTATTCTTAAGAAATACAATAGCATGATTTTCCCAATAGCCAAGAGATGGGAACTAGTGCAGTTTGTATGGTTGACTGTGACTCTTATTTTCACTTTTCATCATTGATAAGTCCTACATTTCCTTTCAAAGGGTGAACGAATCTCTAGTGAATAATTCAAGATTATTTATAGGCCTATCCGGCAGGTCCTCAGGCTTCCTAGTGGCTTAGGAGAGAATGGCCACAGTGTGGACGCATAACACCATCTGATGTTTGGACCTGGGTAATACCAGTAGGTCTCACTGACAGAGTTTCCATGGGATGCCACGCCTTTAACCCCCATGGAGAGGCTCAGTAACCTGAGGTTCCTGTTGGGAACTATCTCTTCCCACTGCCATGACCTGAGGAATGAAGAGTGAGGACATTAAAATGAAAGATGACTTACTCTTAGGCCCAGGACTACTACGAGTGCTAAATACAGACACACGAAAATCTAAGCAGAGGCCGCTAAAACGAGTTTTATAGAGAATGTCTCTACTCGTAACACGTGTGACCACATTCTTGCTGGCATTATGGTAGCTCTATTTTTGTGCTGAGCTCTGTCACAGCAAAATCTTGGAAGTACTTTATTTTACAGAGATGGTGATATGGGATCAAAGGGGTGATTTCTTTTTTAAAGCTTATGTAAAAAGTCTCACACATTTCACGAGTGGTCTGCTTTCATCTGTGAATATTTTAGGAGATGAGTAATGATGACGGTATTCCTGGATTGCAATCAAACAATTGATTTGGTTCAAAGTCATTACTAAAGTATTTATTCTAGCACAGGGCTGGCACTCACATTTATGGCCAGTCGGTGCTGAAGTCAAGGAGGAAAAGGCTGTCTGGAGAGTTCACATGTGAGCTGGAAAATAATTAGGTGTAGACATGACTCCATTGCTCGCTCCAACATGGAGATATTCTTGGTCTTAGAGCCACAATTTCCTGAATAAGGCCCAGCATTTTTGAACTTGAGGTTTTTGCATATGTTGCTTCTCTCCCTAGCCTGCATTCCACTCTCCTGACCGCACTGATCCGTCATCTCTTTCACAAGTATCGACCTTCTGATCACCCAGGTGCCATCCTCCCTGAGGCCCTGGGCATCACCTTCTGGTCTTGGTTAGGTGGCATCCTTTGGTCTTCAATGTATACATCACATTGCCCTGTCATTGCTGTCTGTCTGAGTCCTCTCGTGAGACTGCAAACATCCTGCGATAAGAAACTAGTGCATCACCGCTGCTTTCTCTAGTGCCCAGCAGAGTGCAAGTTAATATTTGAGGGGCTTTGTCATTCCAACTAAGTGAAGATGGAAAAATTTTAAGTAAGGTATCCTATATTCAAAGACATTAATGCCATGATATCAAACTTGTTTTTAATCCTCACTTGAGAATATGTTTCTATTGATTGTATTCTATGTTTTAAAAACTATTTCACTAATTTGAGAGAGAAAGAAAGAGAGAGAGAGAGAGAGAGAGAGAGAGAGAGAGAGAGAGAGAGAGAGAGAGAGAGAGAGAGAGGAAGAGAGAGAGAGTGAGAGAGAGAGAGAGAGAGGGAGAGAGAGAGAGAATGAGAGAGAGAGATGTGAGAGTGGACATTGATTGGCTGACTCCTGCATGCACTCTACTGGAGATTGAGACTACTGGAGATTGGGAATGTGCCCTGACCAGGAACCAAACTAGCAACCTTTCTGTGCACAAGATGATGCTGCCCAACCAACTGAGCCACATCAGCCAGGGTGATATCAATCTTCATTAAATACTTCTTTTAGGATAATTATATATAGGTTATATATAAAATGTTAAAAATAGAAACTTGTGAACTATCTGTTAGAGGTAATTAGATAATAACTATTATTAAACCTCAAATCAATGTCCCTCTTCAGTTTTTAGTTATATTTATTATCTTATCTGAACATGGTCTCAGAGGGGAAAAGAATTTCACCAGAGAACATGGTCAAAATAAATATATTTAGAAGGGGAAATAGATGGAAGAAAAAGACATTAATCATGCTTGACAGTGAATAAATGCTTAACTGTGTACAGCTATCTGCAAAAATCGCTTAGGAAAGTTCATCTATATGAAAATCCAAACCCTATAATTCTCTCAAGGACATCAGACACTTGGCAAAAATCAAAATGCTATGGCTATTATTACCTTGTTAATTTTTGTTTTTGTTTTTGTTTTCATGGTGGCTGCATAATAAAACAACTCACCTATCCTCCATGGCATTACTTTTAAAACAAAGCGATTTGATTAGAAAAACAGTCCTGTAAGCATTGCTGCTTTTGCAAACCAACACCTCGCTGAAATTTCGTCTTTCCTGAAGGTCTGGACTGAGGAAAGGCGGCCTGTTTGTGGATGCATGAATTTATATTCCTGGCCATGGGACTTCTTTATCACCGCTGTTGGAGCTCTAGATAAAACCACAGATACAGCCTCCTGACTTTCAGAGCACATTTGTAATTGAGCTCTGCACTGAATAATTTCCTTTAAGCCAAGAAACTTTAAAAAAGAACAAAGGGCATGTGGAAGTCAGACAGGAAGCTTCCCCAAACACAAAACCAGATAGACTTTAGATCATTTAAATGGCCAATTAATAAAGTTTTATATTAGTAAAATCTCCTCATTATTCATTATACTCTTTAATCAAACCATAAGTCACCCTAAAAGGGACTGCAACTGTAACATACACCACATGCTTTATTCTAAATTATAAATGTATAATTTTCAGTTAATTTAAAAAACCATCTACGTGGAAGACTATTCATCTTTGAAATTTCAAAGCTGAGTTAACCAAATATGCTTAGGTGCTTAAAGAACAAAGGTGGGTTATAATGAATCATCAAATGCTAGAAAATGGAGGAAAGACTGATTGCCTCTTAGGGTCAAGATGGCACATGCCAGGCACATGTGCCAGAATGAAATCATTCTTTCATTTCTTTCCCAGCACAGCACCATTAATTGCTCAGAGTGCTCATTCCTACTGAGCCCCGAGTTGACCTCAGGATTCTTCTCCTCACAGAATTCCAGGCAGCCGTAGTGATTTTATTGGGTTAAGGAAACCAAACACCATTTCTGTTTTCAAATTTCCTTTGTACTTCCATTGGCATCATTGCTCAATAATGCCTCAGCCGCTTTCTACCTGTTGTTGAAAGGCAGAGGAGGGCATCTGCTTCAAACAGCTGTTGCAGAATCAGGCAGAAAAAGTGGAATCTCCATTTAAAACTTTTGGGGGCAGAGACCCCTGCCTCATTAACAACCACATCACTTTCAGACAACTCCAGCTCTTGGAAAGGTTAAGAAATATGTTCCTAATGTTAATTCAAAAATATGTATTTCTGTAATGTCCTCGCAGAATAAATCTAATTCCACTAAAGAAACAGAGACCACAGGAATTCAATACTGAGTCATCTCGTAGTTTCTCCTTCTGTGTTTCTCTTTGCTAAAATATATATTTAAGTGCTTCACTAGTACCTTATGTGGCATAGTTTCCAGTTCCTTTACTAACTAAAAAAGTACAATTATTCTTTTAAATCATTAGTTATAGTTAATATTTTAATAGTTATACCTTCCATCTAGTGAAATCTATTTTCATCATAAAATAAAGACACAAGGTAAAAAGCTCTATCATATTAATTCTTTGCATTTAGTAATACCACAGCTTATAAGTAATTAGATCTTATTTGATTTTATTTATCAATGTACATAACTTTATCATGGTTCTGGAGGCATCTACCCCTGGGGACCAGACAAAAACATATTTTTCCTCCATGAAACGGAACACAATGGGGTGTATGAGGTAGAGTTAGATTGTCTTTATCCTCTACATGTCCATGTAGCAATCTTTGGTTGGAAAATCAAAGAGGATTGTGTGTTTCCATACTTTTGGCATTAAGGTGGTATTGATACATATTTACTCTTATCAACACGCAAACACATTCTCAATTCACATTATTTTGCCACAAATAGATTGATTACCTGCTTCATTTACAATTATTACCAGAAAGGACATATGATATAGAAAGAGATATATATTCATATGTAGATATAGATTTATCCGCATTTAATTGAGCCTCTTTAACAATTTTGGGAGTGGAATAAGGCACATTAAAAAATCATATCAGATGGGGAGGGAAAAATGTTGACTCAGTGTTCATTCTTTTATGTATCTAGGGCAAGATCTAATTATTTATAAGCTGTGGTATTTCTAAATGCAAAGAATTAAGATGATAGAGCTTTTTACCTTGTGTCTTTTTTTATGCTGAAATATTTTTGCTTTTATAGATCTTTTCCTCAATGGTAAAATTAAATTTTAAGCCTTAATTTTTTGATTTATAAATAACTATCTCCAAGTTTCAATTTGATACATAATCAGTTATTTTATATTGCATATTCTCCCCAATATCTTAGTCCAGTCCTTGGTAACTTAGGAATATGAAGAGATATTATTTTAAATTATGAGGAATTTGTTAATTATGTAGTATATTCCTTATCATTTCAGATAAAGTCAAGTGGCCTAACTTATTAGCTAAAAATGGTTATATCTTAATTTACATTTTGATTCATAATATTTTGAAAGTTAAGAAAACTAGTTGAATTAATGTTTCAATGATCATTAAGGTCTGCCTCCCCAAGTATTCACTAAAAGTCTTAAAATTATTCAGTTTTATTTCATGCAAGGATGCCAGCTAGAATTGACTAAAAAGTTTCATACATCTGTCCCAGGTAGCTTTTCCAGAAAAGAAATTAATTTTTATATCCAGATATAGCTTTTATAGCATATTATAAAGTAAAAGTGGTCACAGTTAAATAAAACTGTAACTTCCTTGTAGAAAGGGGCTTGTCAAAATCACCTCAGGTTTCACAGTGTTAGGCATAGAGAAGAAACAAAAAAATCCTTGGGTGAATTCTTGGTTATATCCACCCCAGTCTTCTTCACTGGGTTTCAGAATGTCTGTAGAGCTAAAAACCTGGCCGAGTGAAGACAAAATTGGCTTTAGACAAAGTTACATTAAGAATATTCCTTTTATTAGAAGTTGAATGATAAAAGTACTTTAGTCTCAAATGTTTGTTTATCAGCACCCAAACTTATGAACTGGAAAAAAAGAGTATATGTTATATTGTTCTATTAATGTTTTTATCTAAAGAAATAACAGAACATTAAAATATATATAAATGAGCTTTCCTAATATATAAAAATCCAGGGGCCATCACGACTGAAACAACCAGATGGACAACTGAATAGCAGGCTGCATGGGGTGACCAGGCTGAAAGGGGGGGTTAGTGAAGGATGAAAAAAATGACTGAACAGCAGGCTGTGTGGAGTGACTAGGCCAGCAGGGGGGTTAATGAGAGATGACCAAAAAACTGAAAAGCAGGCTACATGGGGTAACTAGGCCAGCAGGGGGGTTAGTGAGGGATGACCAAATGACAGAACAGCAGGCTGTGTGGGGTGACCAGGCTGGCGGGGAGGACAGGGGGTGGGGGTGGGGTAGTTGGGGGTGACCAGGCTGGCAGAGGGGAGTAGTTGGGGGTGACCAGGCCAGCAGGGGGGCAGTAAGGGGCAACCAGGTCAGCGGGAGGTGGGACAGTTGGGGATGATCAGGCAGGTGGGAGGGGTGGAGGAGTAAGGGGCGATTAGGTAAACGAGGAGGGAGGGCAGTTAGGGGAAATCAAATCAGGCAGTCAGGCAAGTGAGCAGTTAGGAGTCCAGAATTAAGAGAGGGATGTCCGACTGCTGGTTTGAATAAGGCCTAAACTGGCAGATGGACATCTCCCCAGGGGTCCCAGATTGGAGAGGATACAGGCTGGGCTGAGGGCATCCCTCTCCCATGCACAAATTTAATGCACTGGACCTCTAGTATATTTACAATAGAGAAAGTGTAAAAATCATATAAATCACTTCTGACATTATTCTTTTTAGTAAATACCATGAGTCCACATTAAGGAACACAGCTATAAACATTTATATACCTGTGAACAGCGTGGGGTGAATAATTGGATAATAAGGCTGTACAAATCCAATTTAAAAAAATATATAATTACAATATTAGACCATGAATATCAACAGTGGTTGTAATAATATATCTTGATTTTACTGAAGTATTTGATATAGTGTCTCATAAAATTTTATTCACTAAATTAATTTATACTGTCTCTTCTAATTCACTGAGCATTGTCCAAGAAACCAGACTTGATCATGTGTAGGAAATAAGATTACGAGCAAATAGCAGAGGTTAAGAAATAACAAGGAATTATGCTTCTATGCTTAAAAAACAAAACAAAAAAACAACAAAATATCTCAAGCATTCAGCATTGCTTAACCCTTTGCTGATTCATCAAAATGTAAATGTTAATTTAGTGCCTCTAAGGATGCTCAGCCTAACTCATTCTCATTTCTAACAGAGCCTGTCCAATCACAGACACACAATGGGTACTGAATGAAGAAATGAATGGCATTGCAGAGAAGCTGCACATCACTGTGCCAGTTGTACAGGAAGAGAGGGGATGCTGTAAGGTTCAGTGATTGGCTTCAGGCTATAAGCCCTATAAGCGTTAGAACCAGGGCCATAACTTAGACTTTCTAAAGCCATGAGAAGCACTAATTTTTGCTAGGAGGTCAGAATGTAGAGGTTCTACCTATAATATGCATGAATGTTAAGGACTTTATAGTACAGTATCAGAAAATAAGAGAATAGAAAGAATACAGCACCACTGGGCACTATTGTGCTGCAGAAATGCATTTAATTGTGTCTCATTTCTGTCATGTGGAACAATGACATTCAAGCTATTCTCCAGACCCATCACAAGAACTCCATACAAGACCTCCCATCAGCCATCAAATGCTGCACATGACTGTTTTGGTCAGTTAACCCTAACTATTAGTTCATCTCAAGGGTCTACAGCATGTCCTCATTGAGATGGAACACTGAAAAGCAGCATTCATCTTTAACCCCATTTCTCTCGACTTAATAGCTGAGACTGATCACACACTGCTTTGGTTTCTTTACTGTAAAACTTGGCTAACACTTATTACTTTTCCACTGCAGATTGACAGAGGGAAAGATTAATGGGCATACCATATGTCATGCCTTTTATTAGTGTATCATCTTCAAAGCCATGTGAAGATTTACTACTGAGGTGACACATCACAAAAAAAATGGGCACCAAGATCAAAAGTTGTCATATTTCTAAAGATTGCTGTTATTTAACCCACATTTACTTAGGTGTGTGTGAAAATGCTAAGATTCTCTGATGCTATTTTGTAAAATCTCTGAAAAATGCTTAAATATTACAAGGCAATAAATGAATAATCCATGCCTACCTGTAAAGATTAATTTATGAACATACTCAGCAGAATGCAAACATTTGAAAAGATACCAAGAATACTTGGGAGGTTTAGGGGATGGTAATAAATTATGTCGTTGTCTACTTGAACTAGAACTCGGTTAGTGGCAGGGATTCAGGTAAGGAAAGAATAAGGTAAATTTTGCAGGTAGGTGGGAGAGTATTCCTTTCCCAGGTGTGTTAGGAGGAGAATGAGATGGAGAAGAACTGGTAGAGGTAAAAGGAGATTAAATGAGATGGGAAAGATCATTATTTTGAATTTTTTGTGTTTTATTTTTATTTTTTTATCCCCTAAAGCTGGGAATTTTAACCCAGAGCCCAGTATGGATTCTAAATAATCAAGAAAAGAATGTTTGTATCAGAGGACTCTGGGAAGGCAGGCAAGCTTTGAGAATTTTGCTTTAGTGGCTTTGAAATAAACTCGAGTGGGGCCACCTTGGAAATTCAAGAGTAATCTTGATAATTTGGGAAGAACAGGTTTCCCTGTTAAGACATAAAATGGACAAAAAATAGACCAGTGATTCTTTTTTAAAAAATATATTTTTATTGATCTCATAGAGAAAGGAGAGAGAGAGATAGAAACATCAATGATGTGAGAGAATCATTGATTGGCTGCCTCCTGCACTCCACACCCCACACTGGGGATCAAACCAGCAATCTGGACATGTGTGCTTGACCAGAATTGAAGCTGGGACCCTTCAGTCTTCAGGATGATGCTCTGTACACTGAGCCAAACCAACCAGGGCTAGACCATTGATTCTCAATGAGCCAAATCAGCTGTGGGACTTATTCAATACACGTTCCCTTCCTCTGTCCCAAACTCTGGTGCTTCCCTGGATTAGCCACCAAGCTTCTTGTTTTGTGAGTGAGGGAGCCAGTAGTCTCTGATCAGAGAGTATTCCTTTCCCAGGTGTGAAGGGATGAGAATGAGATGGAGGAATACTGATGGAAATAAAAGGAGATTAACTGAGAAAAAGCAAGCAAGATAGATATGTTTTAAATAGAGTAAAAGAAATGTGGATATAATAGCCAGTGTGAGCGTGGAAAATATTTTAGAGATACGTTAATACAAACCCTTCATTTAACATGTAAAAGTGGTCCAGAGCAGCTAAATTATTTGGCTGAGGTAACAACATGGTAGGAGTCAAAGGTAAGGCTCAGACCAGGTCTCCTGATTGCTGCTTACACAGCCCTGGGCAACTCCCTACCCAAAAGGGCCAGGAATGGAGGCACACATCCCGGGACACACAGTGCCCCACTAATGTACTCCACTCTCCGCTGTGTACCTGTTAGCCTAATGCCAACAAGATGTTCCCAACCAGGAGAACGCCAAGGACATTTGTGGAAACATGTCTTTTTGAAAGAATTAGAGGCAAACTAGATAAGGATATAAACAAACAGGCTAAAATGCTGAAATTTGAGGTATCTTTCCTCTCTATTTTGTATGACTGCGGTTAATGACTTTGGAGAAAACAATCTCAGAGATGCCTCTCTCTGCTTGTAGTTCCAAATAAAGTGCTTTCCTGATGAGAGCATCAGCTCTCCCTGCATGAAGAGAGAAGCTGCGAGGGCGAGGGCCCGGAGAGAGGACAAGCGACCCAGCGTTCCTGTTTCTACAGTTGCTATTTCATGGACGCTTCCCACATTTGACAGGACAGTGTAAGAAAACCCAGTGAAGACAGAGAGAAAAACAAGTACAGAACAAAACACAAACAAGGCAATTTGGCCTGAGCATTATACTCCACAGTCACGTTTTGTAAAAACCCCAGCTTTTGTTGACTCAGGCAATCGAAGCTGTTGTTTTCACCCCCTAGCATTGGACACCCTGGCTGAGCATAACTGCACGGTGAAACATAACAGCCTCCCTTGCAACAACATCCAAATGTTTTGTGGAGGAGCTCTTCCTTTGGATCACAAAGGGATTCCCACACGGAGCCTGGTGCTGCTAAGTCTGCTTCCTCAGACACACTCAAGCATGTTTTACATTTGCTGAACAGATGAGTTTCTCATGGCAGATGGGCAGGGAGAAATGATTCCATTCTCAGAGTGCTCTCACTCACAAATAGTTCTGGAAAGCCAGGAGACTCAGCGCAAGTCTCAAAATGAAGGCTTCCTAAGTATTCATCACAGGAGCAATCAATGACATCACTTAAAACAAACAAGCCTGACTCCAATGAGCCAGATCTCACATGCCCAAGAGAAATGACACTTGATTACATGAAGAACACCCAGAATTCACTAGCGGCCAGAAGAAAACACCCAAGTGCATTTTTCTCTTTCTATTGGGACACTGGTAGTATTTCACCCCAGTAAATTATTTAGATATTAGTCAATAATTGTAGGGTATTAATCAGGTTAAGTAATGTTAGACTATGATTCTGACTGACCTATGGTGAGACTTGAATACCTTCTGCTTAACAATGCAAACTTCCTGAATTCTAGCCACTTCATAGTTCTCACCATTTCATTTGTTATGTGTGCATGTGTTAGGTAATGTGTTCCTTCTGTAAAACGCTTAGCCTTACTTAAAAAAAATACATAAAATGAATTAAGATTAATAACAACTAAGCTAAATGGAAAACGGCAGCATATTTGAGTAAAAACAGAAGGGAAACAGTACATAGAAATTCAGTGGGTAAAATCTCCCAAAGTTAGTAAATCTGGGACACACATTTTATAAGTTTCCTATTGGGCAAAACAAAACAAAACAACACACACACACACACATAAAACAAACAAACAAAAAAAAAAAACCCAAAAAACAAACCAACAACAACAAAAAAAAGGGAAAATGATTAGTTCAGGAGATTGATCAGTTGTTTAGGAAATTCGATTGGCATTTATTCCATAAATGACAATATATTGGGTGGTAGACAAGATCCCAGCTGTAAATACAAGAAATAAATTATAGTCTCTCAATGTAAACTAAAGTAAGAGAATCAAGGTTTGTCAGCATTGAGACTATCCAGAATCTCTATAATATACATGTCTTTCAGCTTCACTGAGCATAACTTACAAAAGACTGATTCCTCTTAACATTGGGCAGGTTTCTTGCAGACAGCTTTGGGTCCTAAATTGCATCAGAAACCACACTTCCCCTCTCCCCCGGCCCTTCCCCACATGGCCGACTCCCCCGAGAGTATCACACACTGACAACAGGCTTTCCCAAGCCGATTTATGTTATTTTATTTAAGGTTAGAGAACAGGGCTAATGGCATCAGCAGGGCATATCTGAAAAATTTCACCTCCCAGGAGTCAAGGGTACTGCAAAATCACCCAGGGATATGCCACTTCCTCTCGATGAGGGATTTCAGCCAGAATTGCCTAGGGTTTCCCAGCCCATGTGTTGGGAAGGTCTAACCTGATTCATCCTCTGCTAGCCATGTGCTGCCAACACAGACACCCTCCCTTTGCTCCCTGGGCAGGAGCTGTTATGAATATTTATTACAGCCACAGTTTTGGCTTCCATGCCTGTCACTGTTGTTCATCTGCTGAAAGCCAGAGTGCAAATCACCGCAAATCTGGCCTTCAATATGGCAGACAACTGCCTTCTTGTCTTGTTTAATAAATTGTATTCCTTTCATATGAAAATGAATGGAGTCAAAATGTTCCCTGTTTTATGGGGCAGCGATTTGGTAGTGGTAAATGGGGATATAAACAGAGTAACAGGGGTTGTTGGAAGGCATGCTTGGAATACCTCCTGCCACAGATTTCAAAATGAATATGTTAATCCATGCTAATCTGGTTCAATCTTTGCAAACAATCACATTTATTTTACAATCCACCTGCCACTCTGACTAGTAGTATAAATATGCTTTATTGATTACATATTTTCAGTCAGAGTAAAAGCAAATAAAAAGATAAGAACGCAGACTTTGATTAAAGTCGCTCAACAGTATATGTGGCTATCTCCAACAGATCTAGTTCAATGTCCGATTTTTAATCAAGTTTAGCAAATTATCCTTTTACAAGATTAAAAAAAATATTCTACAAGTGTTGCATGTACAATTACTTTCAATAGCTCCTTGAAAAAGGAAACTACTGATTCATGTTAATCAGAAAGTTTACCAAATTAAAAAAGTTTGTATTATATTAATACACTCCTAGGAAGGCATGTCTCTTTTATTGAAACTAAATATTATATTAGGCTTTAATATCAGTGCAAGGACACTTGGCTGAGTCACGAGTGCTAAGGCCTTAGTTAAGAAAGATTGTCTTCAGATGTACCTGAGGATTTGTTCTTCGCACTCTTCTTTCTTGTCAGATTTTGAGTTCTACTAGGAGTTCAAACATATTAGGGTTTTTGTGGTTAAACTATGTATTAAACTGTATACTGATTTTATTTTCCTTTTAAGCTAGAGTGCTTACTGAGAGGTCACTGCAATTTTGGAGTCTACAATGGTGTAAGGTAGCAAATTATAATACATGAACAAGTGGTCATTAAAAGTCCATCTAGGAATTCACTTCAATTCAGCACATTTTGCCTGAGCACCTACTATATTCCAGGACTGTTTTATTTAAAAAAAATAATTTATTGGTTGATGAGACACACACACACACACACAGAGAGAGAGAGAGAGAGAGAGAGAGAGAGAGAGAGAGAGAGAGAAATAGAGAGAAAGAGAGAGATCTGTTGTTCCATTTATTTATGCATTCATTGGTTGATCCTTGTATGGGCCCTGAATAGGAATCAGGAACCTGCAATCTTGACATTTTGGGACTATAGTCTAACCACTGCACTACCTGGCTAGGATTCTTCCACTTGTGGAGCTTACATTTTATCAGGGTTGAAAGGTAACTAACACTCAAAATATGAAATAGATAAATTACATGAATTGTTAGGAAGGAATAAGTACTATGGAAAACATAGGAACAGAGATGAAGGGTACAGGGAACTGGAGGGAGAGCAGGCTTCATCTCAAAATAGGTATATTTGTGCGTTACTTGTAAAAGTCATTGATTTATCACCTTTCCATGGGAGATATAGAGTGTTCTCTCCTCTATCTCTGAAAATTTAAAACTACCATCAGAAAGTACAAATTGTTTTTTGCTTTTGTTGTTGTCCAATGAGAAAAGGATAACTCCAAAGAAGGAATTGAACCAAGCAAATAAAAGAAATCAGAAATGTTTATAACATTTCTTCTGATGGTTGAAAGCCAGAAGGAAGAGATGGCACTAGGAAAGAGGTGGTAAGACTCTAACAATAAAGTAGAGATATGTGAATAGGTAGTAAGGCTGCCCTGAAGGACAACAGATCTTTTAACAGTTGGGAGTAGGGAAGGAGGTTAATGAGAAACCAGATCACATACAAGATTGGTTTTAGACCTATTCTTACCTTCAACTGCCCCTCTCCCCACTATCACCCCTTCCATATCTATAGTGACAAGCTGACTGTAGGTATTACAGATAACACTTCTAAGGCCTGGCCTAGATGAGGGAGGAGGAAGTGGAAGATGGTAAACATTGGAGAATGATGGGAGAAGCAAAAAGAGGAAGTGAGGGGAAAACACATTTTTCCTTTCATGTAGGCATTTCTCTGAGAGACTTACAAGTTTGGAAATAATGCACGTTAAACCACAACCAGCAATTGTTATTTTGCCTAAAAAACATATCTGATTAAGGGGTGAGGGGGAATGCTTTCTTTGCTACAAGCATATTTCTGTAAGTGAACAACATGTTAATGCCTAATCCTGAGTTCAGCCTTCAAAGTTAAGCTGAATGAGATTTTGTCTACTTAAAAAAAAAAAAAAATCTCCATAAACAAAAGTTTTTGCTTTATTTTGTTTTAGTTTTTAAACCTTTAATCAAGAGAAAACTGGGGTTGAGCCAAGAATGTTGGCTAAACCTTGTGCTCAAAATTCTAAAGACACTTGGAACATGGATATGTTTGTGTGTTAGCTGGATTTTGGAAAGTAACAGCATGGTTTAAGAAATGTTGCAGAAAGTATTGAGCAGCAGCCGTTTTGAGACTTTTCTGCATTTATTATAATTTATCTAGATAACGGCTCCTGGATGTGTGGCTTCCTACCAACCTCCTGCCCTAAACATACAAATTAGAGAATAAAAGAGGAAAACTCACCACTCAATAACAGGAGCAATTTCTTTTTCTTCTCCTCAACTGTCACCCCTGTTACTGCCTCAGAGATCATCATTCATTCTAGTTAGTCTTAGCAAAACTGCAATCATATATTGGAATTTGAGTGTTTATTTTGCTCATGTACAAATAGGACCTAGAACAGTCTAGCATCTAAGAGGGGCCGAGTGTTTATCTAGTTTGTTTAAAAAAATAGCATGTAATGAACTTTAATCTTCAATCTACAACCTAGACACCATAGCTACCAGGTAGCATTTGAAGCTCCCTAAGTGGGAACTGAAATCCAGGGATGGCTTCTCTAGCACATCCAATATCATCATTGAAATCTACAGCAGAGAGTTGGTCAGCTAGCATAGATGGGTTTTATACTTTTGTTGCTGGTGAAATGAGTGTTCAGAATCTGAGGCTGTTGAGCCTCCAGTGGCCTGGATGAACACAGTATCCGAAGAGATCAGGTCCTGGACCCTCAAATTTTTTAAGCAGCACTGCACATCTACTGGTCTGCAAAATCTAGATCCCCCACTTCATTGAGGTCTCTGCTGCCTGGCCCTATATACAATAGAACTGTTAGTCTGTCCCATATGCCTGAAAGGAAGCCATTCATGCCAAAAAACTGTTGGAGTCACCCGAGGATAGAACTGCCCCACACTTTTAAGAACAGGCTGTGTGATATTTTAATTTCTATTGGCTGACACATGTAATTTGTCAGAAGTTGGTCAGGGGCTAGCTTTAAGTGTAACTACCTAGGGGTCAGGATGCAGGACAAGCCTTACTAAAACAAAACAAAACAACACAAAACATTTAGCCTCGATGAGCTACCAAAGAACCTGACAATCGCTTAAGAGGCAAATTAACTTAAGTCAGTTCAAGAACATTAATGGAAATTTGTTGAATGAATGAAGAAATTGTCCTTACCTAGTAGGTAAGCAATTGGAAATTAAGTAAACATCACCACTGAGCTAGGCCTCTCCAGGGCCAGATGGAGAAAACAGAGGGCCAGGAATCACATTGATTTCTCTGCCTTGAGTATTTGTCTTCCAACCCTCCATAACCAAGCTTATAAGAATCAAAACCAAGTATATATATGAATGATATTGCTGATTTTCTAAAATGAATCAAATGGGATGATTTTGGAGAAGTCTTGAATGTTAGGTTCTTACTTCCCCAAAAAGCAAATGCTTTCTGTAATAGTTGTCTACAAATTGGTTTCCTGCCATTTAAGAAATAGCAGGGACTCAGTTACTAAACTTTCTGTTGAATTGCTTATGATATAAATTAAGCTCCACTTACAGAGTCTCTGGGGGTATATTTCAGATACTGAGTACAGTTACAGAATTAATTTATTCTCAAGATGAATCTATAGTAGGTTTGAATATAGCATGTTTCCTTTTTTAAAGCTATACAGCTAAATGATCTTCTGTCTTTTATCAGCTGTCCTGTTTAATTTCTGCTGGTCTTTTCTTGATTAAGACCATGTGTTCTCTTAGAAACACTTGGTTTCTGTCAACTCTCTTTCATCCAATAAGTCTGCTTCTTTTGAAGGTCATACATTCAAGCACTTATTTTAAAAGACTACAAGTAAACTACACATGTGAAAAGACGAGAATTATGGCACATTATTTCACAATGGTAGTTTCTAAGAACAGTTGTGTCCTTTCTAGAAGATGCCACTTCTCCTTCATTTCCAAGTAATTCCTTCATTTTTGCTCCTTACCATTTTGAACAAACTAACAAATTGGGAAAGCATAATCCTAGTTACTACTGCAACAGCAAACGATGAGATTGTCAAATATTTAGAGACTGTGGTAGTAGTCTCAATGGACATTGAATCATTATTTTTATATACAATTAAAAGTTTCAATATTCTGAATGTTTTCATCCCTGAATAGAGAATTAGGAGAAATGTTTTAAAATTTTTCATATCATCATATTATTCCTTTAAGCAACAATACAATGGCATTGACCCATATTTTCCAGATACAACAAACTTTCTTTCAATTCTTTTATTAACCACAAAGCTAATAATTTGAACATAATCAACCTCTAAGGTCCATTCAATACGTTAGGCAAAGTTTACTTTTCAAATGGCTAATAAAAATATTGAATATTTTAAGTGCAAAAGGCAGAAATATAATAGATATTTCAACACATGCTTACAAGCCAGTCTGATAGCTTTGTTTCAATGAATTACACTGTGGATATAAATATGAATAGTCATGACAGGAAAATGCAACATAATAAGTTGATGAAATAACGAGCATCTTTTTCCCATTACTGAACTTTCAGGTAATGCTAATGACATCCAGAGCAGGCTACAGTCATTCCTCTTTTAATTGTCTGTCTCATCAAAAATAATGGCTTTGGATGGAAGTGCAAAGAATTGCTGACTTAGAAGACCTTTGATTTTTTTAAAATAATGTTTTAACTATATGACCATTCAGACTGGATTTAAGTGTTATGGGAGAAATTATCATTGGACTAATGGTTTTTCCAATATTGATCATTAGCACCTCTAGTGAATTTCTGTGTGATTAAATATACATCTACTCCTCATGGAAAAATTGTAATAACTATAGATGATTTGTTTATCTTAACTGGGTTATACTGTTAAAATCTGATATGCTTCTTCCAGATTTGCAGACACTGACTTCATCTGCTAGCTTCCTGAGCCTATGGAGGTCCTCAGAGATTTACTCAAAAGGGACAAACGATCACTTTTCAGAGCCTAGTCTAGAATGGAACATAATTATTCATTAATGTGTTTTCAACAGGAAAGTCTCAGTGTGTACTGAATTTGCTTGCATAATTTATTAACTATTTGTTTTTATTAATGTTTTTAGTATCTCCCTAGTATGTTTTACTGAAATATATACCCATTCAAAAACATTTGTGTTACTATATTTATTGCAAATATACTTCATAAAAGCATCCCATAAGCCAGGCACTGTTCTAAGCTTGTGTGATTTGACAGTGAATACAGCAGGCAAAAGATCACTGTAGAAAAACTTCTTGAGCTTTCCTTCATTCCTTTTATTACTTGACCAGTATTCATTGTGAAGATATTACAGTAAATATTACCAGTAATATCTGGAGCATCAGTTAGGTATCCATCCTTGGAATTAAAGTGGGGAATCCGTGGAGGAACTCACACTTGCTTAGTAGGGATAGGAGGAAAATCTAATACGTAGTTGTAAACAACATATTAAGCTCTCTAGTAGAAATATCAGTGAACTGGAGAAGCACAAATGGGATGTAAGTCGCTGTGGGATTTTGAAAAGGCTTGAGAGCATTCTTCAAAAGCACCGTGAAGGATAAGACTGCTCTAAGAACAACCCTTGGTGTGAGCCAGAGTTCTTTTCTCTGCCACTGCTTTGTCACTGCTTCTCTTATCTTCTCCATTATAAATTTAGCTTTTTGCTATCAATACCTTGTTTGCATTTTTGATCCTTAAAAAGTAGCATTAAAATATTTATTGAAAATCCTGTATATGCCGAGACCGGTTTGGCTCAATGGATAGAGCGTCGGCTTGGGGACTGAAGGGACCCGGGTTCGATTCCGGTCAAGGGCATGTACCTTGGTTGTGGGCATATCCCCAGTAGGGGGTGTGTAAGAGGCAACTGATCCGATGACTCTCTCATCGATGTTTCTGGCTCTCTATCTCTCTCCCTTCCTCTCTGTACAAAATCAATAAAATATATTAAAAAAAGAAAGAAAGAAAGAAAGAAAATCCTGTATATATTATAAATAATGACCTAACCCAATGGTCGGCAAACTCATTAGTCAACAGAGCCAAGTATCAACAGTACAACAATTGAAATTTCTTTTGAGAGCCAAATTTTTTAAACTTAAACTATATAGGTAGGTACATTGTTATTAACTTATTTAGGGTACTCCTTCAATCGCACTGGAAGTGTGCGCCTGCACTTAGTATTTTGTGGAAGAGCCACATTTGAGGGGCCAAAGAGCTGCAGTTTGCCAACCACTGACCTAAGCACTTAGCTTCTTATCCGTCTTCTCCTGTTGAAGTTCAGGCATGGAAGTCCCTAAGAACCAACCTGAGGTACAGGTGAAGCTTGGGGAATTCCCCTTCTTTTCAAATGTTCTATATTCGAAGTTAGGCCTTGTAGAGAAAGAAGGTGGTAGAGTGAGGAAATGATAGGAAGGATAGTTTCTCTATCAGTGTTTCCCAAACTATTGACACATGTGTACCCCTTCTATAATTTTCATAATGCTGAGTACCCCTCATACTCATGAGAACGTAAAATTAGTCGCAGCTAAGCATGGTGCAGTGCATATCCCCACCAAACTCCGGTGCAATGCGTACCCCCACCAAACTCTTCCCGTACCCCTGGGGGTACGCGTACCACACTTTGGGAAACACTGCAGTCACAAAGGATATTGTCAAAAACTCCAGAAATTTCTGTGGCAAAGAAGGAACAAATAAAGGAGGAACAAATTAGCCCCCAGGATTCATTACAAATGACTGATGAATCATATACTTGGAGATGGAAGGAACCAATAAAAAAGCCAAAAGGAAGGGGTGCCTTGGCTGGGTCAGGTGCCTAGTTAGTGTTGATGCTATGATTAGGAGAAAGCCAAGACATCTAACTTCAAGTCCAGCTCTGCCCCTTTGTCTTTCTAGGTAGTATCCTTAACTGGAGGATCATCAGTGGATTTCAGAGCATACAAAGCCACTTTGATATATTCTCAAACTTTAATGGCACTAAAGTTAGGTTTATTTTTTATGGAAAAAGTGCCTGCTTTGAAAGACTTCTCAGAGTCCCAAGATTTAAAACTCTTAAATCTATCGTTAGGTTCATTGGAGAATTGGTCAAGTTCCTGGTTTTTGAAATGTATTTGAATACATCAACAATTATTGCTAAGAATCCAAGCGACTAGCATTCTTTGTGAAAGCATTCACATTAATATGACTTACTTGGGGTATATTCAGTCAAATGACAAAATGACAAATCTCTCTTCAAATCACAAATCATTATTTTCAAATGGTCCAAAAAGCATTCATTAGATCATTATCTTCATGATGGTTGGTTCTCTTGCTTTTTCTTCTGTTTTTTTTTTTTTTTTTTTTTTTTTTTTTTTTGCAGATGACTAGAGTTTGCAATATTATTCTAGTAGCTCCAGCTAACATAGAATTGTACCTAATACACTCAAAGTGTATAACTGCTTCACCCAGTTTTTAATGAAAAGATCCTGGATGTGAGGCAAATGGACCCTTCCTAGAACAGACCCTCATGCCTAATGAGAGGGCTCTCACCCCCTCATTGTCTTCATGCAAAGCCTGCTTTCCCAGGCTCCTGTGTCCGATGAGTAGCCAGAAGACTGACTTCCATATTCTGAAGACAATATCTGAAAATATGACAAGCAACTGGCCCCCAACTTAAGTCATACAAACCTTCTGAAATACATGGTAATTTTCATTCTCTATTCATCTTTTAAATTTGTTTTTCACCTTCGGAATAAGAATTTTGTAGGATGTCTATGAGTGCCTACCCACATATGTGCATGTGGATGTATAGCAGGAAAAAAAAGGCTGAATTAGGGTTTCAAATTCACACTACTCAACAGCTCTCTAAAATAGAGTCTATAAGAAGTGTTTGCTTTAAAGTTAAAATCACTCCCCTGTGATTTACTCTGACAGATTGATATAAGAATTTCAGTGAATTTCCCACAGGTTTCCTCACCAACAGGGTAAATGCATTCTTATAAAGTGCAAAAACAAATGATGACATAATTGGCTTTGCGAGCCACGTGGCTTCAATGCAGTCTTCTGAATTCTCTTTTCTTCCAGGCAGATTTGAAGGTGGGTAAGCTGATTGTGGAGGATCCAAATACAAGGTAAGGCAGGTCGAGACTCTGGGGAGACCAGTGGCCAGCTGCCAAGAGGTGTCCAAAAGGTGGGATATTGGATAAGTGGTTCTCAAGGTGTGGCCCAGCATCAGCAGTACCAGGCATGTATTAGAGCTATACATTCCTCACATCAGGAAAACGGAATTAAGAATTCTGAAGGTGGCACCTGGAGTTCTGTGATTTAATAAGCCCTCAAGGGGAAACCAATGCCCCCTAAAGCTTGAGATCCATTGACGTAAATGCATTTATCACTGGTTCAGTTTCACCCTTCAGGTTTGCTGGGCTCTATGGGACACCCAGTGGCAATCAGTCATCCTCCAGAGACTGGTCCTAACTACAACCATATGTATAAACCCAAATGGCAATTTTTAAGTTAAGTTAAGAGTATGTGTGTGGGGGGGGATGGTTTTTTTTTTTTTGTTCTGTTTTGTTTTCCCCCAGAGCTAGGAAGGCTCACTTTCTCTTTTGAGAGTCCCCACTGGTTTGTTGTTGTTTTAAATATGTTTTTATTGACTTCTCAGAGAGGAGGGGAAAGGGAGAGAGAGATAGAAACATCACTGATGAGAGAGAATCATTGATTGACTGCCTCATGTAGGCCCCCTATTGAGGATTGATCCAGCAACTGTGGGCATGTGCCCTCACTGGGTATCAAACCATGACCGCCTGGTGTATAGGTTAATACTCAACCACTGAGCCACACTGGCTGGTCTCCTCACTTTGTTAGTCAGAGGATCTGAACAGCTCATATCAGGACTCAAAATACCATGTGGTGAAAAATGAATTAGATAAACTAAGAAAGAAGACCTATAGGACTTTTCATCCTTTTTATAATTAGCAGAAGGTTCATGTTCCTCTAATTCAAAATCATTTTTCACTAAGTTTTCTGAACCTTTTTAAAAATTTGACCATCCATTTCTGCTAATACCTTTTCCTATAGATGTACTGAAATACCTGATTAAGCTAGGTAGTTTAGCTAAAAACAAGTATTTAAATCTGTGAAATAAGCAAATATTCCATGCTTATCTATTAGTGTAACATCTAGAAAGCTACTTTATTTTTCTTTCCTCCTAGTCTTGATGGAAGAGACGAATCTAAATGTTTCCCCACGGACCAACCATACAAAAATGAGCTCTTACAGCTCCAATAGTCAAATATATTGTAGATAGAGCATGTAATTTTTTTTGCCTAAACTGGAACACTCTTTGAAAGTAAAAGAGGGGCTCTTTATAAATCATAATGGGGCAATAGTGGGTCAATGGGGGCAGTCCTGGGCTAATTGGACATGTGGGCAGCTGGTTCCTACTTTCTTTCTCAGAATCTCCTGTGATTTTTAAAAAATATATTTTATTAATTTTTTTATAGAGAAGAAGAAAGAGGATAGAGAGCCAGAAACACTGATGAGAGAGAATTTCTCACTCATCTGGTGCCTCTTGAACACCCCCTACTGGGGATGTGCCCACAACCAAGATACATGCCCTTGACTGGAATTGAACCTGGGACCTTTCAATCCATAGGCTGATGCTCTATCCACTTAGCCAAACTGGTTTTGGTGGAATCTCCTGTGATTTTGGGTAACACCTAAAAGAATGTAGTAGAAATTTAAAAACATTATTTTAACAGTTATTACCTTTTGTTTTTCAACAAGAAAAAAAACCCTAAAATGTGCCAACAATAGTCTCTATTTACATTTCAAAGGTAGTGCTGAATCTCAAATTGGGAGGTGCTCAGCTCTAGTTTTCTATGGAAATTGCCCTGGAGCTTTTAAAAAAGTGCCAGAGACCCTCTCAGAATTCCAGTTCAAGAGGGGAAGTTGAAAAGCACTATTAATGTCATATCTCCATGAAAGTTGTTCCAGTGTTTAAGTATATGAAGTGGCAAACACATTTAGTTTCTGCACAATTTCCAATGCTTTGCTGGCTCAGATGCAGTAAGTCTGTCAATTATCCGTGATAGTCATACTCTTCAAAAATAAAGTCACTGATTTAAGTTCCCTTAAAACCTTTTGTGGCATGCTTATTTGGTAGAAGCTGAGCATTGAGAAAATGGGACATGACATGACAATTGCCTAATGTGGATGTATTGTAAGATGCCACCTGTTTGAGTATGTTAGCACCTTGGTGGGTGGTGTAGTGAGGAAAGGTCAGTGTAGAAAGGAGAATTTACCTGCAGTTTTCTATAGGATCCCTTGAGAGCCCAGAGAGACAGAGATGCCTGGGGGTATAGGTTGGCAGAGAACCATTGACAAAGGGGCTTCTGACCTTAGCTTTGGTGTGATTAAGTCCCATGTAATTAATTGCCTGGCTCACTCAGACCCTCAGAAAGCTTAAATATTAGGTTTGGGAAAGGAAGGCTGGGAAAGAAATGAAACAAACAAAACAAAAACATCCTCTATAAATGTGTACATACTTAATTATTTAACTGTGTGGAGCAGATGCTGAGGAATACAAACATTCAGCACAGTTCAGGAGCATTGACATTGTTAGAGAAGTTTTAAAAAAGAAAGGCACAGTTTCATATATGTTAATACAACTAACCATTTCCCAGTTATATAGCATAAATTCAAATCTCCATGGCATAAATACATCAGCTCCACAGCATAGCATAGCAGCTAGTTTATAGCCTGGCTAATCTTCCAATAATTAAACCATTAGGTGTTTTCTCCCTTTCCCCTCACCTGCCAACCCACTCACACCTCTTGGTTTAGCTAGACCATGCACCTTTATTGCACCACGTTGCTCTTGCTGCACCCTCTGCTTATAATACATGACCTGGCTTGAATGCCTGGTCAATTTCCTTTTCATATTTTAAGACTCAATTCAAATATCACCTCCCAAGAAAAGCTTTTCTTCTTCCCATCTAGTAACATTAATCATTCCCATTGGTTTTGCCTTAGCATTTTCAACACATGTAGTTGGGTTTTAGCACAATTTATGCAATGTTGCAGTTAACTCTTTATGGGTCTTTCTCCTGTAGACTTGGATCTTAATGTACAGGACCCATGTCTTATTCAAGGTTTTATTCCCACCACTTTATTTGGTGGAACTCCTGCTAGAGGACACTACAGGTACTTATTAAATACTGTTGAATAAAGAAATTCTATATAATTAGTATTGCTTATAGTATCTTTAATAAGAAACATAAACTTTAAAAAATTCTAAAATTCATCAGAAATTTGTTTACATCTCTTTCAGCTCAAAATTCTATTCAATGGAACTATAAAATGAAGCAAAAATCTCCTTGGACATATGTTGAATGTGGCATGAGAATACAAGATTGTCATCCTTTAAAAAAATGAATAGTTATATGCTATAAACAAGTATCTTTTAATTTTACGTAATTATTATGCATTCTTTTGTTAATTTTCCTTTTAAGCATGCCTATTATACACAACACCCATGTTTTGAACATATCTAGCCATTTGGACTTTGTATCAAACATTTATTTTTATGAAGTCCTCTGCATCTTGGGGAAAATAAACCCAGTTAAGTGACTGCCATAGAAAAAAATGTAAAAGTAAAAATAGGGTATGCTTAGATGCATCTGGATCTGTATAAAAGAGTGAAGTTTGAAAACACCCCAATACCACATAATGCAAAATGACCTATCTCGCTGTTGGACTACCTTAACTTTTAAAAATTAGGCTTGTCTAAAGCAAAATGTGAATATAGTGGGTTTTCAAAGAGCCGATTATATTGTAGATAGGTTTAAAGAATTGTGTGGTGCTAAGATTACACTGCATTAGGAAACTTGCCACGTCAACCTTATTAGCTTACAATAAGCATGGCGGTTTCAACAATCCTATTTATCAAGGGTAAGCAGCTTATTAAGACCTTCTAATTATTAAGGCAGAGTGATCAATCTAGCAAAATTCCATTACAGCGCTCTAAGTCCTTGAGAAAACTTTGAGAAATTAGGGCTAAATCTACATAGCCTGTATACATACCATCTGTTTGGGTCAGAACTTATACATGTGATTGAAATAAATATTTCTTGCCTTCATTAGATAAAGACAGTGCATCTCATGCTAGAGTGAATTAGCTGGCAGGGGCATTAGATTTACCTGGCTCAGCTTATGACTAATAGGATACATTTATAAAACTACTGGCTAGGTTATAAATAACAATTGTGGTGCTGGTTGCATATTGACTCACACTGGCTCCTCTTGGCCTATTTCCCTGAGTAGATGAGGAAAGTAGAAAAATCATGTTGCTTCCTGAAGACCATCCCAGGGGGTACCATTGGTTCTTGCAGGCCACATAGCATTCTGGATCTAAGAGGAATTGATGGCTGGTGTACATTATCTCTGCCTCCTCAACAGTTCAGCTTTTGCTGCTGACAATCTCATGATGTAATGGTGGTATATTCTAGACCAGCATGCCATGCAAGTGTTATTAAGTCCACCATATAGAGGAGAAAGTAAAAGCTAACAGCACTCTGTTATTCATTTATATATTTAACAACTATTTATTAATCACTACATGCCAGGAATTGTTGCTGGAAATGGAACTGGGAATAGAGCAAAGCAAAACAAGGTCTCCTAGTTGGGGAGATGGACCAAAGATCCCCTACCCAACAAACAGATTGGTAAATATACTATGATAAATTAAGGAAGGAGAGAAGCATAATATACGCTGAGTGGCCAGATTATTCTGATCTCTGAACATATAATAATCTGGCCACTCAGTGTATATCCCATATAACAGAAGGCTAATATGCAAATTGACCCCTCGACCAGGAGTTTGACTAGCAGGCAGGCTAGCCAACTGCCCATGTCTCCTTCCCTGGCCAGGCTGGATGGACCAATGGTGAATTCATGCACCAGGCCTCTAATACACACACACACACACACACACACACACACACACACACCACACTAAGTGGCCAGATTATGTGTTAAGAAATCATAATAATCTGTAATATGGCCACTAGGTGTAAATAGTTGGCAGGGAGAATGGTTAAAATGTTAAATAAAGTAGCAAGGGAAAGCCTCAATGAAAAGGTGCATTTTGAGTGAGAACCTCAACAAGTGAGGGAAACTACTCTGTGAGTGAGCATCTGAGGAGAGAACAGAATAGGAAGAGGGGATAACAAGTGTGAGGGCTCTGAGGTGAGAGTATGTGTGCTGGCGGGTTTGGGAACAGTGAGGAGATCTGTGTGTTTAACAAGAGCTGGAGGCAGACCTCGCAGCCTTGTTGCTCAGCAGGTCCCAGTTGTCCTATGCATATATGAGTTCTATTATCACAGTGTATCTTTGATTTCCTCAAACCACACAAGCCACTCTTAAATTAGTCAATTATTACTCAATTATGAATTAACCAATTCATAATGCAGGGAACACTCTGCTAGGGTCAATGGATAAAGATCACAGTGATGACACCTGCTTTATAAACATAATGGCCAGAGGGAAGCAGAGAACACAAAGGCACAGGAAACTCACCTAGAAGTAGGCCCAGACATACACAAAACAAGAAGCATTGTGAGCCGGGACCGGTTTGGCTCAGTGGATAGAGCGTCAGCCTGCGGACTGAAAGGTCCTGGGTTCAATTCTGGGCAAGGGTGTGTACCTTGGTTGCTGGCACATCCCCAGTGGGGGTGTGCAAGAGGCAGCTGATCAATGATTCTCTCTCATCGATGTTTCTAACTCTCCATCCCTCTCTCTTCCTCTCTGTGAAAAATCAATAAAATATATTAAAAAAAAAAAAAAAACAAAAGAAGAAGAAGAAGCAATGTGAGGGCCAAGGGGTCTGGGTTGGAAGGGGTTAGGGTAATAACAGCTGAGGACAAGTTAGAAGGTATTTTAAGGACATTCTCAGGATCTTCTCCCTGGTGTCATCTGCCCAGCCCTGCAATTTGCTGCAGATTCAGATACTCTCCTGATTCAGACCACATTAGTATTGTTGATCCAGCCTGCTCCAAAGCTCTGAGATCCCTGATGCTAGGATTTCTGTCTCTTTCATTTTTTTTTTCTTCTTAGTCCTGCAGCACCTAGCCTAGGGCCAGGCATAGAGAAAACAGCTGATGAAGCTTTCATAAATTAATAATTAATTTGGAAGCTGATGGGTACATGTTCCCCAGAGAGGAAGCCAAGGGCACTCACTGCTCATCCTAAACTTATTTTCTTTATGCCCTTCTACTTGCAAGTCAGGCTTTTGCTATGTCATCCAACACTAACTTCATTTATCCTGGTTTCTAATTTCTGTGCCTCTAGTACTATGGAAAAATCAATGCCATTTCTTAATCAACAACTATTTTTGACACCACCATTTCATTCTTATAGCTCTCCCTGCTACTGGAAAAATATATTGATAAGCCATCATTCTTGCACTCAATACTATCTACTTTCCTTGCAATAGGCTCTTTGCGTGAAAGTGTGGAAAGGATAGTGTGAAAGAGCTCCTCATCATTTATTTTGCCCACTTTTTAATAGGATCCATGTTTTTCCACAGCTCTCTGTCTTCTCCTCCTACACAATAGATGAACCTAACCAAATTGTTCATTTATTCCTGTGAATATTTTTACAAATTAAAAAAAAAAAAGCCAACTTTTCCAAAGAACAAAATTAAACTATGTCTCAACGGGTTAATTGCCTTTGTATTTGAAATAAATCTGTGAAATAAATATCTATTTTAAAAATTTTACTCAAATTTGGAGATTATCAGCTGGATTTGGAGTCAGATGCTGTGCGATTTGGACAAAGGGTTTATAAACTGGGAGGCTAGGATAGTTTCTAGATTTTTTTTTTTTTTTTTTTTTAGAAATCAGAAGGAAAGTCAATAAACAGAATGTCCTATAAATTGTGCAGGGTTTATATATTTTATTGGCATCTGGTATGATAATTTAAAAAGCCTTTCAAGTAACACTGATTAAATCTGTTTGACAAAGACCATTTACACCTTGCAAAAACAGTTTTCTCTATTATAATGAGTATTTGTAGTCACCACATTGGCATGTGTCCAGCAGCGTTTGCACATTTAAATGAAAACTTCTCAACTCACATTACTCTTAATTGCATTGTATATTATTTGCTTTAAATTATTCATTAAAGTCCTTGGTATTTTTTGAACATATTTTTTCTTCCACACTATTTGATTTTTGTAGGTAAAAAAAAGATGAGGAGAAACAGCTTTCATTACTTTCAGACCAAAACAGCTTAAATCACTTTATTCCTTGGGAAATAAAACAAAAGGTTTCGAATAGGAAGGAAAAGGGTGTCACAGATGGGCTTGAGGTGGTGAATTTATTCTCTGCTAAGTAAGTATATTCAGCAAGTTGGCTTGTTTTACTAGAGCACTGTAAAAAGCCCTGGTATTAGAATATTTTAATAATATTTAATCAATAATTTGCTATTTGTCAGGTGTGTTTTTTTTAAGCAATTCTTAGTGCTATTTTCTGATTTTATTATTCTTTAATGCTATTCAAGAATAATGCTACCCTTAAAAAAATATTCAATGGATCAATTGCATACTTAGAGGAACTAGTACTTGGGCTCTTAATTAGACTTTTGCAATTAATACTATTCAAATAGATTAATAACATAATTCAAAGTTATATTATCTTGCAAACCACTACAGATTTTAAGTTCCTTTCTCACTTTTAAACTTATTTTTAAGAAGTAAAATTCTCAAGCTTCCTAGAGTTGCCTACTCTTAATTACTATTTACCACAAAGTATTATATATTTTACACACAAAACCTTAATTCTGACAACTAAAAAAAGAAAGGTTCCTTTTAACTAATGAGACCAAGTTTTAGAAATATTGAGCAACTCGCCTAAGGGTATGTAGAGAAAGTTTATTCAAACTTAACCTAATTGAAAACTGGACATTAATGGCATATAGACACAAATTACAAAAAAATCTATATATATAAAAGGCTAATATGCAAAGTGTCGCTTTGGGAGTTCAACTGGGAGAATGGGAGTTCAATTGCTTGCTATAATCTGTGCTGACCACCAGAGGGTGGCACAGAACAAAGGAAAGACTCAGCTGGCAGCCAGAAGGCCCCAATCGGCCCTGGTAGCCAGCCAGGCCTCGGGACCCTACTTATGCACAAATTTCATGCACTAGGCCTCTAGTAACATCAATAAAAGAGAAATACAGATGAGTGAAAAATGAGGTGACTCCAAAAATAGGATGTAATAATAAAAATTTATAAGAAACAAAGATGGGCTGTTTTGACAATTGATAGGTCAAAGCAATGTGGGAAAAATTAATGTTTACAATAATTAAATTTTTCATTAGATTAAATCTAACCTGTAACTTGGGGACTAGCTTTTCTTGACTCTGTTCTGATCTATTCATGGGGATCTTGTCTGATACACTGGAGAGCTCTCTCCATGGCTGAGTTCCACAGTGAGCTCAGCCCAGGCAGTTCTTACAAGACCTCCCCTGTACACAGCTGGGAAGACTACAGAGTATAATTCTGTAAAAGCAATTCTACAAGCATTCAAAGCAATATGGCCCAGGCTTCAATACCATAATCCCGAAAAACATCTAACCCAAGTTGAAATAATGTTGCCTGTGTGCAATGTTTTACAAATGTCATTTTTCAATCAAGAAAAAAAAAAGAGTTGATAGTTATCTCCCAGATGAGAATTGTATATTGGTTATTCTAGGTCTGTGGTTCACAAAAATCTATTTTCTTGGGTAGCCTCCTGGCTGGAGGCTAGAGCTATGAGAGAGTGTACCCTACAGGTTAAAACAAGGTTTTGCTTTGGGCAAATTTGGCATGGAACCCTGGCTCCCCCACCTAGGGAAGCCTTACCTCGAGCTCTCAGATGCTCACTTTCCTACTCAATTATTTCACCTGTCTCTTATGACTATGTGGATGATTAAATAAAATAATGCAAAAGAACTTACTGTTATTAATGCCTGTCATTGATTCATGCTATCAATAGAGATCCTCGGCTGAGACTTACAGGAAGTTCTGCTTGGGAAGATGGGAGCATGGTGTTGGTAGAAGGCATACCTCAGATGGAGCTGTGTTCTTGGAAAACTACCTGGCTTTAGTACAAGGACCTAAGAATGCTGAAGGCCACAGATTTCTATACAGATAACAAATGGCTGAGTGGAGGCTACAGCTAGGTCTCTCTAGAACCAAAATACATGACCTTTCCCCTTTGTCCTTCTCTCTACCTCTTTTAAATATTTACTTTACCATGCTCCACAATGGTTCATTCCCAAATGGGCTCTACTTATTTCCAAATTTAGGAAAAATTGTATAAGTTTTATTTTGTTTCATTTTAATCGAATTATCATAAAATAAGTTGTTTTAGGTCTCTCATATCTACAAGATGAACAAGAGGAAGGATTATATCTGAAAACACTTAATCGTCTTAGCATCTATTTCAGTTTTTTTAATTAAAGGAAAACCTTATGGTTTTAAGTTTTAGGAAACTAAATTATATAAATGTTAGCAAACATTTACATTTGGTATGTACATCCAACCAGCAATTTTCTAGTTCCCAAAATATTTATTTTCAATATTCTGTTTGCTTTTTATGGCCTATTTACTCTATTTGAAATCTGTTCAATTCATACATCCAGTAAATTACTTTTCCGTAATTGCAGTAATTACACTCTTCTTCATATGCTCAAACTTATTTCTCAGCATTCTACTATAGAAAAGCATTTGTGATAAAGTACAGATATATCATGAGAATTTAGGAAACAATAAAAATGTTTCCCTAACATTCAAAAATATTACTTAAAAATAAATCTTCTTTATTAACAAGAGGCTATTCATAAATTAACACATAGAAATTTTTCTTTTTGAGTAGTTGTAGTTAGAATTTCCTAACAACAACAAAATAATTTCTCAAGTGATACTTATGGTGAGTGAAAAAAAAAAAAAGCTGTTAATTTATTCAGTTAATAATATCAAAGTGATAAAAAGAAAAATATTAAATAAAAGTTTTATACCACTTGTCATCTATCATACTGACAATAACATAAAAGTGTAACTTATTCTCCTGGGGAGGCTGTGGGGAAGCAGGCATTAGCACTTGTGGCTGGTGGGAATGTAAATTGGTATAAGCCTTCAGGATGGATATTGGCAACACCAAATAACAGAACCACACAGGCACTTACATTTTGACTCAGCTATCCCACTTCTTGGAATGCACTCTGAAGACATAATTTCAAAAATACAAGAATGTACTAAGTTAACCATTGTAGTATTATTTACAATAGTAAACTTTTGGAAATAATACTGATAAACTACCATAGTTGCTCACAATGGAGTACTATGCAGCTGCAAAAAAAAAAAAAAAAAAAAAAAAAAAGAATGAGAAAGATCTCTATGAACTGATCTGGAATGATTCCCACAATTATATAAAACAAGCAAAATGATGCTGTGACTGGTTTGGTTCAGTGGATAGAACATTGACCTGTGGACTGAAGGGTCCTAGGTTCAATTCCAGTCAAGAGCATTACCTTGTTTGCGGGCACATCCCTAGTAAGGAATGTGCAAGAGGCAGCTGATCGATGTTTCTCTCTCATCGATGTTTTTAACTTTTTATTCCTCTCCCTTACTCTCTGTAAAAAATCAATAAAATATAATAATAATAATAGTAATAATAATAATAATAATAATAATAATAATAATAGCAAAGTGTAATAGAGTATAGTATGCTATCCTTCATGTAAGAAAAAAGAAGATAGAAGAAAAAACACATTATTTGCTTATTTGGGAAAAAGATGTACAGAAAGGATAAACTAGAAATCAATTAGACTGATCAACCTATAAATGGTGGGTGGGGATGGGATGGAAAGAAGTGGAAAGGTCAGGGGTTTGTATGAATAAGAAAGAAATGAATTGTTATTTCTATAAATAGTACTACTTGGTTGTTGACTTCTAAGAGACAGAGCTCTCCTGTTTTTTTCTAAGATTATAAATGTTTTGTATAGTTTTGAGATTTAAAACTATAGTAAGGTTTAACATTCTACCCCAAAATAAAGTAATAACTAAAATTACTGATGTAACGAACCTACAATGAAATATAAATAGTAACAAGTAAACCTAGTTTTAATACTGATGAATAATAGAATCACTTTAAAGAAGACAAGGAAGAAATAATGAATCTCAGTATCCTTAAAAAACTTTTATACTATAAAGACAAAAAAGAAATGTATACCAATAGCCTCCTCTGGCTAGTAAATATGTTTTTAAAAAAGGTATGGGTTGGTAACTGTAACACATGTATAGGGTGTCCCCCAAATATGTATGTACACTTTAACAGCTTATAGCTCAATTTTGAAAATGAAATGTATTTTAACAAACACTCACTTTATAATTATTCAAAGTGTATACATACATTTCTGGGACACGCTATATACTAGGATTGAACAAATATGTTAATATAACGAAGATCATGAATCCAAGTTTCTCACTATAGAAGAAAGAAGTTTCAAATAAGAAAAGAGAGAAGGCTGGAATGAGCTTAATGGTATTGAAATAGAAACAGTATATTTATATTATCTCCTAGCTTTGTTTGTAGAGAGAATTCAATAGCAATGACAGTCCAGCAGTGACGAGCACATCTGTTACCCAGATCTTGGTTTCTAATATCATCCGCCAATAAAAGTAACCAGTGCTCCTTGAAGAAGAGGTTGATTCCAGGACTGGTTCAGGAAAAATACAGAAAAAACCCTGGAATATCTTGCGGTGGCAAAAATGAGGATGGGGAACAAATGAAAAGAATACAGGATTAGACTGTATTGAATTCTCAATATATAAATCTAGAATAGTTTGAGCAATAAATAATGATACCCAAAGACTAAATTAATATCCATGCGTCTATAGTGATATAAATAAATTATTGGTTAAAGTTGAGAAAAATTTCTAAGTTGGAGAGAACGATTCCAAATAATATATATAGAAAGGAATAGGGAAATACAAAATCACCATTATGCAAATGCTACAATAATACTACTGTAAGGCAAGATCTCCTTATGGGTGCTAATCAGCATTAGTGGCCAAAGGTTGAGGAGATTCAGGGTATTAGTGATGTCAAATATCTTCCTTAAAACATATATTACTAATATAGGGATAGAGAGTAACTTACAGGAGAGAAACTCAGTAGATACTACATGGACACCCTATATGGTATATGAGAAGGGTACAATGTCATTTATGTGGTATTCTCATGAAATGGATAACCTTAACCAAATCATGAGAGGCCATCCAACAGATCCAAATTGAGAGCCATTCTGCACAGAAACTGATTCGTCCTCATCAAAAGTGTCATGGTCCTAACGGATTAGAAAAGTTGAGAAGCTGTCACAGATCTGAGGGGACACAGCATCTAAATGCACCTGGGATCCTGGATTGGATCCCTAGACATGAAAGAGTTAAACTAATGAAATTAGAATGAAGCCTATAGTTTAGTTAGTAATAGTGCACCAATGTTAATTTCCTGGTTTCGATTATTGTATAATACTATGATTATGTATGCATGTTGTGAACATGAGGATAAGCTGAGTAAAGAATACATGTGAAATCCACTATTTCTGCAACTTTTCTATAATCACAAAATTATTCAAAATAAATGTAAAAAATAATTTGAATTCAAGCAGATGATGACTGGAGAATAACCACGTGTAAAGCTATTTCTTTGCCATAGCCCCTGAGCTGTAAAGTCTGTATATCAAGCTTAATGCATAAACGCCTGGTAAGTAAGAATCCTCTGATATGGAATTTTATTCATTTACATAAGTGCTTGGTTGAAAGTGAATCTTTAAATGATCAATAAAAAGATTGTGTAGGCTCAGGAAAATATTAGGATATTTAAATAAAATAGCAAAACACTCTAAGCAAACATAACATACTAAATATAACGCATTCTTATTTCTTAAAAACATAGATATGATATTACCTGGAAGACAATAGGTACTCAATAAATAGTCAAGCCTAAATTTTAAAATCAGTTCCAGAATGCCTTCTAGAAGCGAATAATTTTATGTTAGTGTCCTTATTTTCTCAACTAATACAGATTACTGCATTTTCCCTGGATAAATGGATACAGATTTATCGGGAATGATCACAGGCACTGTCTTCAACTGCCATGGTAGCTCTTACGTGGCTGTTACTCAGCTAGACTAAGAGGTTTCAGAATAAATAATTTGATTTTTATCTTGTAATCAATTCATCGAACAAGGCTTATACTTTGTCATTTTTGTATTTCCAAACTATTAATTTCTGCATCTTAAAAAAAATGCCTGGATGTAGCTTTAAATTACACTTTTCTTCCCTCACGTTTTAAAGGCTGTTTTAACATGTTTGCGATGAGCACAAGCAATCTGATGCCCACTTTTCACAGGTCAGGTAGATAGGAATTGGTGTCTGGCACAGCAGAAATGAAGCGATTTAAAAAAAAAATCCTGAGGCACTCAGGAAAAATGGAATTTAATATCTATCAACTCCACATGGAAATTAAGTGTATCCTGAATCTAACTCCTCCAAATCAAATTCAAAGAAAACGTAGTAACTATTCAATACAGTTCGTTGTCAGAGTTCTAAAAAAAAAAATAAATAAAATAAAATAAAATAAAACATTGCATGGCTACCATTCAACTATTTGAAATGTCAATCTCAAACCCTGGGACTCCTGCGTGGATGTGGATTTAGGAAATGAAATGTAAATGCTCCCGAGGAGGCTGCAAGCCTGAGCCTAACCCACAAGCTCCACCTGTGATTGGTGCCGCATGCCGCAGCCTCAAATTATGATTCTCAGACTGACCTTTCTTCTCACTTTGTTCTGGCAGCTTTCCAGGGAGAGACAGGTGGTTTCAGGGCATTTTCTGGGGTTACAAATCAAATAATATTTCATGGTTTTCACTTTTAATGGGCTAAGCAGAAGGCATTTGACAAAAGTCACTACAGAGGTTTGGAGAAATAATTTATACTCTGGGGCATTCTTAAATCAGTAACTTGGCAATATGGGATTCAAAAACCCCTCCTTGCTCCTTGCAGTGCTGAGCTGCGAAGGCTGCATTGTGCTGTTTGTCTAGCTCCTCGGGGGCATTCCGTGTTCAAAAACCAATGAATGAATGGCTTGCACTGGTCCTTACACGCTGAGTTTTCAGTGGTGACAGTTTTGCCACAAGGCAAGAAGCTGCTTTCTGATACATGGCATTTTTGCCATTGAAGAAAATGAATGCCCCTGGGACATTTTCTTTTGGTAAAATTAACAAATTTCATGCCTCCACTTACAATTCGGAATTTGGCGGTGGCCAGAAAGAACTGTTAAACCTATACATTTCATGCTTTGGGGGTTGCAAAAGCCAAAGCCTATAGAAAATACATTTCCTCTTGGATTGACTGCAATTACAAGATGTCAGTGTGTGGAATGGATATGAGCGTCAAGGGGTTCCTGAATCACGAGAAAATATATGGAGGGGAGTAACCAAGGCATGTCTCTGTGGAGTCATTATGTTAAGCAGTTTCAGATATTCACAGCTGACATTGTAACGACACTTAATTAAAGAGGTTTGAAAGTATAGAGGTAGGCTCATTCTGAGAATACATATTGGTGCACATGCTATTAAATGTTTAACCTCGAGGCATACAGATAGTCTCATTTCACATGGAAAGAACCCGCAGGTCGGTGTGCAGTGCCCAGGAGAGGGGCCTCTGGGCACCACCTGTTGGAGTTGACTATGAGGTTGGCCACAGAAGCCTGTGGGCTGTGGAGCCCTCCAGGGGTCTTGGCATCTCCCACTCCTGTTCTAGGAACATAGAACACTTACTTTCAACATCCAATTGGGCATTCCCGTTTTTGGTTCTGCTGCTTTTCAAACTCAACAAACCCTAAACAGATGGAAGAAATCCATGTTTGCCATGCCCCAAGCCAGCTTTCCTGTTGCTGACAGCATCATCTTTGTTTCATGTGCTTATTATCTCAGTCATATCGGATGGGTTTCCTTCTTTGCCCTATATTTTGTCACCTATATTGAGACATAAAAGTCTTCTATCCTTTTAGTTCCAGCTCTGTCATTCATGCTATCTTCCTGTCCCTCTCCATTCCATGCTCAGATAACCTTTCCAGTCTCATTACCATTAGTCTCATCCATCTGATCCCTTTCCTTGTCTGCCAGATTATTATTCAGATCCCACCATTCCCTGGATTATAATGCCTTGTGGCATGTCATTGTGTACAAGACAAAGAAAGTCAAGTGAAACTGACTTTCAAAGCTGCAACAGTCCAACCCTGACCAATCTTATCACCTAGCACATGCCAGCAAGTATGTCTATTTCAGCCTGGCTGGTTTCTTCACAAGTCCCGCCATGCTTATTCTTAGCTTCATACCACCACTTTCCCATTATGGAATCACCGATGATTATTCACCCGAGCAAGGGCAAGGTCCTGTCTACTGGGATGGATCCTGCCTCCCAGGAACTAAGGCCAATCCAGAAACAGGTCTAAGAAGGTTGCATGATGAAGTGCACTTCTAATATTGTCCCTTCAGTTCTTACTGATTAACTACAGACAGTCCTCAGGTTACGTCGGACTTGATTCACGTCCTTTCATGGTTTTGTCACATCTCCCATTTATTTATGAAAAAAAAGTGCTGTCATTTTTACTTATGTACATGCATGCTTTATGTTTTTATTATTTATTTATTACAAGTAAAAGTCAGGAATTGTTATCTTTCTTTTAAATTTTTTTTTACTGTTTCTCTTCATTACTGCTGTGTATGTGCTCCATGTGAGAGATGTAGATTCTTATGTAGGTGGGTTCTGACTTATCGCAGTAGGAATGGATCTCCAATGTAACCTACTGTATCATCTGATGATTTTACTTTGGTTTTCAGCCTGCCCTTGTTATTTCTTTCATTTGCATGTTTCTTCTGGCTGATGTTCTCCTGCCTTCTCATGTACTCTGTTGCTTTCTACTTTCTATTTCCTGTTCATATCTTTCCAGGTTATTCACCCAAACAGGGAACCACATTGCTTCTCCTTCAGCTACATCTGTGGATATGTCTTATTCCTCAGATTTATATGCATTATCTAGTTTAATTCATAAACTAGATAATGCATAAGAGTTAGGAACTATTGTCTCCAGCTTATTGATGAGAAAACTGAGATTTATGAAGGTTAAATAATGTTCCCCATGTTACACACAGATAATAAACCATGAAGTTAGGATTCACATTTATGCAGCAACCCAGGACTATTGCTCTTACTATGCACATTCACTCAACCAAACTCCCACTTGAAAGCACATATTTCACCTCGTCAGAAAATTATAATATTCAAGATTAGGCTGTTATTTATTTAGTGTCCACTATATGCCTAGTCTAGATCTAAGCACTAAAAAGGCAACTGTTAAGCACTTTTCTAAAAGAGAATCAGATATATTCAGATGCTGAGATTTGTCATGTGAATTATAAGTGATTTAATGGCCTAAACCTGCATGGTCCAAAAGAGTGGCCACTAGCCATATATAATAATTAAAATTTAAATTAGTTAAAAAGAAATAAAATGAAAAACTTAGTTCCCCAGACACACTAGCCACATTTTAAGAGCCCAACAGTCACATGTTACTAAACTTAAATAATTAAAATTAAAGTAAAAATTCAGTTGATCAGCATTTAACATATGATTAGTGGTTACTGTATTGGACAGCACAGACATAGAACATTTCCATTGTGGCAGAAAATTCTACCAGACAGTGCTAACAATATCAAATTTTTAGTTTCCTCCAATATACTCAACAATCCATATAGCTACAGACTAAGAGTTTCTTCCTGAACACTTAGTAGGAGTTAATTTGTGCAGTGGTTAAGCACTTGAGCTCTGAGACCAAAGTCTGTCATTGTAACGTACAAGCTCTGTGACTTTATACAGGTCACAAGTTATCTCTCTCAGTTTTCCCACCTGTACAGTGGATCATAGTATTGACTATTTAATAGGGTTATTATAAGGATTAAAAGTGTAAAGTGATTACAGCTTTGCCTGGTATAAAATAGGTATCCAATAAACATTAGCTATTATTGTTATGTATGTAATATTCTCAAAATGTAACTCAGCACTATAGAAAATGGGGAATAAAGTTTCTAATAACACTTTCAGGTTCAGAATTTGGATACTATGATTTTAAGTCAGTAGCAAGACACATTTAAACATTCTATCATGGGCAATCTTGTGAAGTATATATCCGGATCTTCAACCAATAAAGGATGGCACCCATTAAATTGATTCTTCTAGAACTTTTCGAACATTTTATATTCAGGCTCAGTGATTGAAAATGTTGAAAGGCTGATTAATGAAGGGACATATGTATGATCCATATCCTCACAGAGCACTGTGTACTGGTGTTTCTAGAATTATTCCTGAGTAACATTTTTAGACTTATTGATGATTTCAGTTCTCCCATCTGGTTGGGTATTACCCAGAGATTTTTGGACTATGGAATATATTTCTATGACTATGCTAACACAGAAGAGTTTGAAACACTGTTTTTAAGATAGAGAACTAACCCAGCAATAATCAAGGACATTGAATTTAGAGAACTCAAAGATACATGCACAAGTGATAACATCGAGGGCTCCAAATAGCCTCACCGACTAACGGCTGTTGTATATTTGAGAATACCTTCCTTGAAGTTAATAAATTCTCTTACAGAGGAGTGGTTCTGCTTCCTAAGGGATAACTGACTCCTTTCAAGCAGGTCAGTTTCACTCCTTCAAGTGAAACTACTGCAGAGATAGACATGGGTTGAGTTAGGACAGGGGTCATTTTCTGATTCAGTCAACCTGAAAACCACATCAGCTCAGGCAATCAAAAGGGTCAACACTGCTACTTCCAAAATTTTCTCACATCTTCTAGCTCATTCATTTCACCTGATATTATTCTTGAGCTTTTTATTAAATTAGTTAATTTTTGGAGCATTGAGATTTTAGTGATAAATAGTGACCATCATTTTTACATTTATTTATCAGTGTTATCTTTCTATATAACATTTAAAAATAAAAAGTGCTGCAAAAAAGACATCTTTTCATGGGAATAATGTCATATATTCAGTGGTATATTTCTATTTTTTACTTCTTTAGAGGTTAAAATAAAGGAAATTCTTAGCATAACAAATTATTTAAATCTATGCAAAGAAAAAAATCAAGGACATACCTTTTTATATGGAATTTATATACAAACTGTTAGATGAAGGACAAGCAATATTTCAAGCTCTATTCTAATTTAAATTCTCTCCTAGCTATCTTACCAAGTGTCTGTAGACATAATATTCTTAAGTGAGTTATAAGCTCAAAGTTTTCATATACCATGAAGGCTCTCAAATTTTTAAATTATTCCCAAGGACAATAATACCCATTTCCCTTTAAGAGTAAGCAATGAAAAACATGCCTTTAACCATGAGAATAATTCATGGGGCTATTTCTTCTAACCTGGCTCCCACCTATGATTCCTCAGAGGGTTGTTCACTAATAAAATAAGTCACAAAGACAATAAGATGAAGAGAATAAAATTCTAAAAGCCTCTTTTATAATATTTTAAAAAAGCAAGCTGAGAAAAACTAAAACTAATTTTAAAAATGACTCTAAATAAAGACATGATCAACACTTCTACTCTTGAGCTAATCATGAATTAAAGGAGTTGTTAGAGCGATATATAAAGATATATTTTTATATAGATTTAATTATCCATATAATTATATATATGCACATGTTATATTTATGGGCAAAGAAGTCAAAAGACTCTCAATAACACTATTTTTATCATATTTTAATAAAGTGTTACAACATCACACATGCATTTATTATTTGAGTTAAAATACAGATTTTCATTCTAGGTGTAAATCAGCATTTGCAGAGTGAATTAGATGCCTTGGGAGATCTCCCCCCTACCTCCTACACACACCCCATCCCTGCCCCCTTCCATTCCACCAGTCACCAGGACTTTTTGTTTATGATGGCCCAGGGACTTTGTGAAAAGCCATGTGGTTTAGCGCTTTCTTTAACAATCCTCTTACTTAGCTCTCTTTACTTCTTAGTTCCTACAACAATTTCCTGTACCTCATGTTCCTCTTATCTCCTCAAATTGGAATTGCTAAAATGTCACTGGGCTAATGTTTATAGTGTTTGATTTTTCCCTGGGTTTGTGGGCCTTTTGGAGTCTATTTAATTCCATTCAAAAGAATCATCACATATTTTCTCTTGGCCTGCCAAAAGCCAGACATCTGTGCTACAACTCAAACTCAAACACGTCAATGAAAACTATCACAAGTTAATAAAATCAGATGTTAATTGGGAAAAAAGGTACCTCTTGATATAATTATCAAATTAAACCATTTATAGAGAAAACATTGAAACTGAAGTGTAAATTAGAAGCAAAATGCAAAACCCCAAATACAAAGGCAATTCTCTAGCCACCTTGAACCATTTTGACATGCTTTGCTTTTTCCTGATAAACTAAATCCTTCTGTTGCCAGTTCTCATAGAAATTGGAGACCTGAAAAGACATACGGGATATTACAGTGAACTTCCTATAATAAGTGGAACATCTTGTATCTTAAAGTATGTTATGCTTGAAAAAATAGGAATGTTGCAGTAGAAGCTATTGCTTGGTATCACATTATTTTGCAGCATACATTCCACCTTGAAAGTTTAGTTTAGAATGCCATGACTGAAGTCACCGGTAAATAGAAAATGGATTCACTACAATTAAAAATTGTGTAAAAGTTGAGAAGATGAAAACAGGAATAGAAAAATGAACAATACTTGACATTTTGGGTAAAGGAAACACACACACACACACACACACACACACACACACCTTGGAATGACTATTTGTGTATTACACCAAGCACTTTTAGGCTTGTTGTGCTTTGCCTGCTTTGATCCATGGGAAAATCTCCTTGATTCTGAATAGAAATTGCAATCCCATGAATCCCCTTTGTTGCCTCAAGACCAGCATTAGTAAGTGTTCAGAGGTTAAGAAATGCCTGCTTCTGTGCTTGGTGAATAGCTTCAGACATTATACCACCCTTAAGCCATTAACCCTACTCTAAAACATAAAAACACTTTCACACATGTGAAGTTCAGAAGTAAACCATTTCTAAACGCAGGAAATTGATAAAAAGTGCTGCTCATGAGAGGCTGCTGGCTATCAGTCAACTATTTTCATTCTTTCTTTTTGTCCCCCCAGCAAGTTGTTAATAAAACTTATGCATTATTCCAGCACTATGAGAACACAGCATATGATAATTATTCACAAGCAATGAGAAACACTCACTCAATGACGAAAAAGGTAGGGATTCGGTTGAATGGGATAAGGTTTCAACTAATTGAAAATAAAATGTTTTCATTTAAAAAAAATCTTCATGCTGTTAGGAATGCACATGGGCAAAACCAAGTTCTATAGCTAATAGTGAGATCAAATTCTAACATAATTCCATTGGCTTTTGTTCCTCGATTTAAAAGTTGTGTTCCTGGCCTGTATTATTATCAAATAGGCTCTTGACTTATATAAAGCAGAGATGAAGAAACCTGAAAAGCTTGCTGCTAAGTACAAGTGTTGAATTTTTCTTTTCCTTTGGTTGAAAGGAAAAATTTTTCTATGTTGAGGGTCTAGAGGTTTTTGAAACATGGTATTTCAAGATATGCCAGCCAGAGTCATATCATATTTACTACACAATTCTTTGTAACAAAAGTATTTCTTATCAAATTTATACTACAGAATTTCATTATAAAAGTCTTTGAATGAGGAGTATCTTATACAAATGATTGAAATATAATACTTTCTTGTGTCTATTTTATATCCTTCTGAAATGCAAAATCCTACAGTCTTACACATTATAAAAAGAGAATATGAGTTTATTTATTAGAAACAATGAATGGGTATGTAGTAACATTTAATCTAAGCACAATGTTGTGAATACACTAAATACCTTGAGGATAAACAACTCTTGCAGGTCCTAAGGAAGTCATTTGTACACCAAAGTAACAATTTAGGACATGACACTAGTCATTTGACTGACCTAACACAGCTTCCTTGTGGCTGGCTCTAATTTACAACTTGACAGTAGCCGTGACAATGAAAGAACCAGGTTTATAACCTGATTTGTTTCTGCCATTCCTGCACTCATAGAGTCCATTAACAACAGGAATATGCACTTTTTAAAATTAGTGAATTTTAGTCATAGTTTCATTAAAACAGAAGACTCACAAAGTAAAGAAAAACAGCCTCTTAATATATCCCCTTCCATTTCTCCATCCATTTGTTTCCATTCATTGTGCTTAGCAGCAAGGCCTTTTCTACTCCCCACACTTAAACCAGAGCAAGGCCCATCCTAGGCACCCAGATGGGTTAGGGAATAAATGTGCTGGATTAATGCATGAATGAGAGAATGGGTGGGTAATACTGTATTGTCTATTAGCATGGCACAGATGCAATGCCCACCTTGGTACCATGCCTGGTGCTCTCATTCTAGCTTTCTGTCATGGGTTGTCTTGAGAAGTAATGATTGGCTAGTTTAAAAGGAGAAAGGAAGCCCAGAAAATTCGATACCACTAGTTTGTCTGGTCAATGAGTGACTAAGACCTAAATTAAAAATGCTACCTTCTCTGCTGGTTCAGCCCCTCATAGAAATTGGAGGGCATTTATAGGGAACTCAATCATTTATTGAGGAAAATTAACATAAACTCTTCAGATCTTTCCAGATAGAGTCAGTGGCAGTGGTGATGGTGAGCTTTAATCATAAAACTTGTAAAAAATAAAATTTATATAATAAAAGCCTAAGCGACAGTTACAGCAGAATGACCAGAATGACTGGTCGCTATGATGTGCACTGACCACCAGGGGACAGATGTTTAACCCAGGAGCTGCCCCCTGGTGGTTAGTGGGTGGTAAGCAGTGAGGGGTCCCAAACTGCGAGGGGGATGTCTGACTGCTGGCTTAGGCCCGATCCAGCAGACACCCCCAGAGGGGTCCCGGACTGCTAGTGAGCACAGGTCAGGCTGAGGGACACCCCCCCCCCCACAGCTGCACATATTTCATGCACCAGGCCTCTAGTGAACATATATTTAAGAGCCACTGACAGATCATGAAATTGTCACAGAACTTGCGACTATTTGATATCTATATTGTAACAATTACATATGCTATGACTATTTGACTTCAATTATGTTTGACAACACTAATGCAATGAAGTCTTATTCACTATTTTATCCTATACTTATGGAGGCCAGGCTTCCCTGGCCCTCCACATGAGGGTAAGTCCCCCTGCTTAGTAGACACTTAGCATCCGGTACTTCTATTTTCCTCACACTTTATCACAGTTGATTGTAATTAATTTATCGACATGAAATTTCTCCAAGGATAAAAAAAAAAGTGCATATCTTCCTCAATATTGTGAGTTGAATTGATATACGAAGAATATTAGTGTTTTACTAACTGGGATAGCCTGAAATAGTAGGCTACAATGTTGGACAAAACCATCTTTAGGTTTTACTTTTATGGAAATATAGAGATAGTTTTGCCTTATACTTGAGGTAATAAGCACCCTATAACATTCTAGTAATGAAAAACATTAGAGAACAAAATAGAATTTCTGCCTTGTGTGTCACATTTGCCTTTCCACACTCACAGCCTCTTCCCCGTCTCCCCCTCTGCTTCTCAAAGTCTATAAAGTCTTAGAAGGTACCAGATGTTTGAAGGAGGCTATCCCACACATTCTATATTTTTGTACTAGAAGAAAGATTTATTAGAGTTATGTAAATGTAATTTCAGCTGTAATATGGCCCCTTGTTCAATAGAACAATTCTTACCCATGGAGGGTGGGCAGCGGTGCCAAACACTAAACATAACCACGGAATATTACTGAGACAACAGATTCTGCCCACAAGCTGTTTCCCTCTAGGACATTTTAATTCATGAAAACATTTTTTTTTTTCAAGAAAACCCTTTTGCAGCAGGCAACAATCAGAAAGTAAGGCTGGAATCAGTTGTGTCTGAATGTACAGTAACACCTGGGGTAAGTGCCTAAGCAGAGACTGTCAACACCTCAAATTGCATTTTCTCCTACTGCCTAGCTTCTCATAGCACAGGCTAGCAACCACTTGTGTTCCTCTGGTGCTGTCCAGCTCAGGGCACAGCAGCATGCCCATTCTTTTAGCTGCAGCAAATGGAAGTGCAAACACTTTGTCTTGGGAATCCCACATGCTCCTAGAAAGTGGTTGCAAGTTCCTGGCAGAGGTGAACTGAGGCTTTTCAAATGCTCTAAAATGGGTCTCACACAAACTTCTTCAAAGCTCTCAGCAACTTTTTTTTTTTAATTCTTTGCATAAGAGGTGAAGAGTTATTCCTTTCCCTACAGCATTTACTTGATAAGACTTTTTGGGGCACTCTCTGTGTGCAGGGGGTAGAGTTCAACTTCCTAAAGAAGGTCAATTAAAATACAACCTTTACGAAGTTGAACTCCATGCCCTGCACAGAGACAGAGACCCCCAAATGATTATTGAGTAACTATTGTAGGTAAAGGGAGTAACTCTTCATTCAGTCACCCATTTAGTAGCCTATGTCACCCCAATGAATTTAATTTGAAAAGAATAACAATAAGTAATTAGAAAAGAAAAAGAATGCATTCCAAGTAGATTCTAGATTGTGTTTCTAGGATGGAACCTTGAAAGGGAATGGAGCACCACCGGGGTTTTTATTTGAACCCTTCCAACATTTCATTTGATCAGAAGATTTGCCTTTCTTTAGACATAGTCCAGGCACCCGCTGGATTCTAAACAGTCACAAATGACTTTCAATTCATTTGTGGCTTTGTGAAGATCAGGACAGTGTGCCACCAACTCAGTTTCTATTTTTATTGACCATTGATTGCATGTTGTTGTTAATATGTTTTTTTTTCCCCCGCTGTTAATATTTTTTGATGAGCACATAATAAAAACAACCTATAAGATGTATAAAATGGCAAAAATGCCTCATGCAATTGACAGCAAGAAAAGTGAAAGGTTGATGAAATGATGCTAGACACCCAAGAGTGATGGCCTGCAGGTGCTAACCAAAGGGAGAGCTATTATATATAACTTTTGTTGGAGCACCAATTTGCTCGCTGATCTTGGCTGCTGCATTCATGAACACTGTAACGCTGTCATCTTGAATATATCTGTGTGGAAAATGGATTTGACATATTTGACTAATTTCTGTGATAAATTTGTGAAGCAATGCTTCACATCAGGACAAGTATTAGCAAGAACATATTTTGCCTCATGAGTCTATGTTGGTGGTCAATTCTCAATGCCATAGCAAAATCTGAAGAGAAAAAAACAAAACAAAAAACAAAACACCTGAAAGAACTTAATCAAATATCTCTAGCACTGATAAAGAAAACGAGATAGGCAAAAACTGAGTATGAATACATATTCATGTATGACTAACCACTAGGTTTTCTTCTCATGAGAACACTTGGTGGGTTCCACTTTTGGTTTTCCAGACCTTAAGTTACACATCAAATTGGATTCTAGGAAACTTGATTGACTAAAAGTTTAAGGATTTGTTGTACATCGAAATACCCAACCAGCACCGAGAAAAAAAGCCAATTAAGAAGTCACTGTTGATCTTACAAGTTAAGAAGCCCATATTATCATCCTTAATCATGTCTTGCTCTAAGTAACAAAATCCACATGTCCATTCCCGTCAATAAGTTGCAGGCCGACCAATTACAATTAAACTGTGCTATGAATTAGGCAGTTTCAACCCAAATGTCTGAATAGTCTTTACAACTCAAAATGGATGCTATACAGTTTAGTCTGGTTTTTAAAATATGCAAATATTTTTAGATTTCTTGATGAGAGTATATTTTTATTAGCGTTACTTGGGTAGAGTGTCTGCCAAAATTAATCTACATGAATATTTTAGAAGATTTGAGTTTATTCTGATTACTTTTTTTATTCATACCCGCCTCCAAAATCTTAGCAAAAAAATGTCATTTCTGCATTAGAAGGGTACCTGAATAATTAACTTAAAAAAAAACCTCCCAAATTTTTCAAATTAAGTAACCCAAGATCATAAAAGCAGATTTTGCCCTCCCAAAAGGCGAGAACAGCATTTCAATGTATTCTCTCCAAGATGATTTCTGCGTTTTTTGTTAGATGACTTCCATTTGAATCTACCCACTCTCAAGTCATTTTTACAAAACTTCAAAACCATTTTCTCTGGCCTTTCGAGGCAAAAGAAAGCTTTAGCCAATGGGTTTCCCTGCCAAAGCTGAATGCCTGTAACTTACAGTAGCACATCTTTTTTTGCACAGCGTGCTTAGGGTGTTCTGTATTCCAACACGTCTTAGCTCTTTTCCTCTCCTGCTCAAATCTAAGATGTCAGAAGACTCTCCTCCTGCATTCTGGCTTAGAGGTTTGCATAAGTGATGAAGGCCCTCTGAGGCTGGCAAGTGCCAGTGTTATTTGCACCACACTGCTTGTCACCTTGCAATTGCAGTAAATGCAATTGAAAGTGCTTTTATTTGAAAGCCATTTGACAGAGGAGAGAGGAAATACATTTACTCTTTCAAGGCCTGTGCGTTTTCCTGGGAGAAGCCTGCCTATGAAATGTGTCCTTTTATCCTTGGATAGCTAGTTGGGAAATATCCTTTGGCAGCGCAAAGCCTGAATGATTTCTGCAACTTAAGGCGTGAGCCATGATTCATAGCCCTTCCCCAAACCTTCCCCACCTCCTTTCCTCCCACCTTCTACAGGCTGGGAGGCTGATTCATGGCTGTGTGCTTGGAACATTCTTTTTATACAGAAAGTGGAAGGAAATTTGCATATTTTACCAACAATATTGAGCTATTTTCATCACAGATGTTTAAGGAAGGAGTTGTTTACTAATATTGAAACAGCACATAAATCACATAGAACAGCTTAGAAATGGTTCCGCTCCCTCAAAGCAGATGGGGATTAATACCGTACTTGAGTTCTTTTACAGAGACAGCACTCACCTGTACCACCCTGTCCTCTCCCTGCCCAGGGCCCAACTCATCTCCCCACTCACCCCCCAGGAACCATGGGATGGGGACATGACCAGAACTGGAATACTGGACCTTTCCAGAGCAAAGGGTCCACTGCCCAGGAAGAGTCCCTTACCATAAATGACCGAATTCCAAGGTCCGGCCTTAAAAATCACTCCACCAGCGTTTAACTACTTAAACCCTTCCATTGTACATTGTCAGGGAGTTCAGGCTTTAAGCCACAGGGCTTCCTGTTCTCCTAGCTTAGTGCTCTGCAAATAAAACAATCAAGTTTTCCCATTGCAAAACAGCGCCAGTGTTTGACTCTGCTGTGTTAGAGAGGAGTGGGGGGAGGGTGTAGGGAACAAAATCTCCTCCCATTCGATTACAATGGCTGTGTACCCAAGATTACACCGAGGTAATATAAACAAGAAAAGACACAGTACTGTGGATTTCTTTTATGAGAATCTTTCCTAACGCTCCCCGAAATGCTACAAGGCTACTTTCATCTTCTCAAGAACATCAGCTAACTCAACACAGTTGTCTTGTACCATCTTTAACAGGATCATCCTTCACCATATACAAGGAAGTCGTACTTTTTAGAATGAAACAAGAAGGAACCTGCAGAATGATGTTTATATGTTGTCAAATGCTGTTTTGTTTTGTGTTTTTTAAACATCCTTGTAGTATCCACAAGTCATCCCAACTCTGAACCTGCCATCAGATGGACCCCCACATTTCTGTTTCCGGATGAGTTCACATGCTCCTTACCTATAAACAGGTTCCACTCGGTGTCCAGATCCGCCTGGTTTGCCAGACAGCCCTTCATGACATTGAGGCAGTAGTTGTTGCAGGGTCGCACGGTGGGGAGTCCTCGACAGTACGGGCAATACAGCATCTTCATGAGAGCACGGATGCACCCTGGGGTGGGGCTGACCTGGAGATACATTAAAGAGAATAGAAAATCATAAATAAGAAGGTGGAAGGGAGGAAGAAAAAAGATGTAATTCATTTCATTCTTTAAAAAAAAATTGGTGAGATGGTTCTGGTAAACCTCTAGCATTAGAACATAGGGTTAAAAGACCATTAGATTCTTAACCCTTTGTGATACCTGATCTTGAAGCCAGTGATTCTTGTTAAATACTTCTGTTCAGCATAGTTATAATCATTTTTCTTGAAATGCCCCCATCAACATGTTGATATCTATGTCACTGTAATTCAGCCCTAAAAACCTAGACACTATTTCATTACAACAGAACATGAAATGAGATAATGCATGGGAAAGCAATTTACAAAGTTAAAAGCTCCAATAAAAATGTAGGTATTATTAAAGTTTAATGTAGCACCTTTAGACAATTTTCCAACTGGCTATTTGATCCTGGCTCTAAAGGAGGCTGCCAGATATGCCTCCTTCATACATAACTTTTTAAAAAAGGATCAATATCAACTTGTCTGGGATTTCTGAGGTGCAGCCCTGCTTACAAGCAATGGAACTGCCTGGCTTCAGGCCTCTCAAACTTGGCAGTTCTGGAATTCCATGGAAAATGGATCCAGTGTTGAATGTGAAAAAACCCTGCAGTAATTCAGAGGAGCTACTAATCAACTGACAATGAGTGTTATTTGCCTTGAACAAGGAAACAGCCTGCTTCATCCTAAGTTAATCAATTATAAGCCAACTAGAGGCCCAGTGCATGAAATTCATTCACGGGGCAACGGAGGTCCCTCAGCCCAGCCAGCACCCTCTCCAATACAGGACATCCTTCTCCTAGTCCGGGACCCTTGGATCCTAACTGCTCACCTGCCTGCCTGCTTGAACCATCTCAGACTGCCAGCCTAATCACCTCTAACCACCTCTGCCTGCCAGCCTGGTGTTCCCTAACTGCTCTCCCCTGCCAACCTGGTGGCCCCCTACTGCTCTCCCCTGTCAGCCTGATCACCCCTAACAGCCTCTGGCTGGGCTCCCGCCACTGTGGCTTAAGCTGGAAGGATGTCCAGTCTAATTAGCATATTACCCTTTTATTAGTAGAGATGAGGCCCTTTTTAGCCTCATTGAAAAATTTGCTTTGACTTCAAATGGAAAGAATACTTAATACAGTATGGACCACCACCTTCAACAACAACAAAAAAATCATAAAAGCTCTTTTCTATGATTTAGACACAAACATTGTTTTCAGATTTATTTGGTTGGTTCCACATAATTTTGGTATTTAAATGAAGTAATTATATGTTGCAGTTCTTGTGTTCTATATCTGAGACTAAGCCTAGCTTGTATCACTTGGACCAAGATCTTGGGAGGCGTTTCAGTCTTATCAAGTAGATTTGGGCCTGCAGGTGGCATCTCCAGAACATTCAGATGCTTCTTCATAAATGGAAACTTTCAACAACTGCAGTTAATCTCAGTCACTTCATCCTTTTGTCTAGAATCCACATTGGAAGTTCTCAGTGCAGGGTTTTGGTTTTTTGTAACACTTTCTTGACTTGATGTTGTGTACTGACACAGTCCCCAATACATTATTCAGGAAATGAAGAGTTGGGCAATGAAAGTTCTAATTATCCTTTTTGTTTTTTTACAGTTTCCCAAAACATATGACAATTTTCTAACATATAGAAAAGTAAACAGCAATATTCCCACTCCTGTACATTTAGGATTTCCTACAACTGCTTTTTCTGACATCTATCCATCCTTTTATTCATCCATTAATCAACCTCATTTCTTACGCACTTCATAAGAGTAAGTAAGAAATAAGGTTGATTTTTACTTTCCCTGGTAATTTAATGTTGGCTTTAATAAAGTAGAATTAACATGATTAACCTGATAGAAAATTAGTTCATTATGTACTCCAAATCAAACAAGTGAAGTAAAATATAAGTAACCTTTCTTTATAAAAATATTTAGAGAATGTTTTAATACCATTAATTCTAAAATTTATTTTCCAACAATAAAACAAGAACAAGGGAGAACAAAAAACAAAAGTAAGGATTGTAGCGACTTCTGAACATACATTAGTGTCAACATAATCACCCTTGGATGGGTTATTTCGTTGAAAATGACAAACTTTATCCACAATTGAGCAGTATTGCTTTAAAAATTTCTTTCATCTACATGTATTCCATGCCATTCACAGAAAATATTCTGTATTTCCCATACAGAGTCAATGTGGAATTCCAACATTTTATACATTTTACTTATTTGGCATGCTGTTAGTCTTAGAAATTTTTGTGCACAGGATTTGATTTTCCACAGTCTTCCAGTTTCTCTCTTGACCCTGACATCCTTCTCCAGAGACCAACCAGTACTGATTTTCATGAGCTGACTAAGTAATTTCTTTCTTTAACTGTTGGATTTTTGGCTTTCTTGCCATTGATGTTATATAATGCTTTTCTTCTTCTCACTCGGTGTGCCAGGGTAAAATCTGGAGCAGTGGTCAATATTTGGGATGTAAATTTAAGACCTCATGGACATTGTGGACTCTGTTTCATCATTATAACCTGCACCACTCTGTAAGATAATGCACATCATTGTAAGGTTTTACGATTATGACTTAGGTGCTTAATAAGTGCTTTCTGAATTGAACTCTCTGTTGTGTTTCCCCAGTTTCTTGGCCATATTGATATTGAAAGGGAAATAAAGAACAAGATAGGTTTGTGCATCTAACATTCAATTGTTGTTGCTTTTTAACTTTGCTTTCAAAGGTTATTGATTGCATTAATTCAAAAGGTCTGCTTTTTTATTTTTATTTTTTTATTGTGTTGGAACCAGTGCAATTTTCTCAGTCTGACATTTAAGAAGAGCCTCCAATCAGGGTAGCAAGCAACAGAAAATTGAACAGCCTTAATAACCTAAAAGAACAATGTTGTTCAAGTTAAATGTGGCTCTCTCAGTACTTTTGGAAATGACATCCTTCCTGGTCAAATAAAAGGCATTTGAAAAAGAAAATCGAGAGTGGAGGATCAAAGTTGAAGCTTTAATGTTCACAGACCATAGTATTTTTGAATTGACACAGCTGCCTGCTTAGATTAAAATTTTAAAAAATCCTCATACACAATTAAGACTTTTAGAAGTAAGTTTCTGAAAAGAAGGTTGTTTTAAATGCCAATTGTGTGAAGGGATAAAAGGAGAGGTAGGGGAGGGTGGAGGTAAGGGGTATAGATCAACCAAAGGACTTGTTTGTATACATGCATACAAGTCTAACCAATGGACACAGACAACAGAGGGGTGAGGGCATGAGTGAGGGATTGGGGGGCAATGGAGGAATAAGGACACATATATATATACCTTATTAAAAAATGATTAATAGTGTTTTAAAATTATGTTATTCCTGCTTAAAAATCTTTTTATTTTTCAAATCAATATAGACTCACAAGAAGTTGCAAAAACAGTAGAGTCCTGGGTGACCTTCCCTCACCTTTCCTCAATGGCAATGTCTCATATAGTTATAGTACAATATCACAATGAATAAACTGAAATTGGTACATTTCATGATTTTGTTTATCTTGCATTCATATATATATATATATATTCACACACACACATGCACACATATATAGTCTGCGTGTGTATGTACACTTCTATGAAATTTTACCTGATATATAGATTTTTCTAATGCCACCACAATTGACATACCTAACTTTTCCATCATCAGAAAAGGAGTACCTTATGCTATCTCCACTCACTCTCTGTCCTGTCACCTGGCAATGTATTGCCACTGATCTCTTTTTCATCTCTATAATTTCGTCATTTTAAAAATGTTATTTAAAAAGAATCATGTAATAGTATATAATCATTTTAGCTTTACTTTTTTTTAAACTGAGCAGGTTACCCAAGATGACCATCCAAGTACCACATGTATTAATGCTGAGCAGTATATCATACTGCTCAGCATTAATACATGGTATGTATTAGAATTGGGTTGACCATTCTTTGCTGTTAGGAATAGTACTTTTCTATTAGGAAGAAAGCTTCTATTAGTGTCTATGCACAGGTTCTCCCATAAGCATAAGTATTCATTTCCTTGGAATAAATGCTCAGAAGTACATTTGATGATTCAAATTGTCAGTTTATGTACAGTTTTGTAAGAAATTGCCAATCTATTTTCCAGACTGGTTGTAGCATTTTACATTTCCTCAAGCAGTGTCTGAGGGATGCAATTTTTCCCCACATCGTTGCTAGTATTTGATCTTATAACTGTATTTTTTTAATTTAGTTTTCTTAATAGGTCTATTATCTACTTTTAAATTTATGGTGAGTTTCCTCTGAATATTATTCATATCTGTGTTCTAACCTCAATGGATCCTAGTAGATATTAGATTGATAGTCATTAGCCAGCTGATCTCTGGAAAATACACAACTCTTAAAAAAATTCAACATTTTGTTTCTCAAGATAATTGTATTCTTCATTGTTGCTAAGTAAACACCATATTCTTCAGTAGAAAAGTTGTTTCTAATAGTCCACCAAAGGTACAAATTTGTGCTAATATGTGTTTGAGCTGTAGTCTGTTTTAAATTTTAAATGTAAGTTTTTAGGTAGGTCTCCTTTATTTTGGTTTTACCAAATTTTCAGATTTATCTACTCTTTAAGAATTGTATATTTTTTTTAGAGTTGTTTATTTGGAGAACAGTTAGTTATATGGATTTTTGACCAATATTTAAAATGGAGCTGTAGCCTCTTACACATTCAAAGTATACTCGGAAATAAACTTAAGTGAAAGGATAAGTTGAGATATTTAGAAAAGTAGTATCCACTTGGTATGAAAAAAACACACTGTTTTTAAGTGAAAAAAACAAAACAAAACAGTAAGTTGAGATTGATATTATTTTTTGTACTTGTTTGTGCTCTCGCATAACTTTTACACATTGTCCTTCACAGCAGTGACCCTTTTTTAAGAATTCACAGTATCACAAGGGGTGTGGAGGGTGTGGGAGGGTGTGGAGATAGTCAATGGTTCTCCAATATCCTACTTTAGAAAAAGAGACACACCTTTGTGAGTCAATCATGTAAGAGTTCAATAAAAAATCCTTGCTTCTTGGATTTAGTCCTGCTAACTTCTTTTGATACTGTCTATATTAATGAGTGACTTGTAAATTATCTTTCTTATAGTCAATGTTATTATTGACTAGTTTTGAGAAATACTAATAAAATTTGAGGAATAATGACATAATTTACTAGAGGCCCAGTGCAGATTTGTGCACATTGAAAGTAAATTAATTAGAAGGTGGCTAGCCGAGGGGGGGACTGGGAGAGACAGGCTGAACACACTGTGGAGTAACCTCCCCACCGGCTGCAGCTGGGCAGTGCTGGGGCTCAATAGGCATTTGCAGAGTAAATAGGGTCCCTCCAGTAGATGGAGTCCCGTGGCCTTGCTGTAGGGTTTGGGCTGAAACTGGTAGTCTGACATCCCCCAAGGGATCCCATAGTGTGAGAGTGCACTCTGCAAAGCTGCTGTCACTTGGTAGCTCCTGCATTGAGCATCTGACCCCTGGTGGTCAGTGCACATCATAGCTACTAGCCAGTCAGCTGTTCACTTAGCTATACACACACACACACACACACACACACACACACACACACACACACACACCTTATATATAGATAGATAATGCAGATTCCTTGTAAAATAACTGAAAGATAAAGTGACATGGAAATAATTGAGCTCATAGTTTGTAACATTGTGAGTTTTATTGTTGCTATTTGTGTTTCTATTTTAAAAGGTTAAAACAAGATACATTGCAACATGGCAAGGAATACAAAAAGAGGCCTTAATAAAGCTGTATTGGGAGATCACATTAAGAATTATCTATGTGTCAAACCATGTGTGTCAGGATGGAATAGCAAATAATTCTTATGCTTTCTAAATGTGATTTGAGGCATCACATATCCTTAACCATATAATAGCAATGCATTATAGCTTTCTACATGTGGACCAACATTCACACAATTATGCACATTAGCAATTCCAGTAGTAGCCAATGTAAAATAAGATTGCCTCTTAAAATATGTTTAAAAGCAAGAAAATGGGAAAGTTCTAAGATTTAATTTATACACAATAAAAATATATTTAGCAAGTGTTTGTTTGTATAGATATAATATAGTCAAATTAATAAAATAACCATGTTTACTTTCTACTCTGAAAAGAAAAACAAGTTAATTATAACTAATATAAATTCAAAATGTGTTATTTTGAGCAAGGTCAAGGCCATTCTCCACAGTGTCTAGTCTATAGTCACATTAAATGATGAGATGTTCCTACTTATCATCTCAATGTATCACCAGATTCTAAAGTGAAATTATTTTTTTAAATTGATTTTAGAGAAACAGAAAAAGGGAGGGAGGGAAATAGAGATGGAGGGAAGTACAGGGAGAGAGAGAGAGAGAGAGAGAGAGAGAGAGAGAGAGAGAGAGAGAGAGAGAGAGAGAGAGGGATTTCTTGTTCCACTTATTTATGCATTCACTGGTTGATGCTTGTAAGTGCCTTGGATTCAGGTACAGAAAGAATAGAGTAAGTTCTGTAACCTTAGCATTTGGGAACAATGTTCTAACTGAGTCAGGCAGGGCTGAAGTGTTTTTTAAATTCCAAGAATGATTACATCATATTCAAAATAGTTTAGTTTTCCTATTAAATAATTTTATTTATTTATTTATTTTTTTTACCAATCAGTAACCTGTATGTAGGCTTTGAGGTAATTTAATGAACACTTAAATTTGTTTCTCCTTTGTTCACTCATACAACTTTCATTTAACCAACCTTTATGGGTATGAGTATATAGACCTAGGACCAGAGTTGGGATTCTAGGAATACATTCATTTCCAGGTCATTTCGGGAAAGTAATTATTTGTCTTAGGTAAGTGAAGTGTAAAGAAAACCCATAAAGAGGCATTTAGCTCCAAATTGGAAAATAAGTATTGATCAACAAGGCTTCTGAAGGAAGACATATAATAGATGGTTGAGACATAAATATGGCAGATGAGTGACATCACAGAAATGGTGGTGTAGAACATGCCAAGAAGCCAGTCCTTTACTGAAGCAACCAATAAACTAGTATAAAAAAAAAAAGTGATAGAATCAACTTTCTCAGAACTCGATTCTAGGAAAGAGAAAAACATACAAAAAATAAAAAAATAAAAAATCAGTAACCAGGAGAGAAATGCTAAATTTCAATTAAAAAGAATTGCTAAATCTCATGTCTCAAGGAATTTTTAAACACTGCCATCATACAAAATATTTTTCTGAACCACAATGAAATTACACTAGAAAGTAATATCAGAAGAAAGCTAGAAAATTCACAAACGTGTGGCAATTAAACCACATGCTCTATACAACAGAGGTTAAAAAGTAATTACTAGGAAAATTTGAAAATACATCAATGAATAAAAATGAAAATACAACATAAAAATAATGATAGCCATAGGTGCCTATATTAAAAGAGAATATCTCAAGTCAATCACCTAATTGATTACCTAAGGACCTAAACTAAAACCAGAGTTAGCAAATAGAACAAAATAATGAAGATTATGTGGAGACAAACAAAACTTTAGTTTTATTTGTTCTTCTTTTTCTAGTTTCTTAAGGTATAAAGTTCGGTTATTGATTTGAGATCTTTCTTCTCCCAGAAGCCAGGATAGAGACCTGAGATAGTCTCTCTCCCTGAGACTTCAGAAAGAATCAATTCTGTTGACACCTTGATCTCAGACTTCTAGCTTCTTGAACTGTTAGAGGATAAATTTCTGTTTTTTTTAAAATCACTCAGCTTGTGGTGATATGTTATTATAGCCTTAGGAAAGTAATATATACACCAATGAACTACATAATCTTGAAATGGGCAAATGCCTAGAAACAAACAATCTACCAATACCAAATCATGACAAATTATGAAATAGTATTAGACTTATAACAAGTAAAGAAATTGAATTGGTAATTAAATGCCTCCCAATAAAGAAAATACCAGGCTGCAGTGGCAAGTTCTATAAAACATTTAAAGTATTAACAAAATTCCTTCTTAAACTCTTCCAAAAATTAGAAGATGATGAAATATTTCCTAACACATTCTAAGAAATCAGCACTACCTGATACCAATGCCAGACATAAGAAGGGAAGAAAACTAAGACCAATACCTCTTAAAAATGTACAGGAAAAAAATCTTTAACAACAAACTAGCAAGTGGGATCCAACAGCTTATTTAAACATTATATACCATGACCCAAGAATGTGGGGGTGGATCAAAATAAGAAAATCAATCAATATAGTTCACGATATTTGGAGAACAAAGAAACAAAATCAACAAGATCATTTCAATTGATGCAGAAAAAGCTTTTGACAAAATCAACACTTTCATGATAAATTCAGACAGAACATGAGGAATAGAAGGGAACTTCCTAAACACGATAAGGAGCATTCGTAAAAAACATACAGCTGGCATCATCCTCAATGTTGAAAGACTAAACAAATTTCCCTAAGATCAGGTACAGGACAAGGAGGCCTTCTTTAATCAGTGCTATTCAAGGTTGTGCTGGAAATGTTAGCTGGAGACATTAGGCAAACAATAAGTAAGTAAGTAAGTAAATGGTATCCAAAATTGAAAAAAAAATGATTTAAACCCATCTTTATTTACAGATAGCATGATCCTGTATATAGGCAATCCAAAAGTACTCACATACAAAACAAAACAAAACAAACAAAAAATGACTAAAGCTAATAAATGAATTCAGCAAAGCTGATTCAACACACAAAAATTCACTATGCTTCTATACACTAGCAATGAACAATCTGAAAAGGAAACTAAGGAAACAATTCCACTTACAATAAATCCAAAACAATAGAGTGCCAAGTAATAGAAGGTGATAGAACTTATAAAACATTGGTGAACTAAATTAAAGAAGACCTTACTAAGGGGAATACATCCTGTGTTCACGTATTGAAAGACACTGTTATCAAGATAGCTACCACTCAAAGTAATTTATGGATTCATTGCAAACCTTATCAAAATTCAAATAGTGTTTTCTTACAGAAATAGAAAAGCCAATCCTCAAATTCAGATGGAGTTGCAAGAGGCCAATACAATGTTGAAAAAAGAAGAAATTTGGAGCACTCACACTTCCTGGTTTCAATACTTCAAAGCAAAAGGAATCAAAACATTGCCACTATCCAGCAATTCTAGTTTTTGGCACTTACTCAAAAGATTGAAAATCAAGCTCTAGAAAAAAATACTTTCCCTACCAGGTTCATTGCAGCAGGATTATCAATAACAAAGAGGTGAAGAACAACCTAATTGTCCATTAGTTAATGAATAAAGAAAATATGACATATATGTTCAATGGGATATTACTCAACTTGTATTTTTTAAATATGTTTTTATTGATTTTAGAGAGAGGAAGAAAGAGGGAAAGACAGAGAGCTAAAAAGACACAACTCTTAATTACTAATAAGAAACTATATTTAGCCATGTAGTTACAATAATATTAACCTTGAATTACATGATACCAACATTAGTTTGATGTGCCTGACATGAATGATCTGACAACATCTTCTCTTGAGAAGACATCTATTTAATTATGTCAACTGTTGCTGAATGGTGGCTTGGTGAAGATAAATTTCCATGCATACAAACAGAAAACGTTTGGGCCTTTGGATGTAGACTGAATATTTGAACACATATACATGTCAATCAACACATATATGCTCTAAAACTACGTTCTCTACATCTTGCATCCTTGAGAGGGAACATGGACAGGAGGGAATCAATTATGAATTACAAATCAGAGCCTGGAGTAAAAATGTTCCCTTTATAAATGACAAATGTTCATAGCACCACTGTGATAAAAATTCAGCCTATTTAAAAAAAATGTATATACTTAATTAGGACTCCCCACAGAAAGCACAAGGCTTATGAAACATTTGAAAGCCATGAGATGGTGACTGAACTTTCTTGGACTGGGAGAAAAGGAATAGACATCTTTTCATGCATAAAAACCATAACTGCCAAAACCGGTTTGGCTCAGTGGATAGACCATCGGCCTGCAGACTGAAAGGTCTCGGGTTCAATTCTGGTCAAGGGCATGTACCTGGGTTGTGGGCACATCCCCAATAGGGGATCTGCAAGAGGCAGGTGATCAATGATTCTCTCTCATTGATGTTCCTAACTCTATCCCTCTCTTTCTCTCTGTAAAAAAATCAATAAAATATATTTAAAAACAAAAACAAAAAACCATAACTGCAGAATTTCTAAATTCAAGTGTAAGTATATCAATTATGTGAAACATTAGAAACAAAACCCCACCAAGATTTGGAAACAGAGGTGAGTTAGATCTATGTCAGTTCTTGTCAGATTATGTCACAAGTTCAGTGTTACCTAGATCTAGTTTCTATATTTAATTTCATTCCTTAAAACATAAATAAAATTGCCATGGAAATCAGTGAATGTGCCCTAACCAGTTTGGCTCAGTGGATGGAGTGTCGGCCTGTGGACTGAAGGGTCCCAAGTTCGATTCCAATCAAGGGCATGTACCTTGGTTGCAGGCACATTTCCAGTAGGGGCAAGAGGCAGCTGATCAACGATTCTCTCTCATTGATGTTCCTAATTCTCTATCCCTTTCCCTTCCTCTCTGTAAAAATCAATAAAATACATATATTTTTTAAAAAGAAATCAGTGAATGCATGTTATTATTCACTTGATAGACTGGAATAGTTCCAAATAACACTAAAATAAATAACCCACACACATGCACACAGAATGGATGTTTCATCCATTAGAATGAAACATCCCTTTCTACAAGTTAAACACATATTTCACAGGTCTTTCTAATGTGTTTATCCAATAGAGCACAACACCATTTTAATTTTACCTTACTCTATCATTATGAAGTCTTGGTGATAATGACTTTTATTTGGGCAGTCTGCTTGACATTCCGAACTTCACCCAAATGTAAATTTTCAAAATGTGAACACAGGATGTAAAATAAGATCCCTAAGTGTCTCATCAGGGAATAGTTGTCTTCTCTAGTTAGAAATTATAGCTTAAATATTACTTCATTTGGAAGAAACCTTTTAATGGTGACTTTAAGTGTGAGTCATTGATGTGATAATCCACTTTGGTAAAAGCTATGAATTTCAAGCCTCTGTACACTGGTACTAACATATTTATAATGTATGTGCTTTGGCATACACACAATATGCTTTTAAAGTAAGGGGATGTGACATTATCAAGAATGTAAAATCCAATCAATCATTCTCTCAGAACATATACAACTTTAAAAGCCTAGTATAAGCAGACTGGCATATGGTGGGAGATGAATAATATTAAACTGCATATGATATGCACAGGAAACTAGACAAATAGCATATTGTGGTGTTTTGTAATTTTTTTATGCAGAACACATTGGTGTGGAACTTTTGTTAATTTTACCTGCTATCAATCTATTGATATCTATCAACGGTTCTCCTTGAACAGTAGTATGCCTTCCTATCCTTTAATTAGGATTAGTCATTCCAATTCCTAATGAGCCCTGCATGAGAATCCCCTGGCTCAAAGCATCAATGTGTTTCCATGGAAAATTCCCATTCTTCACTTCGTCATGCAATGTGACAGCATGAACTTTTCCTGAAAAAGTCAGAAGTTGGAAGAAAGGGAACAATGGCAACGTCAGTTTAAGGGAGATTGATTACACAACGCAGTTTGGCCGTGCTCTAATCAGTCAGCTGACAAGCAAGTCCTGGACTGTCATCAGCAAAGAAGAAAACATTACTTGGAAATTCCTACATGCATGGGGAGATTTTAATGGGAAGAGATCCTGTAAGACAGCCCAATGATAACTCTACCTTAAAAAAAAAAAAAAAAAAAAAAAAAAAAAGGGACCAAAAAGCTAAAATGGTAAGATGGGGATCTTTGAGAGCACTGTGCCAAAAAACAAAGTATTTTCCCCTCTTCTTTCAATACTAATGCAATGGGAGGTGATGTATGAAATCATTCCTAAGACCATTCAATAAATATTCTCCACTGTGCTGTAATGAAAACAAGTGGTAGATTTCAAAGTTACCAGGGAGCAACATTTACAGCTGAGAAGGGACAGGAGAGAGTTTCCTGGGGTTCAAATGAATGTCCAAGTAACAAAGAGCTAGTGAAGATTTCACCTTAAACTGACCACTGGCTGGAAACTAACCATAAGAAACTCAGCATAACTGAGAAGCACAAAGTAAGAAAAAGGAAAGAACAAAGTGAATTATTAGGAACATGGAAAGTTCAGCAATTTTGGATCATCCACGGATTTGATGTTTCAATTATTTTTTTTAATCTTATAAACATTTTTTAAGGACAACTTGGTAAGAGTCTACACATGATTATTAGACATACGATGGCTTTCAGTGTATAACCAAGAGTTCTGGGAATAGGTAAGGGAGAGAATATATCAACAAAAGCAAGATTCCATGAAACAAAACATGGGAGTGATACAAAAATAATATTTCTAATTTTCTGTGTTAAGGCAGTTTAAAAGATTATTCCTCAAATAACACAGGGACATTTGAAGGGGCTAATTTTGAAGGAAGAAACTAATGTGTAAATCATAGCATATTTGATACAGAAATAAGCAGTCGTACTTTAACAGTGATTACTTAAAAAGAACCATGACATGTAAGGAGAAGTAACTAAATTTTCCAGTAATCTCAGCCAACATTTCTAAAAATTTCCCCTAAAAGAAGCTAGTTCCTTGGCCCTGGTGCCCCTGTCTTTCCTGACAGATTTTGGTATAAATGAAGTATTCTGAAGAAAAATCATGATAATTTAGTAATAAATATAAGTTCATGTAGTTGGTTACTATATTGCTGATTTTATACACATTTTGATAACTTTAGGACCATTTGAGGGTGGTTAAGGTAAGATCTTTTATTAATTTCTTTTGTAGCCACTGAATACTTCTTAGGGGTACTTGTTCAATAATATCATTTTCAAATGAAAAATTATAGTAGACTCATGTTACTTCAATTCCTGGTGAAAATTCCAGAAATTTCATCCACTATTATTTCCTACATTTAAAAATAACTTTATGAAACCACTGATTAAGTTTTAGGTCAAAGCCAAAATTAAAATATTAAGTACAATTTTACTGAGTTCTAAGGATATTTTCCACATTGCCTTAGGTCCTGCAGATTATAAAAAACATATTTTATGAATATTTTCAATGAGTTTTTTGCACTTAAATACTAATATTACATAATTGACATTATTGTAAACATAAAAATCTAATAATTAAATTGATTAGTTGATTGCTTCTTACCATGAAAGTGCTAAGGTAACACCTAAAGAAAGATCCACCTTAGAGATAGAGATAGAGATAGATAAAAATAGAGATAGAGATAGAGATGAGAGAGAGAGAGAGATTGAAAACAGACATCAACTAATATGATTGAGGATATACTAATTCATTGAGTATCTACTACTCTGGAACTAACCTGGACGGCTACCAGGTAAATAGTACTAGGTAAACAGAAGTGCTCCTCATCCCAAGGAGTGCCAAATGTGTTAAAATTATGACATACTGGAGGCCTGGTGCGTGAATTTGTGCATGGGTAGGGTCCCTTGGCTTGGTTGGTGATTAGGGCCATCTTGACCAGTCCTGATCAGGGCAATCTAGGCCAGCCAGCTGGGGGAGGGACTGCAGGAAGGTGGCCAGCCAGTGGGAGGAAGGTTGGCTGTGGGAGAGCACTGACCACCAGGGGGAAGCTCCTGCATTGAGTGTCTGCCCCTTGGTGATCAGTGCACATCATAACAACCAGTCATTCAGTCAACTGGTTTAAAGGTTTCTTAGGCTTTTAGAGATATCAATTATATAAGCAAATAAATAAGTAGTTGCCTTTTCTTTTTACAAATGAAAAGAGCAAACTTGTAAATAAAATAAAATAAAATAAAATAAAATAAAGGTACCGCATAAAACATTACAGTGGTAAGGAATGGCTTTTCTTAGGAGATATTATAGTTAGAACTATAGTTAGATATTATTCCTAAGAAGGAATAATCCTACTAAATTTAAAGAAAGTCATCTCACAGGTCACATCGTTGGCATTGTTCATTCCAATCATTCGTGTGTGTGTGTGTGTGTGTGTGTGTGTGTGTGTGAGTTACAGTTTAGAGCATCTTCCATATTATGCTTCTTTCTCCCCACTTAGCATATCAAGAGCAATTTCTCACATAGTATTTTTTCATAAATGTTTTTAATGATATTTTCTCATAGAGCTCTCCATATTTTATCAAATCAGTTAAAACACCTCTTTCCATTGTTATAAAAAATACTACTTTGGAGAATATTTTAGTTTGTAAATACTTGTATTCCAGATTATTCTCTAGGATAGATTCCTAGAGTTGAAATTACTGGATAAAAAATATGTATAAACATACAGTAATATTTGGTACATATTATTATTTCTGTAAGTAATTATCTCAGGTATTCTTACTAAAATTGTTACAATTTTATTTTAAAATTGTAACAATTTTAGTAAGAATACCTAACTACTCTCCCTTGCTGGCCTGATCACACTAACTGCTCTCCCCTGCCGGCCTGATTGCCTTAACTGCCTAACTGCTCTTTCCTGTTGGTCTGATCTCCCTAACTGCTCTCCCCTGCCAGCCTGATCCCCCTAACTGTTCTCCCCTGCTGTCCTGATCACCTCTAATCATTTCTGCCTCAGCCCCACCTCCATGGCTTTGTCCAGAAGGACATATCTGGTCTAATTAGCTTAGTATAGATTATGCTTTTAGGAAAGTGTCTTAGCTTCTGTAACTTAAAAGAAGTAATTCAGCTTCTAGAGGCATCTACTTTGATAATGGCAAAAAGCTTAAAACAGGTAAAATGGGATTTTACCATATCTTTTGATCAGCATTTTCATTACCTTTGGCTCTCTGATATTAACATCTATATAAAGTAGAGGAATATTAAATGTATTTAATACACTCAGGAAGAACAACTGATCTTTTCAAGTCCTTCTTGCAGGAAGTTTCAGGGTTTCCCTTTTAAATTTTAATTAGCATTCATTTTAAAAACTTTTTCTCCCATATTTCATCAGGATGGTCATGGTATCATAAGATGTTTGATTAACAGAAAACACATTTTATTTTATTATATATTATGCATAGATTATTTGACCTTCAATTTTGGTTTTTTTTTTGGTAGGTTTTGAGGATGTTTTAAATGATTCAAATGCTGTCTGTTTACTATGCTAATAGGAAAGCGAAATGAGAGGAGTATAATCCATAGAGCTGATTTCCTCTGAAAATTTCTATCCAAATATGTAATAACTATAGCAGCAATGTCAACTGAACTTCTATGCTTTCGATCATGAATAGGTGATAACAGTTGCAGAACTTTAACTGTCAATATTATGTAGACCTTGATCACAGAGAAGTGATACCTTATCCATCACTCTTCATGACTTTCAGACGACCTTACTGAGCTCTTTGTCCACTGCCTGCCCACAGATAATACATCTCAGGCCACTGTCCACTGTTTAGATAGAAATGTATAGTTCTTGTTCTTCTATCCACTATGCCCTAAATAGGATACATGAAGCTCTTTCCAGAGATACCTGAGCCAAGACATTTTTAAGTGACTCCATTTACACATCTTTCACTTCTATATGAATTATTTCCCCAAACAAGAATAAACCTACTGTCAAGGCCATATCTTCTACATATACTTTTGATTAGTCTCACACACACACACACACACACACACACACACACACAAAACATTCTTTGCACCCACCTATATGTAGCATGATGCATGATACCACAACTTAAGTACCCATAGGACCAGAAACTAGGGTGAAATGGTAGGAACAATTCAAAATACTATCCATGTAGAGAAACAAATTATTCTAATGCCCAGGTAACAGATCCTTCACAAAGTGGAGAGTTTTTAATTTTTTGCTTTCAATAAAATGGAAAGAGAACCTAATCAAACAAACCGTCAGCTGCTAGATTATTAAAAAATTAGTTTTGAAGATACCTACTGTGTTATTTTTGGCCTACAGTTTGGAATAAGTTCAAAGATTTGAGTGACTTTAATAACATTTTTTCTTTCCTAGCTAAGCATTTGTCTGAATAATGTTTCCCAATGCAAACTCCATAATAATACAAAGGAGTGGAACTGATGCAGGACTTTTCTCTATACAAGAAAAATTCATCTGAAGAATTATGAACCACTTGGAGTGGGAAGGAGAAATCCCAACATTTCATTAAGAAAAGAATTTGCAACAAAACTTAATTTTAAACTTTAATTATCAAAGAATGTAAAATGTTTCTTTGGTTTTTATCAATTTAGTACCAATAATTGTAATGCTAACTCAATCCATAAGAAAATATTAGCATTTAAAGGCTCATATCATGGAAATATTTTTAAAATTAGTTTTACATGCATACAAATTTCCTTTAAATGATAGTTGTTATTCTATTTTTACAATGTAAATTTGAATTATATTAGCATACACGTCTGTGTTAATTAGGATAAAAACACAAGTTCTGAAGTAGGAAAAAACACCAATAAAGAAAACCTTGTTTATCTTTTTAAATAGATAATAATTAATGATACATTGCAGATAATTTTGAATTTTCATTTCCCTGAACATGCAATGTTAGGTGTCCGTTGTCAATATCTACAATATGGAAGAGATTACATCCCTTGTAACTATTTAAACATTTTAGATAACTTAAAAATCTGCATTAGCATATATAAATTTTTCAAACATATTTTAGGAAGGAAACAAACAAAAAATGTGAAGAGAATTATACTGGATGTCTACCTCTAATTCTGCTTTTGATCATTTCCTGAAGGAACAGATTGCTACCATTTTGTGTGTGAGCATAAGGTTAAAATTCATTGAGTGTTGTGAGTGTGTGTTTGTGTGTGTGTGTGTATGTGTGTGTATTTAAGATGTGAAAATATGCAGGGTTTTGGAAAGACAATTCTTGTTACAATGTGGCAAGTGGAACAGAGAAGCAAGAAGTTGGATGCTGTTATAATTTACCTGACAGTGGAAAAATTTTAGAATGTACATGATCTCAGAAAAATAAAAATAAGTGCTTTTTTTGGGGGTGGTGGTGGTATTTTTTAAAAGCTATTTTAAGTCTATATTACCTGATTTTTTTTTTCTATAAAGTACAAGTTAACTGCACAGGGAGAGAAAATAAATGCCCTTTTAAACCTTAAGCAAATTAAACATAAGATTTTCACATCACTCACTTATCATGAGTGGTTCTCATAATGAAATGTGAATTAGTACTCCCAAACTGCTAGAAATCCAGCTTCTCAAACAAAGCAATGCAGCAATGAAAATTGTCTTATTAATTTAAAAACATAAAATACTTGAAGGGAGTTAGGTTGACAACTCTCAACCATCATATAATGCACATTTATGGGAACAGGCACAGGGGAGAGGCCAGTGAGACTCAGAAAAAGGACTGAGGGCAGGAACTCTGCTAATTCTCTCTATTACCATCCAAATTCTCTCTGTGTTTAGCAGCAGCAATAGTGTGTCACATATGAGCAGTATACAAAGACACTAAGCAGGGGGTAGCTGTAAATCTATGTTTTTACTGTCAGTCTCACCATGGCATATAAACTCCCAAAGGGCAGGCATTCCTCCATTGTGTTTATTGCTCACTGCTGTATCCCTAGTACGTTGAAAGAGTGCCTGACCACAGTGAGGTGTAAATAAATACTTGTTGAATCACTGGATGAATGAGTGCTTGAAGGAATAAATGCATGAATTTATGCATTGCAGAGTTTCAGGATACTGAAAACCATGGGAGAAACTTCAAGAACGGTGTGCTTATTCTTGCTAAGTGATTTGATTCAGGGAATTTGAATGAAGGTGATTGGACCCAGGGTTTAGGAGTCCATTTTGGAGATTTTTAAGTTGTAATTGGAAGACTATTATTCTTTGGAAAATTGATTCTTTCTTCAATATTTTTTTTATTGATTTCAGAGAGAAAGGGAGAGGGAGATTATATATATATATATATATATATATATATATATATATATATATATATATATATCAATGATGAGAGAGAAGCATTGATCGGCTCCCTCTTGCATGCCCCCTACTGGGGATCAAGTTTGCAATCCAGGTATGTGCCCTTGACTGGAATCGATCCTGGGACCCTTCAGCCCGCAGGCTGATACTCTATCCACTGAGCCAAATGAGCTTGAGCCAAAAATTGATTCTTGATCACATAAATAGTAGAGTGACTAGAGAGGAAATTAGGATTTGAAAAATATATTTTGCTTATTTATTTTCCTAAAAATGGAAGACATAAGAATAAAAATTTCTCATGCCAACATAAATAGTAAGTTCAATAGCTGTTATAAACAAAAATAGTAAGAGTTTTTTTTTACATAGTTCTTTGCAAAATACTTCCAAGTATATGATCTCATTTGAAACTTTAAATTGCCCTTTGATTTTTGTTGTTGTTGTTGTTGTTTTGTTTTTTTAAAATATATTTTATTGATTTTTTTACAGAGAGGAAGAGAAGAAGGATAGAGAGTTAGAAACATCGGATCAGCTGCCTCTTGCACACCCCCTACTGGGGATGTGCCCACAACCAAGGTACATGCCCTTGACCAGAATCGAACCTGGGATCTTTCAGTCCACAGGTCAACACTCTATCCACTGAGCCAAACCGGTTTTGGCCTGAAATTGTCCTTTGATACAAGGCTATGGGTAACCATGCTTTGTATCAAATCTTAAGCTTGACTTTCTCTCTGGAAACCGAAGTGAGGAAGGCCAAATATCTAGTCCAAAGTCATGCAACTAGTGAATGGTGGAGACTAGAATACAGCTCAGTATTTTGACCACATCAATGTTAACACCATTAGAATACACTCAAAGAAACATACATTTTTACTTTTGAGTACTCTGTAAGTGACATGGGTTAATTTAATGGGAATCCTGGTTTAATGTGCCAGTTTCATTTATGTAAAAATGTTAAAGCACTGAAATTTGGTGCTATCTGTCATGTTCATTTTCTGTAGCTATTAACTAGAGCCAATAAACAAGTGGGTGGTTAATATCCTTTTATGCCCTCAGGAAAGGAGGAATCATTTGCATTTCTAAATTAAAGTACTCAGCACAAGAAGTTTTCTTTTAAGCAAAGAGTACTGAAGATTATTGAAAAAAATAGCTGATCTAATTTAGACATCAGAAATAAAGCATGCCCTCAGAAAATGTTTATTTTAAAAGGATATGTAGTTTCCTTGAGAAAATTACATCCGAAGAGGCAGATGCAGATAGGCTGGATAGAAAGGGATGAGAGCAAAATAATACACCAGTTGAATCTTGTAGAGATTATTTTTGTAACAGCATACTTCAGCTAACACTTGAGAATACAGACTTGATGCAAAAGTACAGAGTCAAGGGAGTTTCAGAAGTGGAAATTGAGTCCTGGGAACTAAAAGGACTTGTTTAGGTTCTGTGACTGATGAGTTAGTTGCACAATGAGAAAAATAGCCCATGTCTCCTTACATCTTTGCCCTCTATAATGTTACTGCATCCAACTTTCCAACCTTGCAAAGATTCAGTTTATATTGACTCTATATTCCACCTTTTAAAGTAGAGAATGACTTAAGGACTAGAACAATAATTAGACTGGACAATGAGCCAGGAATACAATAGCAGCCTGGATGTCAATTAAGCTGCTATTTTATACAGGTCATCACAGAACTCCCCACAAGCATTATCATAAAAGCCTAAAATGGCCTCCATAATCTACAGTGCCAATGTTGGCATATGAAAATGCAAGCCAACTGGGAAATAATTCTATAAATTCTGCAAACAGGTGAAGAATATACTATTTAAAAAGATCAGTCAATAAAAATCAATTTTATCTTCTTGAAATTCCAGTTGTTTCCAATAACTCCTTAAATTCTGATTCAATTATACCTTCTAATTGGGATCCAGCAGTTATTAGTTTATGTATTTCTAACATCTACTCAGATTTAGAGGGCTATGGGTCACCATGCTTTGTATCAAACCTTAAGCTTGACTTTGATCTTTCTGGTTATTATCTTTACATTGTGACATAGAAAAAAGTCAAACTACATATAGTTTTCAATGAAAACTTGACTTCAGGTCTTCTATATTGATACATTGAGTAAGAGGAAGGACGTTAAATGATTCTGAAAAAGAATTAAAAATCAGCCATATGATCATCATAAGAATTGTGTTCATTAATATAAAAAAGAATTATATTCAATTAAAATATCTACATGCTCCAAGTGCTGCTTTCCAATTTATCAAACATGAAATGAGGGTGAAGGGGTTGGAGTAGAGTGGTACCTGGTTAGGCTACATCATAGCAAGCAGACCTTATAAATGTATCATCCAGAAAGTCAGTCACAGATGCTATTTGTTTGTTGTCTCATGTGATTAATTATCCCTTTAATTGATATGAATTGAAATGCAAATAAGAATGTGCAAATAGTTTTTTTGGCCTCTCTATATTAATACATGTTAAATTTATTTTTACTATAAATACAATTTTTTCCCCCAAGACAGCATTCATTATATGAGCAAGGACCCAACCTATTAACAAAATGACATGGAGGAATATTGAGATGCCCCACTTTATTTAACCTACCAGCCCATTAATCAGTCTGTATCTTTGTATACTATTACTAAAATGCATTCTTTTAATGACACACTTACTAGGGGAATCTATAAATTTAACTTTCTTTCCAGCCTAAAATGTAAGTCTCCCAGAGAAAGTCATGCATTGGTTTTGTTGAAGCACCTGGTCACAAGATGGGATAATTATGATTACCAGAATGTCTATGATCTTTTGAACTGACTTAACTTTCATTCTATATTTTTCACATCCAACCAAAATGAAATGAACATCTTGCCTTCATTCTCTCTCTTAGCATCATTAATCTTTTCTTTCTTTTTTTTAAAAAATATATTTTATTGATTTTGTACAGAGAGGAAGGGAGAGAGATAGAGAGTTAGAAACATCGATGAGAGAGAGTCATCGATCAGCTGCCTCTTGCACACCCCCTACTGGGGATATGCCCGCAACCAAGGTACATGCCCCTGACCAGAATTGAACCCGGGACCTTTCAGTCCCCAAGCCGACGCTCTATCCATTAAGCCAAACTGGTCCCGGCCATTAATCTTTTCTTGAATGTCAAGAAAGTTTCAATTAGATGGAGAACCAAGATGTTGAGATATACAAATACTGCTGCCTCCCACAACCTCATCAAAATTACAATTAAAATACAGAATAACTATCAACCAGAATCACTGGAAAGTTGGCTGAATGAAGTCCTACAACTAGAGAGGTAAAGAAGAAAGCACACTGAGATTGATAGAAGATGTGAAGCGCAGGATGGGTTGGTCTGGCACCCATGTAGGCCATTTTTTCAATTGGGAGAAAGATCACCTCTGGTGAGGCTTCCCAGAGGAGCAAGGGGCTCCAGCCCCACACCTGATGCCCAGTCAAGGGTCTCAGAACTCCCTATGGGTAGTAAGAACTATGGGCTATAAAAACCAGAGGGGATTGGGGCTCAGTGACACAGATGTTGCTGGAGACCCAGCTGCTCTTTTTAAAAGGCCAGCACCATGAACTGAACTTACGAGGTCCTGCTTTCCCTGAGCTCCAGCACCAGGGTGAGGCTCTGGGGAACCCAGACACATATGAAGAGAATGACTGTCTGGCATCAGGGCAGGAACTTAGGGTGGCTTTCTTCCAGATGGAGGTGCTTTCAGCAGTCATTGAAGCTATTTCTGTTTGCTCTGCTTGGTGATTCGCTGAGACCTTGCCCCATCCAAATTACAAACCTACCCAAGCTGTGTGCAGCAGCTTTTGCATATGAATGGCTTGTCCTTGGTCAGGCTAAAACCTGTCAAACAAGCTGAAGCTGGGTCAGGGAGCCCCAAATCTATCAACAAAAGGCCTAAGACAAGGCACAAGCACCAGCCTATCTTGCTTTACAGCTGGGCCTTGTCTGGGCACTTCCAAACCCATTACAAAGAGGGAATCTGTAGATCACTCTGTAGCTCTTGCTGAGTGACCGCAGGCAGTGGCTGACTTTGTTCCTCCCTGGAGACTAAGAGCCAGTGTACCTAGTGGTCAGTGTGAGACCATATCAGATTACAGTTCTTCACATCCATAGGCAACACACTCAAGGGGCAGACTCAGTGAGCACCAAAGCAAGTCCTACTCCATGGGGGGTGGGGGGTGTCCTAGACAGAAGCTTCCCCACTATAGTTACAGCTGGCCCTCAGAGCCAATTGGCTTGGAGATTAATTCCTCCCAGTGAAAGCAACAGAAATCAAGGCTTAACTACAAGACTGTGCACACCTAGAATGTCCACCTCAGGTGACAGGGGAGGCTGAGTCACTGGGCCCTATAGGGCACCTACTATACAAGGCCACTCTATCAACTCAAGGAGACATAGCAGCTCTACCCAATACATAGAAATAAACACAGGGAAGTAGCTAAAATGTGGAGATAAAGAAACATATCACAGATGAAAGAAATAGAAGAAAGAAAACTACTAGATATAGAGTTCAAAACCACAGTTACAAGGTTGCTCAAGAACCTTCTAGAAACACCCAAGGGACTTAGTAAGATTTTAAAGGATCTTAGTAAGAATGCAAAAAAATAGAAATAATATAAATAAAATTAAAAAAAAAAAGAAGAAAAAAAGAAAAAGACCAGTCAGAAATTAAACCTACACTGACTAAAATAAAGAATAATATACAGGGATTCAAGAGTATACTAGAGGATCCTGAGAATAAAATCAATGATTTGAAATATGAGGAAGCAAAAAAATACCCAATCAGAAGTGTGAAAAGAAAAAGAAGTCCAAAAATACGAAGACAGTGTAAAGAGCCTCTGGGACAACATCAAACATCTGAATTATGGAGGTACCAGAAGGAGAGAGACAGCAAGATATTGAAAACATATTTGAAGAAATAATGACAGAAAGCTTCCCTTACCTGGTGAAAGAGACTTACAAGTCCAGGAAGCACAGAGAACCCCAAACAAAAGGAATCCAAAGAGGACTATGCCAAGACACATCATAATTAAAATGCCAAGGGCTAAAGACAAAGAAAGAATCTTAAAAGCAGCAAGAGAAAAGCAGTTAGTTACCTATACAGAAGTGCCCATATAACTGTCAGCTGATTTCTCAACAGATACTATGCAGGGTAGAAGGGAGTGGCAAGAATATTTAAAGTGATGAATAACAAGGACCTACCATAAAGATTACTCTACCCAGCAAACCTATCCTTTAGAATTGAAGGTCAGATAAAGAGCTTTACAGATAGGAAAAAGCTAAAGGAGTTCATCGCCATCAAACCAGTATTATATGAAATGTTGAAAGGTATTCTTTAAGAGAGGAAGAAAAAAGAGATAAAGAAAAAAATATGTAGAATAAAATGGCAACAAATACATATCTATCAATACTTGAATCTAAAAATAAAACAAAAAAATCTAATGAACAGAATACACTGTTGAATAAAATAGAATCAGAGGCATGAAAATTGAAGACTGATGATTATCAGAGGAAATGGGGTATTGGGGTGGGAAGAGATATAACAAAGATCTTATATGCATATATTTATTACCTATGGACACAGACAATAGGGTGGCAAAGGCCTGGGGTGGGGTGGGAACTGGGTGTAGGAGAGATATAAGGGGGAGAAAAATAAACATCTGTAATAATCTCAACAATAAAGATTTTTAAAAAGTTTCAATTAAATAGTAGACTGTATGATGGTAGAATGAACACCTACCTAGCAAAGATAATAAAATTCCTCTTTATTGTCTTATTTTCACTTGTGTATAATGTAAGGAGAGGGATGGACACAATTTTTTAATCTTTTTGCTTTTCTCATCACAAACACAGCCCATTCCTCTCAACCCTCCTTTGAATGACTGGCTTAAAGCAACACTCCTCTTTGTGATGTTGACACTTCTTCCTCTGTTCTGACTGAGCTATATTGATGCACTTGTCATGTTCCAGCAGTGTAAGCCACTTACTTGACAGATTTACAATGTTCTAACTTTTTAAAGTTCTGAAACTTATAATTAGACTATGCACTCAATTTTTACACAAACAGTTCAGCATTGAAGTTTCTGCTTAAATATACTTTGACACACTACCTTCTTGGCAGGTTCCAATTATACTTTATTGACTGGAGTTGCCAACATTGGAGAAAGCACACACCACTTTCTTAGCTGTGACTTTGTTATTGACCATGATTGCCAACACTGGAAAAGGAGCATGTGGTTTAATTCACTGTGTCTTCAGACTATTATTGTTCACAGCTGGAAGTGAATTATTCACTTTTGTCAATTTTTGCCTTTTTCAAGATGACTTTGTTACTGTTGATTTCTTTAACTTACTGAATCTGAAATAATAGCAGGATTCTACAAAATGGCCACTGAAAACGATTTTTCATTAGTGCTCAGCAAAGCCATTTAGGGAAAATGAGAGTACTTTATAATTGGCCACTTCCCTCTTTCAGGCTTCCGAAGAATATTTTCAGTTTCAATTGAGAAAAATCAGGATCAAACCCTACAAAGTGCCTTTGAAATCAGTGTGCTTTATCAAATAGCCCAATAATTATAAAAAATTAAAAAATCTTCTGCTAAAATATTAAGATTTGCTATGTCTTTATATATTTTAAAACGTGAGAACACTTTCCCCCTTCTGAATATACATGGAAACAAGGAACTCATAAGGAAGGAACTATCAATAGAATTTGGGGTTCTTAAACATTCTATGCTATAATTCTCCTTGCTTTCTATCACTACTCAAAAGTATAACTCTCTAGTACATGGACAACTGATTTGAAATCTGGCAAAAGAAAACTAGATTAATTTTTATAATAAATTAAGATAAATAATTTAGGTCAATATTGAGATAACCTAATAATTTCTGCCAATATATTTAACTGTTATATTCTTTTCCTCAGCTGCACAATCAGAGAATTAACTTACTATCCTTTTGCTAACATACTTTGACCCTCCTACCTCTCCTTTCACTGTTCTAGGGCAATTCTAGAGAAATGAATTTGCTGAGTTTTCTGGAAGGGTATTGAACAAAATGGCCTTAATGTCCCCTCCCCACCAACCCTGCCTCAGCTTGACTAAATTTTAGAAGGGTTTTATCATTATTTTTTTTTATGACTAGTCACCCCTGATCTCCCAGTTCTTAGAGCCTTTATTTTAGAAAACTATCCATTGTTAATTCTTTCTCTCCCCCTTTGAGATGTAAATCATCTCCCAGCCTCTTGTCAATTTTACAACCCAAGAGTATCTTTCTCAGAGACTTGGGAGTCATCGCTTTGAAACGTAATTATCAAGAAAGACAGGACTTCAATCTCCAGTCACTGTGAGAGGATAGGATGCTAAGCTCAATAAGCACCAATTAGCAAATACAGATTGCCTAATCATATTGACCAGCCACCACCCCCCACCAGCCTCTTACAGTACTTTTCCACTAGCTCCCCAAGGGCTTAAAAACTCTCCTGCCTTTTGTTGCAGTGGAGTGGAGTTCAATTTCTCTCTACTGCATTAGTCTCTCACCCACATTGCAACATTCTTGAATAAAATCTTCCTTGCCTGCTTAACTCCATCTGGAGCAATTTCTGGTTGACAATCCATTTACTTTGACTTACTAAAAAAATAGTTTTGAATAGAATCATCTGCTGTTGTTGTTGTTTTCCTCATTTATGTTACTTTTGAATCTACCGGCCTATTTTGGTCCTGTTTTGAATTTTCTGGGGTTCTTTTCATTGAGCTCTGAAATGCACAACAATAAGAGAATGGTATTTAGCTAGATCTGTTTAAATGTGGTCATATTCTAACTCATTAGGTTATAACTATAATCCTATACACAATATCAACAAAGAACTACATTTATATAAGACTTTAGAGTATATACATAATTTTGAATAATTCTTCTTGAATTTATAAAAATAATCTGAAGGTATTGTGAATGATATTCATAACAATATACATACAAACATATTTTAAAGAAAAATCTATCTTGTTTTAATTATATAACTTGATATATAATATAGAGATTAAGTATTAATAATAAAAAATAATACCAGGTAAAAGTGATGTGTAGTGTACTTTATGCTAAATACACTCATTTCTCATGCAATCCTTAAAAGAATCTCTTAGAAAAGTGATAGATCCTCCCTTCCTCCACTTGATGGACAGGCATAAACCCCACCTTCGGCCAGACATTCCTGAGCTCTGAACCACCAATCAGAACCTGCCAAATACCCTAAGCTCCCGATTCCTAAATCCCTTGGTCCCTAATCACCAATCAGTGTGTACTGAGTGCCCTAATCCCTGCCCCCTATCTTTAAAGATGCTTGTATGCCCATTGCTAGCTCTCTTCGGCCCCTCTCTGTAGAAGCAGCTGGCAGGTACTCTTCTCTCCAACAAAGCCTGTGTGAGTCCTGCCATCCTGATCTCTGGCTATCTTCTCTATTTAATCTATCAAAAAGAACTTTTCAAGTAAGGAAACTGAAGCTTAGAGAGTTTAAGTAACTTATTCAAGGTGTTCAATAAATGTTTGCTGGATTGAATCATAATGATTTAGGTTGTCCTCTATAAACCTATTGCTCTGCTTATTTCTTTTTTCTAAACTGGGTAATACTCCTGTTTTAATGTGGTCAGAAACCCTTCACCCATGGTCATTATCAGAAATGGCAGCATTTACCTGAAGGAGACAAGTGTCCTGCATGGATTAGCACTGGGCCCTCCTGCAAGAAGTTGTGAGAGTCACTGGCAGCTTCTTATCAGCGTGTCTCCCTTCCTGGGCTCAGTAAGCCAGCTCTCTGGAGTCTGGATATGCACTGTGAACAGCTGCTGGTCCCACCCCAGAAGGCACTCTTTGGGACTCAGCCAAGTGATCCTTTATAAAACTGTTTGGCAGATTGCTCTGAAATTCATTTTGCTGCAAAGTGCTATGTAAATGCAAAGTGATTATCTTTATTGTAATAACTGAATTCATGTACCCTTTAAGATTCTACCAAGCCTATTTTGTAGACATTTTATGATGATACTCCATCATCAGCATCTTTTTTTTAGTCTTGTCATTTCTAAGCCCTCAACTCCAACTATCTAACTCCAAATAAAATTGTACTTGTGGTAAGACATCCCATTTCATACAGGCATACCCCAGAGATATTGCAAGTTTGGTTCCAAACCACTGTAATAAAGGGGATGTCACAATAAAGGGAGTCACATGAATTTTGGGGTTTCCTAGTGCATATAAAAATTACACTATACTTTAGTTTATTAAGTGTGCAATAGCATATATCTAAAAATGTGCACACCTTCATTAAATGCTGTATTGCTAAAAATGCTGGCCATCATTTGAGCCATCAGCAGATCATAATCTTTATGTAGGTGGAGGTCCTGCTTCTGATGCTCAGGATGGTGGTAGCTGGAGGTGGCTGTGGCTTTCTTCAGAATAAGACAATGAAGTTTGCAACCTTGATGGTTTCTTTCTTTCCCAAATGATTTCTCTGTAGCATTTGATGGTGTTTAATAGAATTTCACCCACAGGAGAACTGCTTGCAAAGTTGGAATCAATCTTCTCAAATCCTGCTACTGCTTTATTAACTAAGTTTATGTAATATTCTAAATCCTTTGTTGTCATTTCATCTTCACATCATCTTTACTGGGAGTAGATTGCATTTCTAGAATCACCCTTTATTTGCTCCTCTACAAAAACCATTAAAGTTTCATTAGGAGATTGCAGCAATCCAGTCTCATCTTCAAGTTCCACTTCTAATTCTGGTCTTCTTATTATCTCCACCACAGCTGCAGTTACTGACTCCACTGAAGTCTTGAACCCACCAATGTCATCAATGAAGGTTGAAATCAATGTCTTCCAAACACTTATTAATGCTGATATTTTGACCTCTTTCCATGAATGTTCTTAATGACATCTAGAATCGTGCATCTTATCAAAAAAAATTTCAATTTACTTGGCCCAGATACAACAGAGGTCTCACTATCTGTGGCAGTTAGAGTCTTACAAAATTTATTTTTAAAAAATAAAACTGGAAAGGCAAAATTACTCCTTGATGTATGGGCTGCAGAAAGGATCTTTGCAGGCATGAACACATTGATCTCATTTTACATCTTCATCAGAGCTCTTGGAAGACCAGATACATAATAAGCAGCAATATTTTAAAGGAGAACTTTTCTTCTTCTGAGTAATAGATCTCAACAGTGAGCTTAAAATAGTTAGTAAACAATGTTGTAAACAGATGTGCAGTCATCCAGGCTTTCTTGTTCCATTTTTAGACACAGGCAGAGTGGATTTAGCCTCATTCTTAAAGGCTTCGGGATTTTGGGAATGGTAAATAAACATTGGCTTCAACTTAAAGTCACCAGCTGTATTAGCCCCTAACAAAAGAGGCAGCTTTTCCTTTGAAGCTTTGAAGCCAGGTATTGAATTCTCTTCTCTAGCTATGAAAGTCCCAGATGGCATCTTCTTCCAGCATAAGGCTATTTCATCTACCCTGATTATCTGTTGTTTAGTGTGGCACCTTCATTGATTATCTTAGCTAGATCTTCTGGATAACTTCCTGCAGCTTCTTTATCTGCTCTTGCTGCTTCCCCTGGTGCTTTTATGTTATAAAGGCAGCTTCTCTCCTTAAACCTCATGAACTAAGCCATGTTAGTTTCAAAGTTTTCTTCAGCAGCTTCTTTACCACTCTTAGACTTCAGAGAGTTAAAGAGAGTTAGGCCTTGGCTTCCGGGAATCCTCTGGTGGCTTGATCTTTTCTCCAGTCCAATAAAACCTCCTCCCAATCAGCAACAAGGCTGTTTCATTTTCTTGTCATTAGTGTGCTACCCCAGAGAACACACTATCATCTATGTTCTTGAGTTTATTTACACCCATTATATTTTATGGTGGGAGTACTACTATGCAATAGCATGCTACTGCACATCTCTTTCAACTTCCAAGTTCAGCAACTTCATGTTGTTTCAAGATGATGTGGGTTACAGAATTCAGAAGACTCTATAAATGTGCTGTTCCACATTTCTGGCCATACTATCTGCTTACACAGGTTGACCTCAGCAAGTCATGTGGCCATGCCTGAAATCAATATGGCCAGAAAAAGGAGAGACGAGGAAGGAAAGGACTCATCACCAGGCTACCTCTCTGATCCCCTCCGGTTTCCCCTTATGTGTCACTTCACTCCTTGATAAAGCTGCAAGAACACTGCCACAGCCTTTCAGCATCCCTTGTTTACCAACAGCATTTATGGAACACCCGCTATAGAACAAATGTAGAAGCATTTAAAACAACTTATTTTAATTATTATCTTTCTTCACTATTCTATTTGCTAATCTTTCCCTTTTTTGAATAAGCTCCTCTCTTTCTTTCTTGAAATCCTTAAAATCTTGGTAAATTCCTGAATTTTATACACACACTCACTCATTTAGGAACATATGCCCTTTTTAGGTTAGTGTGTGTGATAAAGGCCAAGGAAAGAGGTAAAGAGCCTCCTTCTCTGGATTTGCAGACCAGAGTTTCAGTTCTTTGCACTTTAGTTACCAAGAGTACAGCAGCCCCCAAAGTTTTTTCTACCAAGTCACATTACTTTGTATTAGGATTGTCTGAAGTAGCTGCTTAACGAATGGAGTGAGATGCTTAGAAGGAAGCCCAATTTATTCTAACAATATAACAAAAGAAAATAACTCAATTGCTTTGAAAAGATAAAGTAGCAAATATACAGTACTTGTGTCTTTTCTTGCACACTGATGGCATAAATGTGGCCTCGTATGATGTCCTGTGGCATATCAGAACTCACAAAAAAACACCTCTTCGTTAGTTCATTCATTTATTCATTCATTCATTCATCAGAATACCCAGTGCTAAAAGGTGTTATTGAAAAACAACTTTTAAAAAGGAGAATAAAAAATGGAGAAGGGAATATGTATCCCCTTGTCAAGCTGCTTAATCTTGATCCCCCACTAGGATCTTTGCTTCTCTGTGGATTACAGTTTGAATACACCTCCAAGACAATAGCTGATTTTACTGATATTGAACTGAGGTTCACCAAACATAAGATGATTTTGTCCAAAAGTTAGTGGTTAAGCCCAGGATCAGATATTGGTTTTTTTTTCTTCCAAATTAATGTTCCTGCACCTAATTTCTAGATATATAATTTATTTTTCTGTGTAAAATAACAAGTTTGCCAAATTCCACCTAAATAAGTATCATAGTCAGACAAATAAAATCCTTAGAGTAAATATATATTTTGCAATCCACACTGGGTCTTTAAATGCTCTTTCATTCTTTTAAATTGTTTCCTGAGACCAGTTGGCATGTACTCCACAAAATTCTAAAATGTTTTGTTTATAGCATCAGCTTTTTACTGTGAATTGAAGTGGTACTTAGTTAATCAGGAGAACAGTTTGCTTTCTCTAATTATTAAATGTTTTCAAAAAATAAAGGTGAGAGGAGACAAGAAAGCACTAATCACCAGAGAAAATTATTTTATTGGATTTTGCACCAAAGGATGCCAAACCTACATGTTGGAATGTCACTGTGCTTCCCTGGGAAGGAAGGTCACTCATCACTGGAAAAGTTTTATTGAAACCAAGTCTGATCATCTCAAGGGGAGTGTGTGGCAAACAAAAATGATCTTTTCTAAAGAGTAAATACTCAGACCACACAATGAAGTATCCGAAATGATCAGAAATAATTTCCAATGGAACCTGCGTTCACAGCTCAACTTTCTGTCCTCTAGTGTGTATGCACTTTGTGCATCTTGAAATTATAATTATACAATCACTATTATGCCATTCCAAGCATTTTAAGGGAAATTACAGTTTGAATAGTAAACACATCCAGTTGTGGGCTGCACCTTCAAAGTGGCTGGGAATGATGTTAGATTTCAAATACGAAAGGTTCCAGTACCTAATTAGAAATGAGCGTTCCAATGCATTGATTAAAATGATCAGCTGTCTCAACATGATGAAACCATTCATAGCTATTGGCTTTTTCATTCATCTTTTCTGGGAATGACTACAATGTAACAGTTTTTCTGCCTCATCCCCAGGATCTACTGTCAAGATAATTTTTTATAAAGTTCACGGAGAATATTCAGGAAATATTTCCATGAACTTGGAGGAAAATATTATTAATTTAAAATTCCAATTATTCATAAACCATCACTATGAAACTATATTTTAAAAAATGTATTTGTTTGATTATTTGATAAATTTCCAATGTCATCACTGAATACTAAACTCCAAAACCATGCTTTGCTTGCTCACTGATACCTAGAACAATTAAAAACAATTTTCACAAACACCGGGTTCCTCAGACTTAATGTATGAAAAGGGTCAGAGGCTCTGTGGCAAAAGAACTTATTGGGAAATGCCAGCCATTAAGAATAGCCGGAGCATCGGTGTGATGTGGGAAGGGCCAGGTGACAAACAAAACAGGGACAACCAGCAGCAGCCACATACAGAAGGGCTTTGTGTGTCCTTGTAATGCTTTGAAAAATGAGAACACAACGTTTATATCAAACTCAGGTTCCAAGAAATGGAAAGCAGGCCAGAAGAGGTTTATAACAGATGTTTCTGCTGAAAGCCCCACACCTTGTTTACCCTTTGCAAAATGAGACCTACAGTACAGGACCACATGAATCTAAGCTTTGACTGAGCATGGTTTATACCTGTCCTCTATCCTGTTATGTCTCAACATACAACAAGAACTGGACCCAGAGTATACATTTGGTAACTATTTGTTAAATGAGTAAAAAAAGTGGATAACTGTGTTCATTTAAAAATAGTACTGGGTGCTGCATGAAAGCAATAAACTAAAAGTGCACAGATTAGGGAAAACAAAACACAGCTATACCATTAAAAACACCTGCTTCTTTAAACTTCAAGACCAGCAATAGACACTTAACCTCAGCCTTCCACAGTCATAGCCATCACACCTTCACTGCACTGTCTGTGCTTCTCTGTGCCTTGAGGAACTGCTCATGAGTGCCACACGCTGATTTCCACCTCCCCGGATTTAAAGCAGGAAGTGAAATAGAATCCAAATCCCCCTTTCTTTTTTTTAGAATTATCAATGACTCAACCTACTCTGGGGAAAAGAAATGGAAACTGATTTATCAGGATTAAAACAAAAATGTTCTCTATAAAACTAATAACCAATTCACAATACCATCATTTTAAAAGGACTAATCGTATTTAGCAATATTAAATTAGCTAATTAAGATTAAAACAATTTATTAGCCAATAGCACAGTTATTTTAAAGGTATAATATTCCTATGCATGCAACTAACTTTCCAGAGCAGGGGTTATTGCTTTGGGAAGAATATGAGTTACTTTGCCACAGCTGGTTTGGTTCAGTGGATAGAGTGTCAGCTTGCGAAATAAATGGTCCCAGGGTTCGAGTCCAGTCAAAGGCACACGCCTGGGTTGAGGGCTCAATCCTCAATAGGGGGCATGCAGGAGGCAGTTGATCAGTGATTATTTCTCATCATTGGTGTTTCTATCTCTCGCTCAGTCCTCAATAGGGGGCATGCAGGAGGCAGTTGATCAGTGATTATTTCTCATCATTGGTGTTTCTATCTCTCTCTCCTTTTCCCTTCCTCTCTGAAATCAATAAAAAAATATTTTAAAAAAATATGAGTTACTTTGAAAATAGATTTGTTTCATGTACTTACTTAAATGGAAAATTTTAAAATATAATTGTTTTAACTATACTGGGTTGCTGTAGCATTTTAAATAAAAATGAAGAAACAATGTAAATGTCTTACATATAGGAAATAACATACTTTGAATTTATTTACTCAATGATAAAAAGAAAAGTATCTCCTACACATTGTATTCTTTAAAAATGTTGACAATTTAGACCAGAAAAAGTTTTTGTTCATACACTTATTCAAGTAATAGCTACATTGAATTTAATTCAAACACTATGAATTATTTTAAAAATATGTATTCAACTGAATTTTCATAGCATCAATTCACATAGGCACAGTGGTAGTATTTCAGGAGAAAATAAATTAAATCAGAAATTTTAGTAAATGAGACATTTATTTTTATACTTGGTTGAATAAAGGAGAATATAAATTATTTTGTAAAAATGTAAGAATTTTCATGAATTGGAATTTGTTGTTATTATTTTAAAAATAAATTTTTAAGAAAGAATCATATGCAAATACATCTACTTACATAAGCTTATGAATATATATATATATATATATATATATATATATATATTAATCATCTTCCATGCTATAGTATAGGTGAGAAGTTTCAATATTAGCTCTCAGACACAGCATTTCAAAATTATGGGTAAGGAATGAATCTAATACCATTTCTGAGATCCAATATCTTACTGAAATTGCTCCAAAGCCCATCTTAATTCCATCAAATTAAACCATTAATTTGGTTTCATCAAACAAATAAACAAAGAAAAAAAATCAGCTCTGACTGGTCTGATTCAGTGGATAGAGCGTCTGTGGATTCAAGGGTCCCAGGTTTGATTCAGGTCAAGGGCATGCACCTTGGTTGCTGGCACATACCCAGTGGGGGGTGTGCAACAGGCAGCTGATGGATGTTTTTCTCTCATCGATGTTTCTAACTCTCTAACCCTCTCTCTTCCTCTCTGTGAAAATCAATAAAACATACTTTAAAAAAAGAAAAAAAAATCAGATGTGACAAACTGCATAATTTTGTAGAATGATCAACTGGCACTCTTTATATTCCCCACAGGGTCTGAGAGCTGATGTGTTGAGACAAATTATTTATATTCCTCACACAGGAAAAGAAGCTATCACATATGATTTTTCAATGGGTCTATTATAATTCTACAATTTCTCAGAGTTTCCTATTCACTCCTTTTAAGTTCATAAGTGATGATGATACTGTCAACATCAAAGCCAAGGACAGTCTATCCTAAGAATCATGTATTAATATAACTAAAAGTCTTTTTAAATAATGACTTCATTTCACCAAGATCCCATGATAAGAATCAATATCCAGGCCACTGATCTTGCATTAATTACCCCTGTCATCACTAAATCTTGTCACAGTCACACTTTCTGGATACCTTGAATTAACATTGAGTGTAACCACAGGTTAAAAGCAAAAGCAAACGAAGGAGGATACCAAACAAACTTTTCTCCCATCGCTTTGTTGGGGATAGCCACAAAAGTATCATATGATGTAAAATTATTATTAAATTAATATAAACTATTCCTCAAAGCATTATATTATATTATATACTTTAAATATATACAATATTATTCATAAACTGGACCTCAAGAAAGCTGGAGAAAAATTATATAAAGACCACTGTATTTACAGAAAAAGTACATAATTAAATTGGCCTAATAAGAAAACCTATACTTTTTGTGAAGAAACGAACTATACCCTTTTATTTCATTGAGAAGGCATGTTCTTCCACACATTACAGTATATTTGCATTGTAGATTCTACCCTTAATAACTAATATTAATCTCAAACAAATATAAGCTACAGCAAAACAATATATTAAATGAAACTTGATATACAGGATTTATTTAAAAAAAAAAATTATGCCCTAGCTTAAGCATGTCAAACTCTTGGCTAGCAGCCTGCATACCTCATTTATTTGGCTCAGTGGGTAGACCATCCGCCTCTGGACTAAAAGGTCCCAGGTTCGATTCCAGCCAAGGGTGTAGGAGGCAGATGATCAATGATCCACTCTCATCATTGGTGTTTCTATCTCTCTCTCCCTCTCCCTTGCTCTTTGAAATCAATAAAATATATATTTAAAAAATTTATAATACACACATATTTAATATATATTCACATGCTAATATGCATGCAGATGTAAATTACATGAATATATATGCATATATAAGTGAAATATGTGTGTACACACTACAGAAATATGACTATATTTATTTTACAAATCTTATTATGTATGTGAATGTTAATCTGTATATATATATATTTCCATGAGAAATATATATATAGAAATATACAAAGCTAGTTCCAGGACATATGTACAGAGATTATGTTTTTTAATATCTTCCAATTTATGCAATTAAAATACATGTAAATTCTATGCAGATTGGTGCAGCCACTATGGCAAACAAATTTTTTTAAAAAATTAAAGATGGTACTGCTTATAACCCAGAGATTCCACTTATCCCTTTCCTTTTCCATATTATTTTTTTAACACAATAAATCAAGACAAACTTCAGTCCTGTGGAAAGCTGACCCTTTGTATTTATGTTCTTCAAATTCCACTTCACTTACGAATGGCACCAATCATAAACAAAAGCTTGATGAAATTGGAATGTTTGATTCTAAATCAACTGTCTCCTCACAGAATGCAGCCTAAAGAAATATCAATCATTCAGTCTACAGAGGCCATTCTGTCCCTCTGTCTAAAGTCATTCAAAATCCAGGATAGACTTATTACTGATTTTCAAAGTCTGACCATAGAAAGGTGGTAAGTGTGTAACACACATCTCCATGCTCCCTGTCTCAAGACCATAGGTGAGGTGGGTGATGGCTCTGTAGCACTAAGCCTAGACTTTAACCCCTAATCCTTTGTAATACCATGCTTTAGAAATCCATTACCAAATAAATGCAGCTGGAGTATGGGAGCTGAATCTCATTTGTTAGATATTATTGCTCTGGGGGTTAGCTCTTCCTGAGGGTCTATGTGCTGGAGGCTAAACCCAGTGAGTCATAATAAATGTGTAGAGTCCTCACAAGATTGAATGAACTTTTTTAGCAGGGCTGAAAATCTGCAAGTTATTACCTGCTGCTGAACAGCTGTAGGCATTTCCCCCACCCTGATAATACTTTATTGCTTACCATACCTTACCCTTGATTTGTATATCTGCTTTGCTATAGGGAAAATGTGGGAATAAAAAGCCTTGGGCCCAGAGATTCAAGAAACTTAATTACTAGAACTAAGCCTCCTCTGGCTCCCCCAAAATGGCTTCCAAATTCATATTTCTTCTCTAGCCTCTTTATTAATTTGCATCGCTGTTCTTTCTCCAGATTCCTGAACCCTAGTAGATGTGGATAAGACCTCGGCATTTATGCCTGAGATTCTACTATTTACCAGTGGGAGGGCAGTGGTGGCTCTCAGAGTAGTTTTCTTATTTCACTATTTAACAGTCACTGAACAGCAGGCACATGTCAGACTCAGTATAGGTCCTAGCAACATATCATATATAATAAAAGGCTAATATGCAAATTGACTGAATGGCAAAATAACTGGTCACTATGATGCACACTGATCACCAGGGGACAAGACGCTCAATACAGGAGCTGCCCCCTGGTGGTCACTGTGCTCCCACAGGGGGAGTGCCTCTCAGTCAGAAGCCCTGAGCCAAGCTCATGGCTGGCAAGTGTAGTGGAGGTAGCTGGAGCCTCTCCTGCCTCTGAGTCAGTTGGGCATACTCTGAGGGCTCCCAGACTGCAAAGGGCACAAGCTCGGCTGATGGACCTCCAACTCCCTACCCCCCCACTGAGTGCACAAATTTTGTGCACTGGGCCTCTAGTTTATTAATAAAACATAATCCATCAGTTCCAGAAATTAAAAATCTAGTTTGCAAAACCAATGGGTAAAAGAGACAATGTCAACCAGTGAAATGTGGATAGGAAGTACATAGGAGGGCATTTGACAGGAAGTTACAGTTGGAGATTATATCACATGAATTTTCTTACCTTCCTGACCAAGGTGGGAAATTGTGGCATATCTAAGGAATTACAAATGTCCATAATCAGGTTACACTGTTGTATTTCTAGGAACAGAACCTCAGTTTCCTACTTTATAATAAAATGGGGAAAATAATAGTATCTACTGCACAGTTGTTATAAAGATTAACTAAAATAATGCATGCCATTATGATAAAAAAAAGTGATTGTTGGCAAGGTTGGGGAGAAAGAGAACACATGTACTATTGGTGGGAATGTAAATTGCTTCAGGTATTATGGACAACAGTAATGGAGGGTCCTCAAAAATTTAAATAGAACTATAATACAATCAGCAATTCCACTTTTGGGTCTATATCCAAAGGAAATGAAATCACTATCTTGAAGAGTTATCTGTAACAATCTCCACACTCATTGCAATATTCAAGACATGAAAACAACTAAGTGTGTATCAATGGATGAATGGATAAAGAAAAAGTCACACCCACACAGAGGGAATATTATTAATCTATAACAAGAAGGAAAGTCTGCCATTTTCAACAATATGAATGGATTCTTCAGGGCATCATGATAAGTGAAATAAGTCTGACAGACAAAGATATAAGATCTCACTTATATGTGGAAACTTAATAACTCAGACAGACTCATTGCCCTGTCTAATGCAGCTTCAGTTGGTTGGAGTGTTATTCTATACAATGAAAAGTGGTGGATTTGATTCCTGGTCAGGGCACATAAGATCATATGGGTTTGATACCTAATTGGGGCATACAGGGGTAGCAACCCATCAATGTTTCTCTTTCTATCTCTCTTTCCCTGTCTTTAAATCAACAGAAAAACATATCCTTGGTGAGGAATAAAAACCAACAAAAATAATAACAAAATAAGAGTGGATGGTAGTTGACAGAGGCTGGGGAGTGATGGGAGAAATCCTATATAATAAAGAGGTAATATGCAAATTGACCATCACTCCAACACACACGATGGCCTCCCTCATGTGATCGAAGATGGCCACACCCATGTAGACACAAGATGGCCTCCACAAGATGGCCAGCAGGGGAGGGCAGTTGTGGGCACTCAAGCCAGCAGGGTAGTTAGGGGTAACTGGGCCAGCAGGGAAGGCAGTTAGGGGTGACCAGGCCTACAGGGGAGGGCAGCTGAGAGAGACCAGGCTGGCAAGAGAGGGCAGTTAGGGGCAATCAGGCTGGCAGGAGAGTCATTATAATATGTAAGTATACCTGGCAAATGGTTATTGCTAAATGAATGTTTCTTAAATGAGGGAGTGAATGCACGTATGTACAATTGAACAAAATAATAATTTACAGCTTACCAAAAGTATTATTGGTCAATATTTATTTATGATAAAATCAGAAATATTTCAATGTCTAATTGAATCCTTACTGAATTAGGCAATGCATTTTGATTCTTAGCATTAGATAGGTACTATTAGTCCCACTTAAATGAGAAAACTAAATATTAACTTTGAACTAAAATTATTTCAAGTAAAGATGTCATCAGGATTAAAGTATAGCTGCCTTCTACAGTGATGTATTTTAAGCACACTCAGTTTTTCCAATTGGGCTGGTTAAATTACAGAATAGAAATGGAAAAAAAATATTATGCAACCTTTTTAGTCATGCATTACAAACAACTTAGTCTACATTTCAAGCATTTTCTCATACTAACTTAAAAGGTAATTTGCAAAACAGTAGGTGATTTACAATTCAGTGTGTAAAATATTAACGCAATAAAAAATACACACAGTTGTAAATGCACGTAAAATTCTAAAATAACACGCAACAAAATACTAATGGTAGTTTGTGTTATTTATTTCCTGGGTGAAACAACAGTGAGTAATAATTAATTCTTTTAAAATTTATACTCTTCCATAAATATTGCAATTAATAGGTCCTAATATTATAATGAGTAAAATAATTAAAATACAACAGTCATTAAAACAAGTAGATAATAGATTTTTTATATACACTTTCCTATTGAATGACATATTTTGGAATATACTTGAATTCCTGTTATTCTAAAGTGATCTAAATTTTTCTTTACTTGTCTCCATTATCATCTACATACTCACCTAAGGACTGCATTGACCCTACTTTATCTTTATTCAAAATAAATTTTCTAATGAAATTATAATTCCAGCCCTAATTTTTGTTAAATACTCCATTCCCCTTGTTGATCTTTTTTGTGATGAACTCTATAATATTACAGAATTTGTCTACGAGAGTCACCTAAGGACTGCATTGACCCTACTTTATCTTTATTCAAAATAAATTTTCTAATGAAATTATAATTCCAGCCCTAATTTTTGTTAAATACTCATTGCCCTTGATGATCTTTTTTGTGATGAACTCTATAATATCACAGAATTTGTCTAAGAGAGTGTTGCAAATTTAGTAGATGTCATTAAAAGGTATAAGAAGAATAATTAAGTGAATGGAGTAACAAGTCAAAGTGGTTTTTATGTGCACTTAATCCTGGTGAACCTGAACCTTTCAAGATGTCAAAATTAAGTGTTTTAATTTTAGAAACTTCAACTCTCTCTAATAATAAAAGGGTAATATGCTAATTAGACTGGATCTCCTTCTGGACCTTCTTTCCAGATAAACCCTGGGGCCGAGGACCTTGCACAAATTTCGTGCATTGGGCCTGTCTTAAGCAAATAAAAGACAAAAATGATATTGTGGTTTAAACTATGTCACCCAATATTTAAATTTGTTTTCTTCATCAAAGTGAAACTGGTTTGAGTAATGGATCAATTCTTGCATTTACCCAAGACTTTTCTGTGTCTCTCTCTATGTTAATAATGATTTTAAAAATGATTATAATAAAACTGAAAGCCCCAGTCATTTGCATAAAAAGGGGAAAATCAAAATTTGTATATTTTCAGACATACTAACTATGACATACTGTGGGTTGTCCCTCATCATCTAATCTTGTTCTTCACCAGTGATGGAACCCCCAGGTTTTAGTTGGGCACATGGCTACTTCAAATAGAGACATTCCCTAGCTCCCCTACAGCCTGCCATGGCCATCTGTATTCCAGATATAATGCAAGCAGAGAGTGAGTATGCAGCTCTGAGAAGTGTGTTTCAAGGTGGGTGTGATCTCCCTTGAGCTCCTCTGCTGGAAAGGAATGTGACGGTCAAGTCTGAATAGTCTCTTGGATCCTGAGGCAGCACGTGGAGGTTGCAGAGCAACAAGATCCTTGTCGATTAGAGACCAACCACAGCAGCCTGTACTGTTACCTGCTGGATTTATTAATATAAAAGAAACATAATATACTTGGATTCAGTCACTGCTATATTGTTTCTCGTTATTTAAAGGAAGAATATGTTATTTATTTGGAGAAGCCAATTTTTAGGCTATACCTAATTACTCAAATGAAGTCAGTGCTAATTAGCTAAGATATTGCTTCTTTCCTCATTTTTTAAAAGTACTTATATATGCAGATAATGGTGCAAAGAAGGAAGGGCTTTTAGTTTTTTGCTCTAATTCATTGGAATGTTTCTTAAGTGGGCTCTTTAGTTGCATATGTACTTGCAATTTGGCAAGACATACTTTCCCCCACCCTATGTTATCATATTCACCTATTTTTAATGAAATTATATCTGAGAGTTCTTAACAAAAAAATTAGAACTACATGATTTATTTCTCTGCTCAGATTCTTCATATACTGTGACCATTTTTTTTTGACACAGATATATTTGTGTCAGCTAAGGAAAGCTAATTTCAATCTATTTCTAAATTTTTACAAAATGTATTTACTAATCACATTATGTGAGGTCAGTGAAGTTTTGTTTTTTGAGTTTTTTTCTTATTCTGCCATCTTTGTCTCAGTTTAGTTTTGGAGGATTATTCTGTGCTATTGTCTTATTACAGGGATAAAACCTGAGTGACAATAAAATCAAAGCCACTTTTTACTTATGTAAAGCCTACTTCACACATCAAATAATACCCAGCAAAAATGTCAAAACATGTACAGGAATAATAATACCTTTTAAATAACTATATGAGTTTATAGTCCTGTGATAATGCGCACTTGGGATTATTCTGGGAGCTACTGAATCAAAATAAGACAGCTGAGATCAATCAGAATCCTGGGAACCAGAGGAGGCCAGCACGATTCAGAGCTTCAGGTGGCTCTAGTGTTTGAAAAAAATAGACAGTGTCTTCTGATAATTCATTAGTGCCAAAAAACCCAAAGTATTTTAATCTAAATTTCAAATAAATGATTTAAATTGCCATTTTGCTCTTTACAGTGTTTAATTTTTTATCTTATAGAAAAACAAGCATATGGTTTCATAAAATAATTTCATTTGATCTTAAGTGTCGAACTAGTATTTAGTTCTTATGAGGCAGGGAACCTGCTACTTCTGAATTTCCAATCAGTCCAGAACTCTTCAGTTCTATTTTCCTTGTTAGTGATATAAGTAATTTTTTTCTGATATAATAGTATCCACAAACAAACGTCCAGAGATGTTCAATATTGGATGTTTGACTCTCTCTCTCTCTCTCTCTCTCTCTCTCTCTCTCTCTCTCTCTCTCTCTCTGTCTCTCTCTCTCTCTCTCCTGTTCCTGTCTCTGTTTCTCTTTCTTGGGAGTCATGTTTAACAACTGTTTATCCTCTTAGAAAATTAAGGGGCTGTAAATGCCACTGCTACTAATTAAACTAGAAATTTAATAAGGACAGGGTTATGTTCTAGGTGCATGATTTCCCCACATATCTGAAAGCCAGTAATTATTCCGTTGCCCATGAATTTATTCAACCCTTAGCATCAACTACATTATGCATGCAAGACAGTTTGGGATCAGGAGAAAAACATTTACATTTGCTGTACCCAATATTACCCAAAGTAGATTTTCTTGGCTTTAGCTCTGGCAGTCTCTATAAACATGTCCATTCTCAGGGTTCAGGTTCTGCACACATTTTTCTTTTGTGTGAAAATTCTTCCTATCATCCTTTCAATTTCCTGGACATCAACTAATGTATAAGCACTGCCTATTAAGCATATATTTATTTTCTCATGAAATCAGGTCAAAGATAGTGTCAAAGAAAGGCACAGAATTTGACTTCTTCAATGACACAAACAAGTTGCTGGAATCCCAGCCCAACCCAAGATGACACTCCCAGAGTCTATACACCATACAGGACAGCACCTAGCCCTGGCAGAACTATTTTTCTCCCGGGAGGAACTGAGTTTCTCAAAAGCAAGTACCAACATTTTGAATGTCCCATTCAAAGCTTTTGAGTATAACCACATGAACAAAGGCCGCTATGGCTATATAAGAACAGTGGGGCTGTCTTTGTATAAACTCATGTAAAGGCCATGTGGAAGAGGTGAATCTGAGGGAAAAACCTGTTTTACAGATTTTGATGAACAATATATTTTACTGTCCTCCAGCTGGGAAAATGTGTTCCATTGTATATAAGACATTGTTATTTTGGATTTCATGTCACTAGTAGACACAAGTAATCATCACAGAGTTGGGGGATGTGGAAGGAAAGTGTTTATGAGAGAAATAAAAGTTTTCAGCAAGGAAGGGACAGTTTAATTTTTAACCCAGACAGAACTACCTAAGTAATGATAGGTAAGAGAATTAAAAGAATTTAAGGTTAACATAATTAAAACTGCCCTTTTCATTGAAAATTTACAAACTAGACCAACTGAAAAGCTTGGCTGATCTCTCTCTCAGTTCATTCCAAACAGCAGATGGGCGTGTTTTCCCCACCTCTCTCCACCTCTAGATTCTTGTCAGAACATCTGCTACTAATCATATTGTATTAGGACTGTTTGTTTCTGAGTTTGCCTCTCTTTTAGAATTCCATCTCTTTGAATGTAGGGAGTGCATTTTTGAATCCCGTTGACTAACAATAAATATTTATTTGGTTGTACATAAAAATGTATATTTCAGTTTTCTTTGTGTGTGGGAATGACTTGCTCTGGTTAAGTTGTAACAGATCATGGGCCCCATCAGCAATGGATGAAAGTTCACAATAAATCCCAATGATTCTGCTTTTGTTCAACACCACAGAACATTTGTAGCTTAGTCATATTCACCCAAAGTGAACCATTCTACGGAACTTTATGGAAGATTTTGCAGTACTATGATCATTCTAAGAGAAAATAGAGGAAAAAGAAGACATAATTTATGAGATACTATTTCTTGAGTGAATAGTAAGAGATGAGCCACATGGGGAAATCAAACACTGAGAAATAAAACATTATTGAAGGCCAGAGATTGGTGTTTTAGTGGCTATCCCACCATTCCAAAATCTCTAATGGAAAAAAGATACCAAAGAAGATGACTGACAACTACATTTATTAACAAACACATGAGACTTTGAAATGATTTGGAGAAAAATGGAAGAATGCTTTCTTCCTACATGAGCTTATATGCATATTTTATGTGATCTCCAGAGAACTGAGGGATGGGGGAAGGCTTAGATGGTGAATGAGTTTCTGAAAGCAAAGTTAAACCAGGCTACAGTAATAAGCAGCCAGATTTTCCAGCATGTGGAAATTATGCAAATAGCTACAACATTTTCTCTAATAAATTCTATTTTCTATTCCACTGAAATGATTTGAATATACAATTGAAAATTATATTTTCCTGAATTTGTAATTTAAAAAAAAATATTGATCACAAATTAATAAAGCAGGTTTCTCCTATTTCTCTCCCCCCCCAAAAAAAAGGATAAACTTTTAGATAATTAATCCTCCCACTAACAGAGTAAAAATAATCATAAATTTTAAAATGAGGTATTTTTTATTTGCATATGAAAAGTCATGCATTTTGGAGATGTTACATTCTTGTAGAAAAACTTTTACAATCATCTCATCAGATAAGGGATAGCAATTAACACATGTTCAGGAATAGCTAAATGTTGTACAGTAGAGCAGTTTTGTTCTGATCAAAGATAAATAATAAGGAGTCCAAACTCAGTAAGTGAAGATTTTTCAATGTATTTCCAAAGAATCTGAAAATTCAGATTACTTTCTATTTTAAGGAACATGATAATTAAACACTCTGAATTCAAATCAAGCCAATACACAAAGATTCTGAGGTTAAAGAAAATGAACATTTAAAAGTTTTCAGCTAGTTTACACTTTGTCCTTAGTCAAATTCCTTAGAATCAGACCCTGGCATGAGGATTCTGGTAGTGGTTTATTGAGGGTACATATACTCTCTGGAGAAACCTGGACGGAAGGAAGAGGTAGAATAAGGAAAGGAATGGAGCTGGCTCAGGTGTGGTTTCACTGGAGGCTCCTTTCCACCTGATCCTACCAGGAACTCCAGAACAAGAACTGCCCCACAACTTAAATCTTGCCTCAAGGCAAGGAGACAGCCATGTTTCTACTTCCAGATCCAAACACACAAGAAAGTGGGTGAGGTAGGAAACTCCCTATTATTTAGTCCATTCTTGGGGGGTAAATTGCTACTTCCCAGAAAGACAGGAAGGGAGAGAAGTCTAATTTCTCAAGGCAGATGAGTCCCATGATTGAGTGCAGTCTTTGGTAGAAAGGGGTAACTAGAGGTCTGGAAGCACCTGTCTAAGTGGAGCACAAACACCACCATCAACAAGCAGACAGCTGCCCTATCTATATATATAAAACCCTATTATGCAAATAGACCAAATGGAGAACAACCAAAAAAGAACAAAACAAAACAAAAAACAAAACAAAACAAAAATCAATTGTGCACAATTTAAAACTCTGGTAGAAAGGCTTCACTGACTAATTTTCCCATATGAACTGAGCCATATAGATATTTTGTTTGCATTTTTCTTAATTCACTGTGGTGAACACTATTAAAAAGGGTCAAAGAACCTCAGTTGATACAGGCATGGCTGACTGTATGGTAGATTGGACAGAAGTGTTACAGTAATGTTATTGGATTTTATTTGTGGTGCATGGGAATCAGAATACTTCACTTGGTCCAAATCCATTTGGAAAAGAGCTTGCCTGAGTACCAGGAAAGTTCTCCAAGCTCTAAACATTAAGATCTAAGGCTAAGCTGACCTTGAATGAAGAGTAGACATAAGTCAAAAAGAAGAAACAAAATGTGTGTGTGTGTGTGTGTGTGTGTGTGTGTGTTTGCGTGCATGTATATACACATACAGTCTAACCTCGGTTCTGGAACCTCTTCCATCTTGAATAATTCAGTTCACAACCTAGTTGTTCATGGAATGGCTTTGAACAAAACTTCAGGCCTGGACCTGGCAGCCCTTTTATGCTGATATCTATATATCTATATCTATATCTATATCTATATCTATATCTATATCTATATCTATATCTATATCTATATGTGTGTGTGTGTATGCATATATACAAGTGTATATATGTTCATATAAATATTACTCTTTCAATATTTGTCAACATTGTAGACTACATTTTAAAATTCTGTGTTCAAAACTGCTAAAAATGCTATTAAATCTGTTTAATATGTCCTCTCTCTATTTAAAGTGGATACATTCTAATGATCCTTCTGGTTATATAAAACCTTTGATATTTCTTTATTATGTAATGGCATAAAACAACACAAATTTATTACCTACCAATTTGGGAGATCTGAAGTCCAACATGGTTCTCACTGGGCTAAAATCTAGGTGTCAGCAGGGCTGCATTCTTTTCTTGAGGCTTTAGGGGGTCATCTGTTTCACTGCCTTTCCCAGCCTCAAGAGGCCTCTTGCATTCCTTGGCTCTCAGCCTCTTCCTCTATCTTTAAAGCCAAGAATAGCTTAAGTCTTTCTCACATAGCGTCATCTGACCTTCTCTTCAGCCTCCCTTATCCACTTTTAACAAACCTTGTGATTACATTGGGCCCACCCCAATAATCTAGGGTTATCTACTTATGTTAAGGTCATTTTATTAGAAATCCTATCACTATTTACTTTTAACATAAAATTCTTTTAGACAGTTGCCAAAGCTCTTCATTCTTTGCCTTCCTTCTCTTCACGGATTATCCATGAAGAAAGAAAACACTTCAGGGCTCACATTTTGCAATATTTATTTTTAATAGCTTTGGGCTTTCATCATTGTTCTACTGTATTCCCAGGGGACTGACTGTCCATAGGCCAGACGACAGGGTAGTTCTCAAGGGGGACATGGGTAGGCACCAGTGCTGAGAGAGTCAGGCTCAAGCAGACAGCAGAAAGAATGTAGGTATTTCTAACCATGAATTCTTCTCCCATTCTGTGTCTCAAATTATTAACATCAAGATGTTCTATTTTATATACTAAAATAAGTCAAGTGCACTAATGTCAGCTTCTAGTTCTCGCCAACTGGCTCTGCCACAAATCAAAGGAACTATCACACATATAAATGGAATAAGCACATGTGAAGATATATAGAAAGACAGACATAGATATATAGATATATATCATCTTGTCAAATTGCAGAAAACCACTTTGCTTGGAATGACAGCACAGACTTCGATAAATTCCAATAATGAAGCGTAAATGCAATGGGAATTGAAAATTCATTAACTGATCTTATAGTGAAGCCCATTTGGTTGTCTCTCTGTCTTTTTGTCTGACAGGAAGCCAAATGCAGCAGTAAACATGGGCTCTTTTGGATTATTTTCTATCACATACTGAAAATAATGGAATGAGGATGTGGTCTGGTCCTGAAGAGCGGGCATCATGTTTTTCTCTGACCTTCACTTTTAAGAGGCACCTGACAACTAAATAACCAAAATTGCTGGAACTCTGGGCACAGCAACCATACACCCAGCTCTGATAAAATCCAATCCTGATGTCACTTTTTAAAAGTGGAATTAATTATCACACCTACTGAAGCACAGGGGTCCTCATTGACTATACTGTAACAGAATACTTGGTATATGTTTCAAGAAGAAAAAAAAAAGTATATTAAAGACAAAATGTGAAATACATCTTGTTTAGATTTTTATGCTGTTTCTAAATAGGAATTAAAACATCCCACTTAAAAATAAACTTGGAAATATGGGTATGTTAACTCCAAGTACACACAGGATGACAAATAACCTCTTGGGGCGAGTAAAGGACAGCAGGCACTTGTCCTTCTCTGGTCTGAAGTGCAGGGAATTGCCCCAGAGTACCTGAGTCCTGTAAGTATCAACCTCTCTTACCAGAGTGATGGCACTCCAAGGGGTGCCAGTAGGGGGACTGTGGTGAGCTTGTAGTCTCCTGAATTGGCCCAGACAAGTGACTCAAGCCTAACAAGCTATCCTTCACATTTCTTCAGACACTCAGGTCTAACAATTCTTTACACATGTCTTTTAATATTTGGCCATTATTACATTTTTAAAGTATTTGCTTTAATTCTTCAGTGATCTGCCCTTGCCTTTTATGCAAAAACTAGAGGCCTGTTGCACGAAATTCATGCATGGGGTGTGGTGAGGGGGTCCCTTCAGCTCAGGCTGCACCCTCTCCAATCCAGGGCCCCTTGGGGGATGTCCAACTGCCGGATGGACCTAAACTGACAATCAGACATCTCTCTCACAATCCTAGACCACTGGCTCCTAATCACTCACCTGCCTGACTGACTGATCACCCCTAACAGCCCCTCCTGCCAGCGTGGTCACCCCCAACTGCCTCCCCTGCCAGCCTGGTTGCTCCTCACGTCCCTCCCCCACTGGCCTGGTCTCCTCATGCAGCCCTCTGTTCAGACATTTGGTCATTCCTTACTAACTAACCCCCTTGCCAGCCTGGTTGTAGGCAGCCATCTTGTGAGGTCATGATGGTTAATTTGCATATTACCTCTTTATTATATAGGATGTATATATTTTCCTTTATGTTTTTTACATAGCAATGTTTGACTTTTTTCTTCAGAACATTTCTATTTTGAATTATAAACAATTAGCATGATTAAAACAAACAAACAGCAAAAACAAAACACTGAAAGTGTGCCTTAAGGCACAGAAGGCTATAATTAGCATGTTTAATAATAATAATATGAATAGTATTAAAATGCATGTCAGATTTGAGGGGTCTCTCACAAACAAATGAGCAATCTAATATACTAGGACAATGAAGTTCTAATAGCATCAGGGGAGCCAGGGAGAGAATACATTTGTGAGTTGAATGCATGGAGACTGTTGGGGCTGAAAAAAAGGCAGCTAAATTGGCTATTGAAGAGTGCCAAAATCCTAGGAGGGCCACCTGAAAATTACATTTAATATGCTAACACTATTATGAGAATATTTCTATTCTTCCCACAAAGGTCTTGCTAACAGTAATTAAATTTAAGGGAGTCATATCTGGAAAGGAATGAAAATACAGTGAAAATATGATTAGGATGGCTAGAGGAAGTCTTCCCTTTCAAATACTAATTAAAAACAATTGAATTTCAGCTACCCAGGGACCAAGGCTGGCCACGTCTGTATTAGATTATACCTAATCAAACCTACGTTCTTAAAAATCTGACACATTTACTACCAACATGTCTTGGAATTCAGAAATATGTAAATGACATTCTAAATGCATTGGCATTTCTATCAATAGAGAGTCAAGTAAACCACCACCATGACAACAACAAAACCCCATACAAACCAAAATTAGAAAGCAGGCCTTGGGGAGCAACAAATGCACTGGGTCATTGGTACTAAGATTGTGGGTTGTTATAGTTCCCAATAAAGAACCCATTTAATTTTTTTAAATGCCTATATATTAGACCAGTTTTTAAATTAATTTTCATTTTCTTATTCAGAATCAGCACTTGATTTGTAAATAGCATCTTTTTGTAGTCACTTGTCAGCTGAATCCTAGTCCAGCTCATCATTCATGAGTAACATGAAGAGAATATGTAAGTGCCTACTGCACTCACTTCCCATTCCCCAGCCTTCATTTTCACTGAAACCCTTGGTGTCTTGTCTTAAACTTCAGTTATTATGAACTAATGCATAAGGCACTCAAGGAATCCCCAAAGTAAAATTCTGAATGCTTAAGCAATAAAGCACTAACTTAATACTTTGGTGACAGTCTAACATGATTTTTTTTTAAAGAAAATACATAGTTTTTTTAAAATTATAATATCCGCTACACATTTGGAGGCAGTCTATTAGAGAGCAGCGGTCCTAAAAGTTAGCATGCATCAGAACCACCTGGAAGGCTTTCAAAGATAGAGATGGCAAGGATCCATCCCCAGCATTTATGGTTCAATAGGTTCAGGATGGGGCTTGAGAGTTTGCATTTCTAACCAATTCCCAGGCCGTGCTGATGCTGCTGTCCTGGGAATGATACTTTGAGAACTACTAGCAGAGTGCGTGAGAACACAGGCTTCCACGCAGGAGGCCTACATAACTCAGTCACTTCCCAGCCTTATGACCCTCTATACATTATTTAGCTTAGCTACATCTTCCTGTCTTAATTTCCAAGTAAGGATAGAAACAGTATCTACATCACAGGATCTCTGTACAGACTAAAGGAGAAAATGTATGTAAATTGCTTAGAATATAGGAAATTTCCAACAATCATAAGTTTCTATTCTAAAGGGAATATGGCAAAAATAGAAGTGTATACATAAAAGAGAAAATTTCTTATGCATCCTATTCAGACATAGTTTTCCATTAAAAAAGATATATATATCTAAAGATGTGAATGTAATCAAGAAACTAGCATCAAAAAGATGCTATTGTTTCTAATAAAGAATAGTCCAACTTTCATTTTCTGGATAAATCCTTTCACAGTACCACCTAGATATTTTTATATTTTGTTTGAGACTTAATCATTAAAATTTAATACATAGAGTATGATCTACATTTTTACCCTTATTGGCCTAACTGTATACAATAAATTAATACATATTTAAATGCATATAATATTATAGCTGAACTAGAGGCCTGATGCATGAAATTTGCACAAGAGTAGGTCTTCCTTCCCCCGCTGCAGGCACCAGCTTCTCTCTTGCACCCAGGATGCACACCTTTGAAGACCCGGTGAAAACTATACAACCTCATCCTCCATAACACACATACATATCTTTGGGTGGGAGAGTAAAAAGTATCTCTGAAGTTGATCTTCTATGTGCCCTATTAAAAAACACACAAAAAAACACAAACAAAGCTGAGACAAGTTAAGTCTTAATGAGAAAGACACTCAAATCTTGAGATGTTAAAACATTGGAATACATTTTATTTTAGACATTTTATTCTGTAATTGTTATGTCTTTCTGTTCCACTACATAACAAAAAAACCCACAAAAACACCTCATTTGAATGGCATATTTAAGTGGAATCATGCTACTCTCTCTGGCCTGGTTAACTACATCAAGTGGCACCTGATTATTTGAACTAAAGTTTTAACCCTGTTGCCCCTTGGAAGTAGTTGCCCCAATTGCAGATCAAGTAACTTAATGGCATTTGTTCTGTTGAATCTTGACATTTGTAGATTTAACGTTGATGAGATGTGAACAAGAGAAAGAGAGAGACACCATGTTCCATGACCTATAAACATTTGTCATTTTGCTGAGATATAAAAAATCTGCAAGGTTCCGTGGAAGAATCATTTAGCTAGTGAATGACCCCGGCCAGCAATGGGAATTTGCATCTCATTGGGGCAAGGGGCCCATTATCCTGTTTGGCTCTTCATTTCCATGAGCACTCTCTAATTTGGAAAGAAAACTTACACTATAGGATGCAACGTATTTTTATTTTTTTAAACATGTCTTAAGTAACTTCAAAAAGAAGGGATTTAAGCTTTTAGAGACATTACCTCATGAAAGTCTGCACATTCCAAAATAAAGGGATGGAATATGCCACACATGGAAAACTTGAAAGCACAGCATCAGGATGCAAACCATCTCTAGAAATGATTGATTTCCTCTCTCTGATTTCTGTCTAATGAGTATCCATTCTATTTATAAAGATCTCCAGGGACTCTCACAGCCTCCCTGAAGAATCTTAATAATCCCAAATGAAAAATCCATTTACGTTAGGGCTATTGATCCCTATTTTTTTTTTTTTTTTAAGGATTGCTCAGCGGCAGTCACTGAAGACCTTCAATCTGCCAGCTCTGCCCTTGAACCAATAAACTGGTGCTAGAAAGTGGCCCAGTCAGTAGATAGTGGGTGGCAATAAATCTTGCTATTCAGAATGATTTGTGTTTGAAGTGGTTTGCCATTTTGCTGCCTGGCTTCATCTGCCTATTTCACATTCTTGGACCTGGCTTCTATGGCTTCAATTGTAGGCCAGGACAATAATCCAGTGGTCCAAACACACTGGAACCCAAACACACTACCTGATTTTGTCAGCCTTTTCTGCATAGAAATGAGTCTGTCCTTCACATCAGAGCTACCCAGTCAGAGGAAGCTCCCCATCCTCACTGCTGCCCCTGCCCTGAGGCTGAATATAAATGCTGCCCTCTGAGGATCACTGTGTCTGGAGTCTTAGCGATAAAAAATGAAGAGCTTTGGGACACAGTCTTTAGGGCTGGTGATCATTGCTTGCATGAGGAGCATTGGTTATTGGGTTCTTTTCTCTTTGGGCCTTCTTGTTTCCCCCTTCTCTCTGGCAAGCCTGTCCCTGAAGTCCCATATGGCCATAGTCTAAGCTTTCCTAGGAAAAGACAAGAGCCATACAAGCTGGATGCTTTCTATTATTTCTACTTTAACCTACACTTTCCTTAAGGGAAAAGACAATCTATAGGGTTACATTGATTTTTGGTCAATTGATGTGCTTTCCATTAATTTATCTAGAGTAAGAGTCATGCAGTTTCAAAAATAAAAAGATGTTACTTTCCATTAATTTTTACTATCAGTGTGGCCTTGTATCCTTTTGGTAGTAGTACCCTTTTGTTCCAATCACAACATTTTAAATACATCTATGCATTTTCCTAATGGCATTCAACAATATACAATATTGTTAATAATTGATATATTTATGGCATATCTAGTATAATAAGAGCTTATTGATACCCATATTTCAGACAAGTTATATTTCAAATTTCTTTTATAATTTGTCTGATTTTAGACTGTAGTTTTCCATTAAAAAAATAAAATATTTTAGATCACTTAAAGAAATTCCCAAGTTTATATCTTGTATTTTGGTTTCTTTCAGGTCTCTTATTTTTCAGTTATTTTTGTCAATAAATTATTTATTGAAAGGTGAATTCTTTTAGAAATTTTGTACAAATATGTTCAACCATGTATGAGTCATGTAAAATAATTAGTGCCTTGGCTTTAAGGAAGAGGTGAAATTATTTGTTTTGAACTAAATCTGGCACAGTTGATTTATTAAAGCTGAATGTTATCAAGAAACTGGTCCTCAGTGTAGAATATTTTATTATTGTAATAGCAAAAATGTTTTAAAAGTAGCGTCTTTGGAGAAATTTAATTTGCTTTTGAGTAACATCTTTTTATTTTTGAAACTGCATGACTCTTACTCTAGATAAATGATTAATAGGCAGCTATCAAAACACAAGTCCTTGCAGAAAAAAATTAATTTTGCCAATTTGTATTTTGTTCTTTTTTAAAGCATACAATGGGGACATTAGCCCTGCTATGAAAAATTAAGCTTTTGCACAACTTTCCTGTGAGGCTCAAATCTGTAACCTTAACATTGCAAATATTAGGCCAGTTTCTCTGAGCTTTTGATGTTAATGGGAGTTTCATACTAAGATCAGGCTGTTAGGGCACAGAGCAAGGCAAAAACCACTTTTAAGTAGCTTTTACAATTAGCAATTAATTAATGAGGTGTGAGGCCTGAGTGACCGGATATTCCACGATATAACAGTATCGCATCATTGGGTGTCTCATTACTCATTTAATCTTAGGCTTCTAGCAGCAGCATTGGGGATGAGAGGGTATTTTATCAGAGCGAGAAGAATGTCTTGCTGAGAGGGAGGTGTGAGCTTTTAGAAAATGTAAGCAGCAATAAACATCTTAGAAGAAACAGACTAATCAATTTTTTCATTTGATAAACTCTTGATTACTATTACCCATGTACTCCCTTCTTTTAAACAGTTCTAATAGATAAAATGTTATTTCCAAATTTCTGTTTCTCAGGGTTTGCTTTGTGTGTGAATACTTATTACTCACACAGAGCTAATTTACGCTCCTATGACTTTCCTGCATGACATGCTGGTCAGGAGTATATATGCCACAAAATAGCCCCTCTTTAACAGTCACGGGTCTGGTGCCATTCCTGAAAACTTAGTTTAGATACACAGTCTGTGGAGAACCAAACAGGAAGACATGACTATAAGGGCTCTTCAAGTCTACATATAAATGATCATACAATATTTGTCTTTTTTCCATCTGACTTATCTCACTAAGTATAATATTCTCAAAGCCCATCTACCTTATGAAAAAATGGCAGAATTTCTTTTATTTTTTCATGATTGAGTGATATTCTGTACTATGTATTATATACTTCAAAGTTGTGAAGAAACTAAACATTAAATGTTCTCACCACAAAAAAGAAATGGTAATTATGGGACATGATGGAGATATGGTAGTAGTTGACTACAATGTATACCTATCATAGCAACATGTTTTACACCTTAAACTTACACAATGGTATATTATTTCTCTAATATTTTTAAATCTCTCTATAAAACCCTAATGTGCAAATAGACTGAATGGAACAACCAAACAACTGAAAAATGGGCTATGACGTGTGCTGACCCCCAGGGGGCATGTGGAACATGGCGGGCATCGGCCTCAGCAGGATGGTGGAGCAGGTGAGTGGGGGCACCAGACCAGGCAGGGCACTGGTGGTTGGGTTGCTATCATGGGGGTGAGCCTCTGGTGGTTACTGAAAATCCTTTGCTCCTGTGTGCTGCAGTCCTGCCAGATGCTTGCACCTGCTGCCAGTGCTCAGTGCCCTCAGCGGGTGTGAGCAGAGGCTGCCAGCCTCAATCGCCCCTTAGGGCCTCTCCACTTCCTCCTGCTCCTGAGGGGCAATAGAGGCCAGCAGCTGCCACTCACCCCTGCTGATGACGCCTATCCTAATTGCTCTGCGCCATCAGCAAGTGATAGTGGGGCCGGTGCCATCAGCATGTGGGAGCAGGGCTGCCAGCAGGCAGGAGACTGGGGGCTGCAGAGGGAGGAGCCGGGTGGAGGCATGAAGGATGGGCCGAGACCTGCCCCTGTGCCCACAGCAGCCTCTTGGCCCACAGCTCCTTTCAAGGTGCACTAGTTTGGGCACTAGTCCCGTAGTTTTTAAATAAGATAAAAAGAGGCCCCTAAGATTTCTTTTTCTTTTCTTTTGTCTTTTTCAAATTATCTTGCAAAGTATAGTCCATTTCACCATAGAAATCTTCGGCAAGACCCTTAACTTTTCTGTCTCACTACCTTACTCTGCAGAAAGGGGATAATAATCATTCCTGGAAAGGATCAGATGCAATCCTGTATGTGAATGTGCTGTGTTGATTGCTTAAAAGTATTATTGTGGTCATTGTATCAACTAGAAAACCTTCAATTGGGGATGAATAAAAGAGTAACAGGACAGTGTAGGGACAGCCTTTTAAAAAAGAACTTTGAGGAAAAAAGTAATAGGAGGTGCGGAGGTTTGCAGCTCAGTGATATCACTGAGGAACTGGTTTCTCTTTGCTCATGCATTCTTGGCTGCACTTTGTTTTGGAGATACTGCATGCTGTCAGGCACCGTTGGGACCCCAGGTTTCCCTTTCTACATCCAGGGCAGTAAGCGTTTCTTCCAGTAGCTCTCACAACAGGGCAAGGGAAAATCTTTTAAAGTCCCTGCCAAATCTCTCTTCATTCCTTCTGGGTCTGTACTGAGTCTTGTGTCCATTCATGAACCAGGGAGATGAGATTTGTTGAAAGAACCAATCCCATTGGGTACTAAACTAGTTGTATTATCCCCACCCAAACCACCTGGCTGCCATAATCCTGGAGGGAAATGGAATGTAGGCAGGCAGATGATCACAATGTGTAGCACATTTTTTCTTATCTCTTTGGTTGGTGCTGCATATTTTTCATGCTTCTGAGAATCTTCTGAATCAAGACAGCTCAAGGGCATAAACCTTGACTAGCAAGACACCATTGCTTTCAGGAGATGCCCAGGGCATTGTAGGGATCAAGACATTTTGAGTGACTAAGAGAAATTACATCAAATCCCAAAGCCAAACAAAAATTTCTTAAGTCTTTAGTTGCTAAATCATTCCATGTAGTTATATACTAATTCATCAGGGTACAACATATATTATGCTCCAATTTTTCATCTCCACAAATATATAATGTGAATGAGAAGAGATCTATGAAACTTTCCATAATCCTATTCATTAGACTGGGATATGATGAGATCACTTTTATATGGTATTCTAAAGCCAGTCTAAGAAAACCTGTAAAGATTTCTAATTTGAAATTTTGCTTAAAGAGGGCATAAAAGCATGTGGCTATTTTAATTAGATTAAATGTGGCTTTCTCAAAGTTTTTGATTTCAGGTGGCTTGTAACTCATCATGTGCTTCCTCAGAAAAGGTTTTGCTAAAGTAAGACATTACTCTCCGAAGATCATATTATGTTAATGGCTCACATTAAGTTAAAGAAAAAGCTAGCATAATGCAAGTGAATTGCCTTGTCAATTGTTAAAAAAAAACTATTTTTAAGCTAATTTGGTGTCTTGTGCACAGAAATGAATATGGAATCACCTTCGAATAAAGGTATGAAACTTTAAGGATTTAAAAGACCTTTGAATTTTCATATTGATTATTTTACCTTTAAAATAAAACTTTAAATATAACAAGTGTTTACTTTTCTGAGTTTTTTTTTAATTCTTTGCACTCCCCTGCCCACTCTATGCCTTATATTTGTGTTCTTCTGAAAGATCTGAGTTCAAAAGTATTTAACACCAAAAAGTTCAGTTACAAATATTACTGCAAAATGAGCACTCTTAGCTAGTGCTTTATTTTTACTCATATATTCATAAACACATCTAGAAAAGGGTGCAAAAATGACATTTAGTTTTTCTGAGTCAGTTCCCAGGGGATTGCATATTAGATTCTAGTTACAGAAGATTAACTCAGTGGGTTTGCCAGTAGTTATTGGAAGGCTAACACATGTGAATGGAATGCAAATAATTTCCAGTATCTAAGTGTATGTGATGTTGGGAAACAGTGCAATTGCCAGAGTTCTATTACCCAGCAAAACAGCGGTGACACGGCAGTTACTCAATAAACATTTGTGAAACTGAAATGGAATAAAAAGCAGCCAACTCACCACTCTGTGTGACTATTTCAACATCATTAACTTTCTGTATTTGGAGACTTTCCTTCAAGCTTCCCTTCCTTACTCTTCTTTCTGCTTTATTATCCAAGTTCAAAACTTTAGTTAGAAAAACAAAACAAAAAACTGCTTCAATCTGAGACATCACCTGCAGTCTAAGTTAAAAAGAAAAAAGGCAAACAAAACTGATAGTAAACTAGTAAACTCTCCTTTGCTCTGAAAACCCATAGGAGCTGTGCAAGACCAGACCACATGGACTGTACTCCAGGGTGGTGATTTGGGCCCAACTAAGGTTGCCTGCACTTTTCTTGAGCCAACAACTAGGAGGAATAAAGGATACACAGGAGGTTGAAGTAGATACGTGAGTTACCCATTAGGGGTGTGACCAGAAGCAGAATCCTGATAGCTCATGTGAAATAAAAACCTGTGGTACTTTTACACCATGGAATACTATGCAGCAGTAAAAAAGAAGAATCCCTTATCCTTTGAGACAGCATGGAGTGACCTAGAGAGTATTATGCTAAGTGAAATAAGTCAGTCAGAAAAAGACAAGTATCACATGATCTCACTCATATGTGAATTACAACAAACAAAATAAACTGATCAACAAAACAGATTGAGACACAGAAGCATGGGACAGACTAACACATTTCAGAGGGAAGGCTGCAGTGGGGGAGAGACTAACCAGGGAATTTACATGCATATGTGCATAGCCATGGGAACAGACAATAGTGTGATGAAGGCCTAGGAGGAGCGGTAGCAAGGTGGAAGGGATCAATGGGGAGAAAGGGGGTAGGGTTGGGGAGCATCTGCAATACTTTCAACAATAAAGATAAATTTTAAAAAAATCGTCCAGGTGATTGGAGATGTGCCTTGACTCACTCTTTTATACTGATTAGGGAAGAGTAGGAAATGGGGACCTGCCCAGTTTCTCAAAGGTCTGTCTTATTACTATCTAGCTGTACCATAATTTCATTTTATTTCTTACTATGCATCAAGTTTATTCAAGGTATCAGGTGGATTTGCCTGCAGCCTCTAACACTAAGAAGGACCATAATCATTTGGCAGTAAGTTGGACCATATAAGAAAAGGTGCCCAAGGAGAGGTATTTCAGCTTGTAATTTAACTCAGTCAATGACCAGAGTGAAATAATGTTTCCCAGGAAGTGTAAAGGCACAGGGTTCATGCCTGGTGCTGCTTCTTTTACAACCACTTGAGGTAACAGCAGTAGAGATGTCGTTGATGGGTGTGCTGGGCTGTGGAGAGAGGGCTTGCTAAGCTCGACCTGCCTTTTCGCCCTACTTTTTCTCCTAACATATTGCCATAGAATCTAGTGGCTTCAAACAACAGTCCACATTTTGTTTATGATTTTGGGAGTCAGTGATTTTAGCTGAGCTCAGCAGATCAGTTCTTATGCTAGTTTCATCTGTGGCCTTCCATGAGGTGGCAGTCATCCAGCTGCTTGACTGCAGCTGGGAGTCTAAATAGGATTTACACACATATCTGGCAGACAGCTGGCTGGCAGACAGGGCACCTGGGTTCCCTCCAGCAGGCAAGCTCAGTTTACCTCCTGGTGACAACATTCTAAGAGGGTAAGAGAGGAAGCTCCAAAGCCTCTTGAGGCCTCAGCTCAGAAGTCCCACAGCATAATTTCTACCACATTGTATAAACTGAAAAAAGATACAGGGTCAGCCTACATAGATGGGGCAGGGAAATCGACCCACTCCTCTTGAGAGGAAATATACAATATTCTTGAGAGAGGGAGGAAGAGAGAGAGAGAGAGACATTGATGTGAAAGAGAAACATTGATTGGTTGACTTCTGCATGTGCCCCCAAACTGGAATCAAATTGCAACCTAGGTATGTGCCCTGACTGGGAATCAAGCCCAGAGCCTTTTGGTGTATGAGATGATGCTCCAGCCAACTAAGCCACAGTGTCCAGGACTGTGGTCATTTTTAATTTACCAAATTTTCTTTGCTAAAAATATGAAACTTATAGTGTTTGTTGAATACTAAATGATTTTATATTTATTCTTAAACATTTCCCAAATACTTAATTATTAAGGAGACAATTATTAAACACTAGAGGCCTGGTGCACAAATCCGTGCACCAGTGGGGTTCCACCTGCGGGATCAGGCTGAAACCGGCTCTCTGACATCCCCCAAGATGTCCCAGATTGCAAAAGTGCACAGGCTGGGCTGAGGGACCCCGTTGGTGCATGATTTGAGGTCAGGAGGGACACTGGAGGTTGGCCAGCTTGGGAGGAACCGCTGGATGGTTCCAGGGCGAGTCTGGCCCATCTCACTCAGTCCTGACTGGCCAGACCCCAGCAGCAAGCTCATCTACAGGTTGGAGGGTTTGCCCCCTGGTGGTCAGTGCACATCATTGCGACTGGTCGACCTTGTGGTCAGTGCATATTGTAGGGAGCATTTGAGGGGCCTTAGCATATCATTAGCATATTACTCTGTGATTGATTGAATGGATGATCTGACACAGCATATTAGGCTTTTATTATATAGGATGTAAATGAAAGTAAACTACCTTTTTAAGTGGCCTCTCTCTCTCAATAGCATTATAACTTTATTCTTTTGATAAGGGCTTTGAGTGTGAGCTATTTTCTGAAATATATTGCATGCTGTAACATATTTTCTTTCCTTGTAGGAACAGAGTGAGAATTACCTGAGCCTAAATGGAAACAGAAAACTTGAGGCAATTTTCTCTGTAATAGCTGGATAATGCAGCATGAGTATAACACTGGTCATATCAGATATAGGAGAAACAATAGAATTTTCATCATACTGCTTTCAGTCAAACCCTTGCCCCATGGGAATTTCTAGAAGGCTGATCAGAAGTAAAAATATGCTATTCAGAAAAAAAAAAAAACACTGAAGACTTTTGACCATACACAACACCAGTTTCTTCTTTAAAACAAAACTGCACCTCATTCTCATTTCTCTCTTAAAAAAAGAATGTACTTTGCACAATGTTAGCACCTCCTCTCTTGTATCTCCGTTTCTGATCAGCCCTTGGAGAGGATGACACATCATAAAAGGTTTCTGTGCTGGTCTCCCCTGAGTGGTGGTGAGCCTCCTGTTAAGTCAGCTCACTGTAATGAGAACCCAGTATTTTACCATTATTGCTTCTCTACTCTAGTTGTCATTAGTGAGAATGGGCTACTTTTATGGCCTTTTTTGACACACAAAATAAAGCATGATACAACTGTATGCAGACCTCATTCTCGCAGGGCTCGCTCTGCCATGTTGGCCAGGGATACAGTGACTCCGAGTTGTTAAGGGAGCTGCCTCTTTAACTATGCAAGGTTATCAGTCTAAGAGATTCACAGTTAAACTTGAAATTCCTTCTGTGAGTTCCTTCATAATGGATCGTCTTTCTCCGTGACCTCTAAAAGTCTTTGGTGGGTGATCTCATTTAATTTCCAAACAAGTCTAAAGATCAGTTACAAACACTGTTCCTTTGGCAATATGTGGGTTGGGGAGTTGAAGAACAAAATCCAGGAAGGGTCGTATTGCCACTGCAGAGTGAGCCATCAGGAAGGATGAAAGAAATTGACAATGTGCCATCTGAAATGATCAAGTTATCCACGATGACACAGATACAAAGTCTCCTGATACTGGACACAAACCAGAATGATACCGAAGGGCTGAACATGAGCCAGATTTGATTTGTCAGTGGGCTGCTCTTATTTTGACAACATCTTGGTAAAATTGTCACATCAGTTGAAATTCTGTTTGAAAATTAGCTGTGACAAAGAACAGCAAACAATCTTATTTTCACAAATTGTGTACATTGGGATTTTCCTACAACGTGTCCTCAGCCACCAGAAACAAGGAAGTGTCACAACAATCCCCAAGGCGCCATCTGTTTAAGGGCTTGATCCCAAGACAAATAAACATCATTTAGCGCAGCTATTTTTAAAATGACCATTGAATCAAATCAAAGAACGTCAAGCCTTCTGCAAACTGGTATTAATAGCACAGGCATTGGAAAACTGCAATTAAAGTCATAGGCATTGAAAACATCTGCTAAGTCTATTGATGATGTTTGTTTAAGGGTCCTCTCCTGGGGCAGCTGATACTTGGAAATGCGGAACATACTTATATCACCTGTGTTTTCCCCACCTGCTGTTTACAAAAATTTCCATCAGAGACTAAACTATTGAAACCTTGCATTTTATTTGAAAATTACAAATAAACACGTTTATTTGCAACTTTTGTTCAGTAGCTCGACTATGTGAAGTCATTGCAGAAAAAAAAAATAAGGTCATCAAAACCACTAAAACCCTTTTATAAAAACACTTTATTTTCTTCGTGGTTCATGATTTTACTTATTTAATAATGCTCAGAGTGACTGTGGAAAATCCAGAGGGCTGGGGGCAAATATCTAAAATCAAAACAAAACAAAAAACCCAATAGGCAACTATTTAATTGTAAAAGTAATATCAAAGCAGAAAGGTAAGAAACCCCCCCCCCCAAAAAAAAAAAAATAATGATGCAAAATGTGGGAATAGGTACACTTAATATGAAGAAGACAATATATACAATACCATTAAGTTCCGGATATGAGGTATTATAAATCCTACTTGATGGATTTCACTTCAAGAAATCTTACCTCATGAAGAGCTAAAAGTAACCAGAACAACCATCACATGGTATTTGAAAGTTTGCTTACAAGTACCTATAGCCATTGCAGTGAAATGTTCTATTTAATCCAACTAAGCTTTATCGCACACTGCTGAGTGTGCTCACGTGCTTTTGTCTTGTGGTTATTTTCTGTCTAAAGAGCAAGGAAGGGATCATGTTTAATTTATGATACACTAAAACCACTTTATAGTACTTCTTGGGGTGACAGAAACAGCATCTGTACAATAGACTAACTTGTTATTCCAGGTTTTTTTTTTTTTTAAATCATTTGTATTTAAACTACAAAGGACTTGTGAATCCATTTCAGCATAAGAGACCTTTAAAAACCATAAACACACATGTAGATAGTATTGTTGATTTATGTGTTTATTCCTTCTTGTGCTTATTTATTCGTGCATTCAGTCCCTCAGCAAATATTTATGGATCAACTAGGACATGGGAAGCACTGGGGGTACAGTGTGAGATGGAGAGTCTGTGTTAGAGAAAGAAAATTCCTTTTGCCACCCACTGTTGGAGAATTGTGTGACCTGGGTAAGTTGTATAACATCCTTCTTTATCCTTTTACCAGATCATTGTTATAATAAAATTAGTTTGGACAAAAAGTCTTATCAGATGTTAAAAGATTAAAAATGCAATTTCTTATTCACTGTGAACTATGCCATATACCAAGCTGCCCCTAACTGAAGCTTGAATCGCATCTCTGTTATTATTTTAGGTGAAATGGTATATATAACCATGTTTTCTGGGAACTTATAGCAATGGAATACATTTTATTCTTGAGAAAGTAATAGGGTTAAAATACTCAGCAGCCTTTTCATCTTAACTTCTCTGAATCTGAATGGGCTGTTCTGAAGACTAATACTAAAGTGTGTTTGGTGAACAGCCTTGTGTATTATATAATAGAGTCTCAATAAACAACAGCTGACTCCAGCTGTTGTCAATATTATGTTTCAACAAGGATAAATCAATGAGAGATCCCAACCTCAGAACAATAGGATGGCTTACATATTTTAGTAGAAATTGCTGATCAAAAAAATACACATGTGGATAATTGCCTGAAATCTCTGATATCTAAATGTATTGTTTAAGGAAAAGTAACATTTCTAATTAAAACAGCTTAGATATATGAATTTAGCTGTGTCCCAGTCAAGCCTCTCCTAAAGTTTAAGCAGATGTTCACCATCTCCTCTGTCTATGAATTGTTCACTAAGCTCATGGCAGACTATTGGCAAAACCTTCGCTTAAAAGAATTTGATGGCCGAAACCGGTTTGCTCAGTGGATAGAGCGTCAGCCTGTGGACTGAAAGGTCCCAGGTTCTATTCCAGTCAAGGGCATGTACCTTGATTGTGGGCACATCCCCAGTAGGAGATGTGTAGGAGGCAGCTGATGGATTATTCTCTCTCATTGATGTTTCTAACTCTCTGTCCCCCTCTCTTCCTCTCTCTAAATAATCAATAAAATATATTTAAAAAAAAAGAATTGTGATGATCTATGCATTCCAAAAACTGTATGTGTTTCTCTGTTATATTTGCAGCATAACTTAATAAATAGCAAATCACTTTTTTCTTTTTCAAATACATTCTGACATTTAAAGATTCAACTGAAATATGTTCTTCCTTGAATATTGAAAGAAAAGAAGGTAAAAATCTTGATTTTTGCCATGAAAACCAAATTTTGTCTCAACCACTTCTATTTGCTCCTTGTTTTCTGCACACCTAACTAGGGGTTAAAGCTATGATGATTTAAATATAGGGATTAGTTATTCCCCATGCAGGATTTTATTGTAGGTTTAAAATTGTTTGGCCAGCCAGCTAAAACCAAAGAGATTATTTATACTTTCTCATTTTAGATTTCAGGATCATCTTTTAAATTGTGGATTTAAGTAATGTGTTTTAAATGGCTCCAAATGACATCTAACAGGATGCCACAACAACCAATCAGATGGGAAGACAAAACATTCCAGCAATGACTGGTTGTTCCTTCTGAGGGGGTGTTACATTGCCCACATTGGCACAGTGACAGTTTCAGTGTCCCGAGACTGGGGATCTAAGGCCACTGAAGGAGACCCAATGAGATGGGAGAAAAACTTATGTTTCAATCTGTGCAGTGTGAAGCATTGCTAAACATTTGGAGACACCCTCTGGGGCAGAGGCAGACTACAAGGCACCCTCATGGAGCTTAGTATCTTGGCTCCCATTTTTGCAGCATTCTCCACTTCTGCTCACCCCTGCTCTCCAGATACTCTCTGCATGCTTCTACACACATTTGTGTAGAAGATTGAGTCCTAAGTCATAGGATTACTTGGTTGCCACGGATAAGTGTATTTGGGGGAGTCCAGAGGTGACCTGCTCTTGCAAAACACATGGCTATCTGCTCAGACATCTTCCTGTAATGTGTTCTGGCCAGGGTTCAAGAAAGTGACACAGATAGGTAAAACAAACCTATCTTTGAGGGACTTGCTAACGTTGATAACTAAGGGCTGACTTACAGTTTTTGGTGTATATTTAATCTATGACTATGCACCATATAAAAATCCCTTTTAGATCCCTTAGAGCACATGTGTCAAACACAAGGCCCGCGGGCCAAATCCGTCCCGCCAGGCCTTGCAATGTGGCCCGCACTGCGCTGTCATCACTGCACTCCGCTGCGTTTCCATCACAATGACAGTTTATGACTGTTCAGTAAACCATTCAGCCTGCGATTTAGGCTGGATTTTAGATTTTGGCCCCTTCTCTGATTGAGTTCGACACCCCTACCTTAGAGGATAAAACCCACCTTTTATAGCTTGAGGAAATACAGTCAGCCCTCCATATCCAAGGGAACTGGTTCCAGGACCCCAGTGGATACCAAATTCAGAAAATTATTGTGCCCCTTATACAAAATGGTGTAGTATTCGTATACAACCTATGCACTACCTCACATGTACTTTAAATCATCCCTAGATTAATTATAATACCTAATATAATCTAAATGTTTTGTAAATAGTTGTTATATTATATAGGTTAAGGAATAGTGACGAAAAAGGATGTACATATTCAGTATGAATGCAACCATGCATGCCTAACTATATATTAAATACATGTCAGCAACAATGTAGCATGTGCCCTTCCTAATCTTTCTATCTTTTGGTGGATCCATAGATGAAGAACCCATGCATGAGGAGGGCCAGCTGTACCAGCAAAGAAGGGGGAATGCTGAAAGTGAAAAGATCAGAGATATACTCATCCTACCTTTCCACTTCCTCCCAGATAGGATCTGAAGTGCTCAGAGAAACCTGCCTAAGGGTGTGTGAGATTAGAATAGTCTCCTTATCTGTAGTAGATATGTTCTAAGATCTCCAGTGGATGCTTAAACCATGAATAGCACTGAACCTTACATACATTAAGTTGTTTCCTATAATATACATAGTAATGACAAAGTTTCATTTATAAATAGGGACAGTAAGAGACTAACAATTACTATAATTGATACAATAGAACTTAGAATATACTGTAATAAAAATTGTGTGCCTGGCTTTAGACCATTATTAAGTAAAATGATGGTTATTAAGCACTGCGATGGGGTGGATCTGATAACCAAGACTACTACTAAGTGACTAGGGGGTGGCCAGTGAACACCAAGTGGGAGCTCTGGGCAAAGGGATTGTTCACATGTTGGGCGTGTGCACAATTTCATTGTGCTACTCTGAATGGTTCACATTTTAAAACATATGAATTGTTCATTTCTACAATATTTCATTTAGTATTTTCTGACAAAGGTTGACTGGGGGTAACTGAAACCAAGGCAGGTGAAACTGTGCATTGGGGCGGACTACCACATGCCCTCACACTGTTTACTTGCAGAAGGCTAGATACACTGAGCAAGAAAAAAATCAAGGCTCTTTCGAGGCAGAGAGGGAGTCAGACTGTCAGGTTTAAATTTCAGTTCTGTGAAATTTAATATACTAGCTGTGTATGTGTCAATCTTAGAAAAATTTTACCTAAATTTTTTATGCTTCACTTTCCTCATTTGTAAAATGGAGTTAATATATATATATACACCTGGATCATAGGGTTATTGTGAAAATTAAATGAGTTAATATCTCTAAGACACTTAGAACAGAGCCTTACTCATAAAAAGGGCTCTGTCAGTGTTAGTAACCCCGTTGACCTCTGAGATGTAGTCCATCTACTCAATCCATTTTGACTAGTCCATCTACTCAAATAAAAGGGTCCAGAGATAACATTATCTGGACCTTGAAGGAGAGGAAAGGTAGACATCAGATAGTATATTTACTATAATAAACTCCCTCATCCTGCAGTAACACCAAGCACACGTAATTCTCAGCATACCTTCATAGGCTGCCTAAAATTGGGTTTAGATCATAGCACAACTTTTGGGTAGGCACCATATTAAATAAACATGTCTAGAAATAAAATAATGTGCTAAATGGTTTTTGAAGAATAACTTCCTGTACACTGGTGCTTTCATCTAAATAGCAGATGAGTCACCTTGAAGAGAACAAGGTGGCAGAAGATTTTCTATAACCGTTTTCAAAAGAGGAACATTTCCAAAGGAGTCTGTGTTTGTAGAACATATATTTGAAGGTGAAATCAATGAAATACAGATGCATAAAAGAGGGTACCTCTGCTGAAAATGAATGTGTCCAGTTAGACACAGATATAATATTACCCTTTACATCATTTGAAAAATGTGGCTCTTTTGGCTTTAATTCCATTAAGTGCAGAATATGTGCTGAAGAAATACTTATTGCTTGATTAATTGATAGTGTCATCCCAATCTACAGCTAGGGCAGAGGTGGAAACAGTCAGATGTGCTGTGACATACTAATCCTCAAATATTCAACAGATTTTGCTTTGGATAAAATCCTTCCTGACTCGTGGCCTGGAGAAATGAGGACTCATCACTTCTATGTAATATGGGTTTCCCCAATAAAATGGTTTGAGGTTGAGTAGTTTTAACTTTGACACGACTAACATCACTATTTTGGCAACAATAAAGAAAAAAATAATCATATTTGGATGCAGAAAACCAGGGTTTTGACCCCAATCTTCAATTTAATAACCCCTGCTTGCTTGGAGAATTGTCACAAGGGTCTGATGATTGTGCATTGCATGCAGGCCACCACCAAGGGAGACCAAGGCCGGGGGGCGGGGGGGGGGGCGGTGGCAGAAGTTGCAGCAGCTCAAGGATGCTGACCAGAGGTGGAGCTAGACAGTAACAGGAACTGGGAGGAAAGGAAGAAATGAAGGGCATTGCACCTGCTTTATTAAAATGCTTTCCATCTCTGTCAACCACAGTGGTTAATATAGGGTGTGTAGTACTTGTAAGCTGTGGTTAGCTGAAGAAGAAATAAGACGTCCGAAGCTGGAAAGTTCACTGGGGTAGAGAGAGGAAGGAGAACAGAAATGTAGGAAAGAAAAGAGTAAATTGATAAAAGTATATTAATTAGTGCTGACCTCCCTATTAAGATGAAGGTTGGGGGGAAGGACAGAAGATAAAACATTAAAGCAGTGTTTATTAAAAGATATATGTTAAATTATTTTAAGATAAGGTTTATTGTAAAAGGCTGCTTCACAAGAGTATGAAAAGTGACCTGTCAGAATATTGTGATGATTCTGATAATTAATTAAAATGGGATTAATCAAGGCCTGGCTGGTGTGATTTAGTTGGTTGGAGCATTGTCCCTTTCATGGAAAGGTTGTGGATTTGAGTCTTGACCAGGGCACATACCTAGTTTTCAGGTTTTATCTCAGTTTGGTGCCCGTATGGGATGCAGCTAATCTATATCTCATATATCGATCTCCCTCTCTCGGCCACTCTCTCTGCCTCTCTCTTTCTCTCTCTCTCTCTCTCTCACCCCCTCCTCTCTAAATTCTATAAAGTATATTCTAGGGTGAGGATAAAACATTGGATGAGTCAGAGAACATAAAACTAAGAAAAACATCCCTCCATCTAAACATCCACCTTACTTCTAAAGGAGATGCTCCTATAACCACATTTTGCTCACAAAAAGCAGAGAGATGTTACCTAGAAATGTAATTTTGTGTCAAGGGACAGAAAAGCAGTAATTCCAAATGTTCTACCAGGTGTTTGTATTGTTATCAGTGAGTAGATTACTCTGTTTTTATGTAGGTGGGCTCTTGGGCACCGACATAGTGGCAGAAGGTAAATCTTATTTGTTAATGAATGTGTGATAGATATCAATCTTCATAATAATGAATATTGAACCCTGTTGTGTTTGTAGATGATTTGTGTAAATTATATTGCACTGGGGAAAATTTTGCTTCCTTAATCTATAGCTAGATCATATTATTGATGAAAATTAACATTTGTGTTTGACAGGTATGTGTGTCTGTGTGTGTGTGTGTGCGCACGCACGCACGCATACATGTTTCATTCATAAGTTAACCACTGAATAACTAACTTCATTTTGTATCCACAATCACAGAAAGATATTAAAAGATGTGACAGTGGAGATAATAGAGAGGTAATAAAAAGTAAAGAGACAGAGATAGGACAGATGAGTAAAGCAAAGTGTGATCTCCCACTATTCTTCCCTTGGCCTGTGGCACACAAAGGGCTCACCCTCCTGCTAAGGAGGTCAATAGTGTAGGACTTTCAGGCAGAGATCTGAAAAAAAAAGTGAGCAAAAGTTACTGGTGCATGGATGGAGTAACCAGTGTGAAGTAGTGGCCACCTGGACAACTCAAGAGCATAACTGTCCCCAACTACACTAGCTGATAATGGATGTTGTTGGATATTGACATATCTGGAAGTACAATATCTGAGATATGTGAGGATTTGGGGAACTTCATATCAATCTATATTATGGATTTATTTTAGGGATTACATGGGAAGACAAAGACCAGAATGAGTGAAGAAGCTCTGTCAAGAAGACTGTGTATCTACTGGGAGCTTCCCATGCAGGCCCATGAGAGGCATACAACTGTGACACAGAACAACCTAAGACATGCTTCATCTGTGTGCTTTATGAGTTAAACTCAACATCAGAAAAGGTGTTTCAGCCCTGGTTGGTGTGGCTCAGTTGGTTGGGCGTCCTCTCTTGCACATAAAGGTTACCAATTCCATTCCCAGACAGGACACATGCCCCAATTGTGGGTTCAATTCCCTGTAGGGGGTGTGCAGGAAGCAGCTGATTAATATTTCATTCTCACATCAGTGTTTTTTTACTCTCTCCCTCTCCCTTCCTCTCTCTCTAAAACAATCAATTAAAAATTCTTTTTAAAAAAATGCTTCAGTTTGGAAAAAAGGGCACACTATTGCTACCTTCAAGAGAGTGTTCAAAATCTTAAAATAGAAAAACGCAATGCTAATATAGAAGAATGTCTAAGAAAAAGATTTAATTATGTATGTGCATATGTATATAAAGAGAGAGAAAGAGTGAAAAGAGCAGGTTACAAAATGATATGTGCTGAAAGAAGCCAGACTCAAAAGGGTTCAGAGATAGGCCATATTTTGTGATTCAATTTATATGAAATATCCAGAATAGGTAAATCCTTAGATACAGAAAGCAGATTGGTAGTTACCAGAGGCTTGGGATGAAGGAGCATTAGGGAGTGATTGCTTAATGGGAAAGGAGTTCCCATTTGGATAATAAAAATGTTTTGGAACTAGATAATGGTGATGGTTGTCAACATTATGAATGCACTAAATGTCACTGACTTGTACATTTTAAAATGGCTAAAAATGATAAAAAAATTTATGAATACTTTATCAACATTTAAAAAATCATATTTACAGTGTCAATCCAAGTTTTCATAAAAATGACTGAAAATTATATAAGTAGAAATAAACAATATTAATGCAGAATGAGGGTCCACCTGCAGTTTCTGAGGAGAGGGTGACACTTACAATCTTGCCTTTGGAATATATTTTCCAGTCTTTTTCCTTCTTGATAATACATTGGGTCTGGCTAAGTGCTATTTGTGATTCATTCCATATCTCCATTTTTTTATACTTTATGTGATATATCAGTGCAAACTTTCCAGAAACAGGTGCAATGAAAAAGGTAGTCAGAAAAACAAAGCCAGTCCAAAGAGATAGAAAGAACTAGTATTTATTAAGAAGAGCTTGGAATGTTGCATGGAAATTCAAAATGAAACTGTAGGAAATAATTCAAAAGTTAGATTTCAGATGTAAGAAAAGTCATATGAGGGGGAAAAAAATCTAAGAGCAGGATGTGGAGGAATAAACATGGAGTGAAACTGTTCAAAGCAAAAAGCAAAGAAGAGTTGGGGGATTTATTTAAGAAGAAGCAGTTCCATAAAAGAGAGACAAGACAAAACAAAACAAAACAAAACAAAACAAAAACAAAAACAAACAAACAAACAAAAAACCAAAGAAGCAGAGCAATAGTGAAGAAAACAAAAAAGAAATGGAGGGTAAGTATTCCACCAGAGGCGGACTGAAAGCCACACGCAGGCTGAGGGGAAAAGAAGAAAGCCACTTTCAGGAGATAAAGACTACAATATGATGGGTCAAAGGGGAGAAGAGAAAAGTACATTCAAAGGAAGAGTTTAAAAGCTAAACACAATTTTAAAGGGAGACTACTCAAGAGAAGTAGAAAAAATAATCACAGTGGTAGATGAGTTTTGTGGAGATCATGGAGGAGAAAAAAAAAAGTGATGGCAGTGTAGCAAATATTGTGGAAATCAAAGATCATGGGGAATACTTGGTTCCAAGCCAGGGCAACCAAAGGATCAGCAGTACTAAGCAAAGTGAATTTCTGGCACCACGAGGGTGTGCATTATGAGAGGATAAAAAGATGTAGCTGGTCTAAGAAAAAATATAGAAGATTTGAGAAGTCGGTAAAAAGAAAAATGAATAATGAAAATATTTGTAATGGAATAGTTTTAAGGACAATAAAACCTATACTGTGTGTGTGTGTGTGTGTGTGTGTGTGTGTGTGTGTGTGTGTGTGTAATAGATATCAGGGAATGCTGAAGGTCAAAAGTGAAAGTCAAATGAAATAAGAAAAATTCCTAATAAATTAAAATAAGTTATAGCATAGGGCCTACTTGATAGCTGGGTCAAGTATTATTATTCTCACTTTGCATATAGGAAATTAAAACTCAAGAGGTTCTCCACAGTTTTCACAATTTCAGGGTCAAAAATTTCAAACACTCAGTTCTATGTAACAATAATGTTCATCTAATTCTTCATATAATAGATTCCCTAAAGATTCTTTTTGGTTGATTTTGAATATCATCTTGGAAGTGGGTATAAAAGCCCATTTTAAATTTGATATTAATTTTATTAACTGATTCTAGTAAGTTCTATTTTCTGGACCTGCTCGACTGCCAGACATCTCTTCTCAAACTTCCTTTCCTAACATGTCTCAGCCAGTGATACTGTTGCTGTGTGAGCATCTCATGTGTTCCTGGAAGCGTGCACTGTGAACAGAGTGCACTACCTTATAGAAAAGGGACTATTCTTTATTAATAGTATATGCACTCTGTTGGCTATTCTAAGTACTGAGCCATCGACTCGCATATTGTGTGTATGGAAGAATGCATTTTTGAGCTCTAAGGCAATGGTCTCAGAAGCAATCATCTAAAACACAATCCATTTATTTCATGTTGAAGGTTGCCTATAAAATATGTCCATCATTTTATCACTTGCTCCTAATTAGACCTAGTGACCTTTGTGGCTATTGATTTCTCTTCTGAATGTTGTCTTATAAGAAAAATTTAAGATTTTGTTTACATCTATTTTTTTGCTGCAGCTATTAGTTCTTTTCAAGAGATTGTTAATGAATATCAATCACTTGACTTGCTTCACTTAGTTTTCACTACGAGTCTATGAAACAAATATTATTATTGCTATTAAACAAGTTAAGAAACTGAGGCTCAGAAGGATCGGGTAATTTATCCAGGATCACACTGCTTTTAAGAGACAGAAATTAAAATTATCCCTGTCAATTGACTCCAAAACTATTATTGGATATCTGCAAAATAGAAGCAAAAGGATAAATAAAATATTTTAGACTAAACCTTTTCATTTATTCATTCAAGAAAGATAGACATACTGTGGAAAAGGCAGAAAAATGACATTAATCTAGTATTATGAAGATGGTGGAAAATTGAATTAGAACAGAGTCCTGGCCCTAGAGGTTTCCAAAAGGAATAATAGACTTAAAATCAAATAATAATTAAGTTTGGTATGTTTTACCACTTCAGGAGACTTGAGAGGGCGGAGGAAGGCATCGAACAGGAAGTAACACTTCTCCATTTGTTGTTGATAGAAAGCATTTATCAGGAAGATAAGGGGATGATAAGAGTGGGGAGGCATGAAATAGCATTGTACTTTTATTGCCTAAACAATTTTCCTGAAATATGCAAGTTAAATATTATATTTTATTGAAATTTACCTTGAATATAAATTATCATTTGTGCAGTTTTCTGGTAGCAATTTAAAGGATAATATGACCTTATGATCTTTTGCCCCCTCGGACCACCATGTCGGGCAAGTTTTCCTAAAAAAGGGGGCACTGTCTGCCTGGGTTAGAAAGAATAACGTACAACTCTCCCCAGTAACCTCTGAGGGCAAAAATGAGTTTTGAGAACTTGAGGTTTCTCCTTTGTGAATGTCCAGCACCTCTGAGCTTTGACAATAACAAATTGCCCTGGTTGCAGAATAGTTTCAGGATGCACAACCAATTCTGTCAAGTGCAAGAGAAGGTCACAGACAGACCCATAAAAAAACCCAGAATCATGAAAATATGAGTGTTTGCAGATGAATCAAAGGGAACAGAGAGTGACCCTCTGCTATCATCACTTAATCACTCGGTTAGGTAAAATGCCAGGAGACAAGGATCAGACTAAGCAATTGTGACCAGTAAGGACAAGTGGAATCAGCATAAATTTATCATAATTAAATCATCACCATTAGTAACTTTGAAGTCTAGTCATTTCAATGTACTGAGAATAGGTACCTGTGAATGATTAAAACAGCATAGTTTATAGCTCTAGATACTACCTGAGTGAAGAAAATACCATATTTCTTTAGCTTTATATTTATATATTTATTATTTAAATGTAAAAGAGTAATAGGTACACTGTTATTTAATGCTGGCATGTGAAGATCACTAGCTAATATGGCAAATTCTTTGCATTTAGAGAGCTAACATTTTCAGTATTTCCTATTTGTTGTTGTTACTCAATTTTCACGAACTTTAGACTACTTATATATCAATGTTTTATTGCCTGTATATCACTATATATGTATATAGATAGATAGATAGATAGATACATTTATCATTTAAACCACTTTTAAGTGTACATTAAGTGGATTCCCAATATCATGCCTCCATCATCATTACCCACTTTCAGATTTTTTTATATCCCAAACAGAAACTCTGTAGCAAGAGCTTCCGATTCCTTCCTCCCTCCAGCACTTGGTAACCTTTATTAGATTTCCTTAGACATTTTATTTTGCAGAAATAATTCAAATTCACAAGCTGCAAGGCTGATGCAGAATGTCACATGAGAAGTGACTGAGTCCAGTTAATGTTGACTGTAACTATCTCAATTGAGCTGTGTTAGCTTTTTCTCGTGTATAATATTGATTGTGAATTTGCAGACCTTTGAAAAGTTCAGATTTTATGCAACTTAGGGGCCTATTCATTGGTTATTTCTTATTAGGCTTTCAACCCTAGTTGAACGCTTACCCACAGACCAACATGTAAATGTGTGCACACATCAACATAAAAATCTATTGATCTCTCCATGTAAAAATAGTATTCCCTGTGCCACATGAGTTGGTAACTGGAAATTCTTTTTCTAAATTTCAGATTACAGCTACTAATAGAGTATCTCAGAATATTATTGAAGTATCTCATTGATTAAGAAAACAAGCATCTATTAAAATGAAAAAAAAATTAAGATTTCCTTGGACCTTTTACATTTGAGCCAGAGAGAGGACCTTGCCTCTGGAATAAAAACAAAGCAAAACAAAACAAAACAAAGCAAAATAGAAGGTTCCAAAAGTTGGGGTAAAAGATAAGTATGCAATAAATAAGAAATGCCAGTGTAAAATGAAGGGGGAACGACTTGTCATCTCTGCAGAGAACTTTTATATCTCAACTCACTGTGTTGGAAATATCAGAACATATGGGGATTTAAAAAAAAAAAGGAATGAAGGGGGATTAATGGAAAAACAATTTTATCTGTCAAGATCATACAAAGCAAACAAAAAAGCAAGCAAACCAAAGCAACTGTAAAGGGCATATTCATCAATAATCTTGGCTGGGTTTTAAAGGTGCATGGATGCCACAAAAACATCTCCATCATCACATAAATATAATTTCATTGTTTATCTGAGTTGGGGATGACATTTATTGCCTCACACACTCGCTTTTAAAGCATCATGTTTACTTATCTAGCAGTGTTTTTCAGAGCGTTTGCATTTGGAAAAGAACATCTCCCACATCTTTGCTAAATCTTAAATAAATTATGCATTAAATCATATTTTTGGCTATGAAACATTTTGTACTAGGGACAACAATTTAAACCCACACCCAATATTGGATATATCTACTAATAATTTAAGAAAAAAATTGCTTGGATACCACTGTCTACAGTTCATGAATTTATAGTGAAACATGATTAAATGAATCCATAACCAGGAATCGAGCTATTGAACAAGCGTCCGTTCACTGAGATGGCATATAAGAATAATTGGATCTTCTAAAGGAAAACATTTGTTAAGCAAATCAATCAAATCCATCTAGTCTGACACAACTGATCGTTTCATTCCTGCATAAAATGAAATTTATGTTACATGAATATGTATTTGAATCAGAGAAAATACGATAGAAAGAATGCAGTCATTAAACAAGAGCTCTTTTAATACATGGTTGACAGTGGTAAGGAGTTGAAATGTCTGTTAATACAACTCCAAGACAAAGTCAATTCTGTGCCAGTTAAAATTATGTAACTGATGACCGACTTTATTGCTTCCTAATTTAAATTTACTTGAAATACGTTCTTATTATCAGAAGAGCATTCTAGAAGATAGAACACAGGATATAATAATATACCCACATATTGAAGATGGTAAAATTAAGAATGTTATTTAAATAGAAACAAGGAAAATTGAAAAATGAGAAATACAATAGTAGTGCCCAGCCACCAGCTTTACCTGGTCAAACTAAAGATTCTTTTAGGACCAGGCTAATTCTCAAAAGAATTTTAGGAAAGTTACCACAATTTATAAAAATAATGGTGCCATGAACCATAGAAGAAACCTCATATTGTAGTGGTAGAAAATAAAAGTGTTAAAGAACCCACACTTTTGATTAGTGACTCAAACTTGCTGTTACACAGAGTCAACTCACATATTATGTGTCTGACTAATGTGTGTATTTCCTCTTATGTATATAGATGTCTACATATCACAGTAACTTTTGAAAAGTAGGCATTATTCACCTCAATTGCCTGAACTTTTATGTTTAGGTCAACATTTGGTTATTCATATTGACAAATTTAAAAATTGTATTTAGAAACCCATCAACAACTTTCCATATTAAAATTTCTGTTCATCTTGCCTATTTTCATAATTGTGAGATTATTTCAGTAGTCAATGAAATGTCATCATTAATATCTGCTTTTCTATGGATTTTTTTCCTACTTTATCACCTTATTTCATGAATTTATGTGAATGTTCTTATTTAGGGACAGATTCTTTCTTTCATTCTTTAATTTGGAAGACTGTGTCACTATCTTGCCTTTAACTGTTTTTTGAAATCTTCATGTTGAGTAACCTTCTTAAGCAGCCAGTCAGGCATCCAACAGGCAGTTCTGTTCTTACAGCATGTCCTTCATGGCCTGCACATCCAGGAATTATTATTCATCTTTTCTTTATTTCTTTTATTTTCTGTTTTTATTTTTAAAATATTTTTATTGATTTCAGAGAGGAAGGGAAAGGAAGAAAGAGAAACATCAATAATGAGAAAGAATCATCTATTGGCTGCCTCCTGTATGCCCCACTCTGGGGATCCAGCTCTCAATCTGGGCATGTGCCCTGACCAGGAATCAAACCATGACCTTCTGGTTAATAGGTTGAAGCTCATATTGCCTGAACTGAGCTATACCAGCTGGGCTCTTTTCTATTTTTAAATCAAAGCATATCTCTTAAAAACCAAACATGATAAGAATCACTGAAGAACCTCAAGTATTTATGCATGAAGCAGACTGAACTTGGTTATTATCAAGTCTTGAAAAGATGAAGTTTGAAAGTCAGAAATACTTGCTAACACAGGGTTAGCACCATGGTTAGAAATTTCTACATGGTGTTAATACAAGATAGGTGCATCTATTCCTGGCAAAATTGCTTTAACATTAACATCAGATATCTTAAAATCTCCCTCTGACAAATCACCTATAAATGCTGGATGAGAATAATAAGCTGGAAAGGAAGAAAGAATGAAAGGAAGGAAGGAAGGAAGGAAGGAAGGAAGGAAGGAAGGAAGGAAGGAAGGAAGGAAGGACCAGAAACCAAAATCTATCTATCTATCTATCTATCTATCTATCTATCTATCTATCTATCTATCTATCATCTGTCTATACACATTTTTATATATACACATCCCCCCCCCCAAAAAAATACTGGTTATTAGGCATTTACCAGCATACCACAGGGCTTATACTCCATGAGATATGGATTAGGGGGGAAAAATGACCCACTGGCACAGACAAAAATCATACACTCTGAGTAGAAAAAGACAAACAGATCAGACTCCCCAGAAAATTTAAATTGGGTCTGGTCTCATTGGAGTTTGGAATGCAAATTCATATACACCTGTGGTCCAGGATACTTCCTCCAAATCCCATTCCTGAGCTCTCTCATCACAAAGAATCTCACCAACCCCTACTCTTCTCCTACGTAGGACCAGCAGGTACTGCATGGAACCCTAGTTGGGGGAGTGGAGTAGGAGTTGGTGGGATTCTTTGTGATGAGAGAGCTCAGGTATAGGATTTGTGACTGATTCTATATTTTAGAAAAAAATGACATTTATAAAATATATTTCAATCAATCATAAAATGTATTTCAATCAAACTACAGAACTGTGATAAAGACAAGATTATTAATGTATAAGTGATTAGCCCCCTCCCCCCCCCCCATCTTTAGGTATCCTTCCTAACTCATCCTTACATAAAAGTTAGAGCAGATTTTTTGGGTTTTTTAATACCAGAGAGCAGAACAGTAATGAGAAACAAGACTGGAGAGACAGGGAGAGAGAATAAATTTTAAATAGGCTCTTGGAGTTTGCGTATGAGAGCGTGTAGGTCTCTTTCAAAAGGATTCATAGAAACAGACTCTGGGGTAGAAATTTGATTGCAGCAGGAATATTGACAAGCAAGAAAGCAGATAAACAGGCCTGGGCAGAGGGCAGAATTGAACTGCAATGTGGTTGCAGTGAAGACTTCAACCAATCCTATGAGGAACTCTGCTACTGGGATGCATGTGATTCCACTTAATGAAGTTATGCACGGGAGGGTGAAAGTGAGATGATAAATGTGCCTGTTTAATTCCCTTACCAATGTAGCATTTTTGAGTGACTCTTCTTATGTGGGTATCTCAAGGGGTTAAGCAAGTTTCTTGAGCCATTTGACTCTGACTCTAAGTAATTCTTTACTACCTTTAGACATTACTCCCTTTCTAAGACTGGGTTCTGTGCAGACTATACTATGCATACAGTTCTATAGCAATAGAGAGATCATCCATTATTCCCTCATTTAACAGTATTCATTAATTGTCCTTGCCTTAAGCTACATACAATCTGTTGGGTGAATAAAGAGACACATACACTATACATGGGGCTATCAAAAAGCCTGCAGCAGAGCCCTATGGGAGAGCCAAGGAGGCAGAGGTCAGATCCATCATGTAGAGGTGTAAAAAAACAAGCTATAGGAGATGTTTTGGTTGCCTTTTAAAAGATGAGTTGATATTTATGTGCCTTGAAGGAATGGGGTGAGAAAATCCAGGCAGAGGGAGCAGAATATACAAAAGACAAAAATCTGAGAGTCATAAAATAGCCTTCCATGTGCATCAGAACCTAGTTGCATTGCTCTACTGCTCTTGGATTTCACATATTTTATAAGTAGCTGTGGTTGGCAACACTTAAGATGGCCCCCAAAGATATCTACCTGGTGTTCATACCCTGTGTAACCATTCCCCTTGAGGGTGAACTGAACATAGGAACTTGCTTCTGATGAATAGAATATGGCAAAAGTGATAGTATATATCTTCTGTGAGATCACTTCCAAAGAGCCTGTGGCTTCCTTCTCTTGCTAGTGCACTTTGTGGAAAAGAAGTTGACATGTGCTGAACTGACCCATGGGGAATCCCACACAGCAAGGAACTACAGGAAGGCTGAAGCCAAGAGCTAATGGGCAACTGATACAACAGCTCTTAAGTGAGCTTGGAAGCAGATCCTTCCACATTGGAGACTTCAGCTGAGACCACAGATTTAGCTGACACCTTGCTAAATTTCAACTGGATTTCTGACCCACCCATGGAAAGTTTGAGACAATAAATAAGTGTTGTTTTAAGATTCTAAATTTTGATGTAATTTGTTACTCAGCAATAAATGACTAACTGAGCATGCTCTCCTTTGTAAAATACTTGCTACTATCATCAATGAGGATAGTGGGTTATTTCCTAGTTTTTCTTTTTAAATAAGATATTGAACTTTGTATCCAGTCTAGACTTATGCATTCTCTTTAATGTTCCAAAACTTTTCCTGAGTACGGCTGAGCAGTCCATATGGCATTGTGTAAAAACATTTTTGTAAACATCAAGTACCTCTAAAGAAAGATTTTACTAATACAAGGGACAGAACCAATATTATCAACATTTTACACCATACTAAAATTCAGTATATTTTTAAAGACCATTTTAAATATACTTTTTAAAATTTGGGGCCCAGTTGGCATGGCTCAGTGGTTGAGGGTTGACCTATGAACCAGGAGGTCGGAGTTCAATTCCTGGTCAGGGCACATTCCTGCTGTCACTGGACTTTATGCACACAAGTGGCGGGGTATGCACACAAGTGGTGGGGTGTGCAGGAGGCAGCTAATCAATTATTCTCTGTCATCACTGATGGTTCTGTCTCTCTTCCTCTTCTCTGAAATCAATGAAAAATACATATTTAAAAAAATAAAGTATAGGGGTTAGCCAAGTCAAGGATATATTGTCTCTTCTCTAAGATAAGACCCTGGAAACCTGGGACAATGTCCTACAAAAGAGTTTATATTTAAGTTTCTATTTTGTTGAATATACTATTTCCTAGATGGTCTTATTAGTGTTGGGATGATTGGCATATCAAATCTCTCTAAGGGAAGGCAAAGCAGTTGCACAAAAACATGCCTTGGTTCCTTCATGTGGAAGAAGTTGATATTTTGACTGCTTCAGAAATCAGTCAACTATTCCATGTTTTATACAAGGTTTTGAAAATAAAAAAGAAAATCCACTACTGACTAGTGTCAAAATACATCTTGGGAGCAGTTTGTACAAACCATTGGCTTGTACCCTAATCATAAGCCACAATTCACATCTCTCTGGTGAATGTACATGATGGGCCACTGAATCTGAAAAATATGAAGTTACCAAGTTATAAGGGATGTCAGTGATGACATAATATAGTCAGTCACCCACACCACACCCTCCATTTTACAAATGAAGGAAATCTCTTGCATCCACAGGTCAGTACTCTAATATACTATTCAGAAAATATTAAAACCTTGACTTCTATTTTAACTTGCTGTTCAGTGGCTTTGTATTATTGGACTTCACAGAAGTTTTCTATGGGTTATTTTAGACAATCAGTGTGCCCACCATATCAAGTATGATAGACATTTGTCTTGGAGCACATCTTTTAGGATCTCTGGCCCTTGACTAATGATAATGTTTTATAAGAAGGTAAGAAATGAGATTAATGTACTTCTAATTTATATGTCAAAAATTCTTATTGATATTTACTTTTTATTTTGAAAAATTTCTAACATGCAGAGAAATAGGGAGAATGTCCATGTACGGTACCTATCATTCAGCTTCTATAATACTAATAAAAGGATAATATGCTAATTAGACTGGACCTCTTCTGGATGACCTCTGGACATCCTTGTAGACAAAGCCGGGCACAGGAAAAGTCACCCACAGTCCTGGGCACCTGTGGCCGGCCTGGGCAAAGCCAGCCCAGGTACCAGGTCCTGTGGCCGGCCAGAGGGAGGGAAGCCCGGTTCAGGTGTCTGAGGCTGGCTGCAGGAGGGAAGCCTGGGTCAATGTCTTATTTACAGGCCGAGACAGAGGTGGTTAGGGGGGATCAGGCCAGCAGGGGAGCAGTCAGGGGCAACCAGGCAGGCAGGCAGAGGGGTTAGGAGCCAGTGGTCCCAAATTACAAAAGGGATGTCTGAATGCCAGCAGTCAGACATCTTCCAAGGGGTCCTAGATTGGAAAGAGTGCAGGCCAGGCTGAGGGATGCATCCCCTAAGAATGAATTTCATGCACTGGACCTCTAGTTATTAATAAAGGTAATTTCCCTGTCTCTCTCCACTTATCCCACCACAGTTGATTGTTTTAAATCAAATCCTAGGTATCTTTTTATTTTATCCACAAATATTTTGGTATTTGTTGAAAAGAGATAAAGACTCTTAAAAGAGTATAAATACAATACCATTATTATACTTAAAATATCTCTTCAATATTTTCAGGGCTCAGCCTTTAATTGTATTTTAAGCATACTTTACAGTTTATCTGTTCAAATGAAGATATAAATAAAGTTCACACATTTCCTTTGTCTGATATATCTACCAGAGCTCTTTAAATCCATGACAGTTCCTTTGATCATCTATATTTTGTACTATTTCTTATAACTGATAATTAAATCTATGGGCATCATCCAATTCAGATGTGATTCATTATGCCTACTATCTATTTATCTGTCCGAACATCCATCCACACTAATTCTGGTACCTCCTCCAAAAGGCTACATAAGTTTTCTCTGCTACAAAATTTAAAAATTCCAGAGAAAGTGAGGAAAGAAACATTAATGTTCCTTATTCTCATATTTTTTAAAGTAATGGCTTCTATTACATTAAAAAATGCATGTGAAAAAAATAAAGTTAAGAAACTACTGATCATGAAGGAAAATTTTAAAGTTCAACAGAGACATATGAAAAATGTGTAAATAATAAGCAAGGTAAAAAATAATAAGAATCAAAAGAGAGGCCAAAATAGTTTTAGGAATACAGAGCAAAGATAGAATTGTTTTATTTCCATTATTTTTCATAAGTTGTACATATTATTCTTAGTCTACATAAGAGAAGAACATTAAAAATTAGTATCCATAACTATGACACTGAACTATATAAATTCTGCTAAGGTATTTTGTGCATATGTGCCTCAGTTTCCCCTTTGTAAAATGGACAGACTGTTTACATTCCAGTTTTTTGAACATACAATGAGATAATGTAGGTGATACATTTAGCATTATGTATCTGCCCTTTAACATTCATTTAAAAAAAAGACTATTCAGTGCCCTTAAAATGTTGGTGATTCTGTTTTGTTATGGCTCACCTGTCACTTCAGCTAATGTGAACTGAGATAAAGAACTGAAAAAAAACATAACTCTAAGTCTTTGTTGGAAATGTTTTTCATTTCCTATGCAAAATCAAGCTATTAACATATAATGCAGGCTGCCAGAATTCTGGTTTTACATTAAACAATTTTACATTTTTTTACATGTCTTTAATATATATTGGTATGACAATGCTTTTTCTCAAACACTAGAGAAAATTTTCTATCTTTTGACAGTCTAAACTATTCAGGTATACTCAATGCAAAGAGAATCAAATATTTTCAGACATGTCCAATTGCTTCTTTGTTTTTAATTGCCAGTCAGTCAGGACACAACAGCAAGATCCCTTTTCGTAAAGCCTGTTTCTTCCTTGCAAAAAAAAAAAAAAAAAAGTCCTGTTCAATTCCTTTTTAATATGTGAGTTGAATGCTTCTAATTTAGAATCTATCACCTTCATAACCTCCCAAAGCTGGCACATCATCAGGGAGGCTTTTCCTTGTCATTCAATTTTCTGATGCCCTTCTACATTTCTCTGTTTTTCTTTGTCTGAAAAACCTCAGCCACTGGAATTTCATATTATCACCTCCATTTTCCACTACCCATTTTATGTTTCTAATTTCATTTAAAAAAAAAACAACATGCACAATTAATTATTAGAATAACATGGTAGGCTTTCTAAAGCCTTAAGCATGTATGAACATTAAGTTTCTCTGGCACTTCAAACTTAACTCTACAAATTCATAAAGAACCATTTTAGAGTTCAAATTAAACTGAAATGAAACTGGTTAAATTTAAGTAATATTTTAGTCTTTAATGCTTAAGTGCATTATTTATGAGCTAAAAGTAAGTAACAGTTAAAAACCAATTCATTTTTTAATTCAGCATCAATTGGGCTTGTTTCTGTTGCAAAGTTTTTTTTTATTATTATCGTGAAAAAGTGGCTATACTTTTATTAATTTTGAAAAAGACATTTGAGATATTATATCAGCATTAGAATAAACTTGGATGCCAAGGAAAGCATATTAAAGGATTGGTTTCCACAATCTACACCGAGAGACCTTTTGTGTGTATGTGCATGTAAAACTACTTGAGAGTATTATAATTTATTTTTTAAGCAAGGCAATCCTATATCCATAAAATTCTTTAAAAATTAAAAGTGACTCACCTGGCCAAGCCAGACTGGCTCAGTGGTTGAGCATTGAATTATGAACTAGGAGGTAATGCTTTTAAAAAAAAAAAAAAATATATATATATATATATATATATATATATATATTTTTTTTTATTGATTTCAGAGAGGAAGGAAGAGAGCTAGAGAAATAGAAACACCAATGATGAGAGAAAATCATTGATTGGCTGCCTCCTGCACATCCCCCACTGGTGGGATCAAGCCCACAACCTGGGCATGTACTCTTGGCCTGAATCGAACCTGGGACACTTTAGTCTGCAGGCCAACATTCCATCCACTGAGTCAAACTGGGTAGGTCAGGAGGTAAAAGTGTGATTCCAGGTCAGGGCACATGCCAGGGTTGCAGGCTCAATCCCTAGTAGTGTGCATCCAGGAGTCAGCTAATCAATGATTCTCTCTCATTGATGTTTCTATCTCTTTCTCCCTCTCCCTTCCTCTCAATAATATATATATATTTAAAAAGTGGTGACTCACTAGAAAAAAATTCTGTATTGAATTCTGTATGTATTTTTATCAGCACTCTTTCTTAGAAGTTATATTAAAATATTATAATATATACAGATATAAAATCATAAGGATGCACACCTCAAAGTTGTATAAGTCTATAAACCACTTCTACCTTAATAAAAATGGTAATTCTATTATATATAAAGACTGCTCAACTTTTTTGAGTATTACATATACTTGGAAACCTCTGTTCTCCATGTATTTTTTAAGACTATAATTTCTGACTGTAGATAAATATAGAACCAATTCAGAGGTGTCCCAGTCAGATTCCAAAAGACATCTCTCCATGTGTTTAATGATAAGACTGATTTGATGACTGGCAAGAGTCCTTTGCCACTGCGAAGCTGACAATACCTGTTGAAAGGTTGTTCTTGAGTATAATGAACACTTGGCTGTTCCTCCAAATTTCCACTTCAACCTGGGTTACTAACCTGAATAAAGGATATTTTTTACTATAGTTATAAATAAACATATATGAAGTAGTATAGCAGTTTGACATCTAGGCTTGAACAAAGTCACTGTCCCATGTAATTTTCACCAGGAAAGAAATCACTGGGACAGAAAATATATATGATAGCACAATGTGGAGCTGTCATGTCAACTCAGTGTCACTCTCTGGCTCACCAAGGCAACACCTCCTCTCTCCCTCCGTCTTATGCTTTTGCTACCACCTTCTTGTCCATTTGCATGGATCAATGGACCTGACAGATAGTAATGATGGTGAATAGCATTAAGAGGCATCTTGCCCATCTAGTAACCGCAACATATCTGATGGGTTTCTAATCTTATGATGTGGCGAGAAGTAGTATACCAGTACTTCTAAGTCATATATATTGCATTGTAGGCATTGTTTTGTGAGCATAGCTATGATGCTATTCAATCACTGAAGATGATTTATTCAGCTGAAAACCCACCTGTGGTTCCTACTGAATGAGATTTCTGGGTAGGACTCTCATTTTTTTTCCTTATGACTTTCCTTATTGAGTTTTATTTTAATGCAGTGGGATAAGTAAATAAGCCATTTCATTTTCTTATTTCCCATTCCATGAAATGTTTTTCAACTAACTCAATTACTGTTCAAAACCAATATTTGAGCAGGTGTATAATGTAATTAAAATTTCATAAAACTGCTATAATCATAGTAACTTAGTAATAAGCAACACTATTTATCACATAAACTATTTCTTTGGATTTCTAATGTGTTCTTTATTAAGCAAACTCAGTAATAAAATAATATAGATACACAAATCTGTACACACACACACACACACACACACACACACACACACACATATTTCCTTTAAGGAATTTTTTTCTTTAAATGGATCACTTTGCAATCAGCATTTTCCCCTAAGAAAGAAATCAATCTTTTATTGCATTTTGGTCTATGGATGACTTAATAGGTTGAAGGCAGAGATGGCTAAATTCCATTTATGTTTTTTTAATAAAATGACATTTCATCCCAGAATGCTATATGGCATTCTATGATTTAACATGTAAGTGAATGGCATTGAAATTCTCATTCCTCTACAACAATGATTTTCAACCAGTGGGTTGGAGTACACTGGTATGCTGCAAGAATTTTCAAAACATGAAATACTTGCCTGGCCAGCATGGCTCAGGGGTTGAGCATTGACCTATGAACCAGGAGTTTACAGTTTGATTCCCAGTCAGGGCACATACCCAGGTTTCGGGCTCCATCCTCAGTGTGGGGTATGCAGGAGGCAGCCAATCCATGATTCTCTCTCATCACTAATGTTTCTATCTCTCTCTCCCTCTCCCTTCCTCTCTGAAATCAATAATAAAATATATTTTTAAAAAAATCACACCGGCATGTTCAAGAGTAAAGAAACCACACCATGGTGAAACTAGTGATTAGATGAGCCTCTTAATTTACATGTATCCATCAAAGACAGAAGGGATATTATTATATTCTTAAGTGTATTATGCTAAGTGTTTTTGCCAAGGTCTGATTACCTGAGGTACAACTTGTGGGATATGAAGCTATTTGCTTCTCTGTGGCCTGACATTTTATAAAATGGACAGACTCGAGAAGTGGTGAGGGTTTATATATTTCATTAATTGGCCTTAAAACTCTGCAAAGATCTTTATTTTATTTTTAATCCCCACCCAAGGAGATTTTTCCATTGATTTTTAGAGAGAGTGGAAGAGATGGAAAGACAGAGAAACATCGATGTGAGAGAAACACATTAATAGGTTGCCTCATGCATGTGCCCTGACCAAGTTCCAGGCAGGGGAGGAGACTGTGACTGAGGCACATGCCCTTGATCCGAATTGGAACCTGGGACTTTTTCAGTCTGCAGGCCAATGCTCTATCCACTGAACAAAACCAGATTGGGCAAGATCTTGATTTTTAAAAATTGGTTGCTGCAATACTTTGTCTTACTATTGGAGTAAAAAATAAAATACGTTTCACTTATACTTGTTTATAATATATTCTGAAAGGCTCTGAAAAGGCACATGCAATGCCAACTGTACTATTTACTAAATGCCAATAACAGTATTAAGGAGAACTAACATTTATTAAGTGATACTGTCCTGAGTGTTTACATATAGAATCACATTTATATAAATGTATCTCATTTACATTGCAATTACATACAACAACACTCTATGATGTGTACTATTATTATTCCCATTCCACACATGGAAAAAAAAATAAAACAAAGAAACCACTTGAGGACCAGAGAGATGATGCCACTGGTCAAGGATGCTCCAGTGAGTGGTGAAGCCAGATTTAGTGGCAGGTATTTGGACTATGGAGTCAGGAATCTTAATACAGATTCCAAGGTTTTTTTCAATCTCAACACTATTGTCATTTAGGGAGGATACAGGAAAGGGCAAGAGTAGGTTTACAGTTGTGAATACATGAAACACAGAGTTTATTCTTGTATTATTTTCCACACCAACAACTGTAAGCCTCCTCTTGCCCACTCTGTATTTCTTTGGGACAGGAAGCTGTCATGAGGATAGGATGTTTAGCAGCATTCCTAGGATCTTCCAACTAAATAGCACTGGCACCATCTACTCCCACCCCACCCTTGAGACTTCACTGGGGAGCAGAATTGTCCCTTGAAAACCCCTGTCCCTAGCTTAACTGACTATCTGTTACATGTGCCAAGTGCATGTGAGCACGAGATGCCTTATGGAAGAGGTGTGGCAACAGAAGCAACTCCAGGAGCTGAGGGAGGTGAGAGAAGCAACCCTCTTCCTGAACCTCCGGAAGGAACCAGCCTGCCAACACCTTGGCTGAGCCCAGTAGTTCCCATTTTGGACTTCTGACCTCCTGGATTGTAAGAAAATACATTTGTTTTGTTTTTAAGCCACAGAAAATTTGCTATCATGGCAGTAGAAAAAGAATACAGGCTTTGGTAAAAAGTCACTATTAATCTGTCCATGTAGGTTTTTATTTATTATTTTGTTTAATATTTCATTGATTTTTTAACACAGAGAAAGAGAAGGTCAGAGAGTTAGAAACATCGATGAGAGAGAATCATTGATCAGCTGCCTCCTGCACACTTCCCACCAGGGATGTGCTCGCAACCAAGGGACTTGCCCTTGACCGGAATTGAACCTGGGACCTTTTCAGTCCGCAGGCCAATGCTCTATCCACTGAGCCAAACAGGTTTCAGCAGGTTTTCTTATTCTTATTTCATTGATTAGGCAACTGCTAATAAGAAACTTGAAATTATTGCTCAGCATTCCAAAGCCAGAAAGGGTGGAACCCAGATTTAAAACCAGGATACCTTACTTTTTCTAATCACTGTGGTGTGTTCCACTCCTTTCCCCAATACCCACACATAATACAATTTATTTTCTAATCACTGCGGTGTGTTCCACTCCTTTCCCCAATACCCCCACATAATACAATTTATTTTCTAATCACTGCGGTGTGTTCCACTCCTTTCCCCAATACCCCCACATAATACAATTTATTTTCTAATCACTGCGGTGTGTTCCACTCCTTTTCCCAATACTCCCACATAATACAATTTATTAAATCCCAACTATAGGAAGATTTAGGATATGGATAACATTCTTGGGAAGGGAAGCAGTCTGGAAACAAACATCCCTTGCAAAATGTTTTGAAAAAAGTATTACAGGCAATCTTTCTTTTTCACTTTAATTGTTTGTTATACTTGAGAGGGACCTGTTGGTTTCTATGTCAATATTTGATAGAGATTCTTGGACATTTGGAGTGAAAGGAGGAAAAAAACCCTCAGTCAATGCAGACCAATGTGAAACACCTGTACTACCATTGATGCTGATCTTTTCTTAAATTCTTTTAATCCATGCCTTGACGACATGTTATTTTTAGAGAGTAGAAGGGAGAGGGAGGGAGGAAAGGAGGGAGAGAGAGAGACATTGATAGGTTGCCTCCTTTCTGTATATCCCCTGATGGGGGGATTGAATCTGCAACCCAGATATGTGGGAATCAAAACAATGTCAACCAAACCACCCAGGCAGGATAATGCTGATGATTTTGACAGGCCTTTTCATTTCTAAACTTGTATAGGCACTTATCTGCATAAAATTCCTCCAACAAAATATCTATAGAACAGCAATAAAACTCAGGCTTGCAATCAGCACTCTTTTAGCATTATGATTAAGCTGCAGATTAATCTGACCTATTTGTCCTGTTTGCTTGACAATTAAAATACTGAAAAATACTATACAAATGCATCCTTGAATGAAGAAGTCATATGCTATTCAACAAACATGTTCATATTATGCAATGGCCACATTATCAGAAATAAATTTACAAGTTATTTACATTTCTAAATATTAACTTCTAAAATTAGTGTCTACAATCTATCTTTTTTTCCCATTCTCAAGTCACCTTCCCACTTTGGATGGCCCTATAACACAGTGATCAAGAACATGGACTTTTGACTAGGACAGCTCCCAGGCTTCAAGCCTGAACCTACTAGCTGTGACATGCTGATCACATTATTGAACCACTTTCAGCTAAAGTTTCCTCATTTGCCAGACAGACATCATTATAGAACGTGCCTCAGAGGGAGCAGGGATGATTCTCCAGACAACAACAACACGTTTAGCACAGTGTCCGATTACTCTAAGAGGGTGGTCGGCAAACTCATTAGTCAACAGAGCCAAATATCAACAGTACAACAATTGAAATTTCTTTTGAGAGCCAAAAACCGACTTCTGCAGTCCATGAAGTTTCAATCCACTGTATGTGCATGCCCACACATGGTATTTTATGGAAGAGCCACACTTAAGGGGCCAAAGAGCCACATGTGGTTCGAGAGCATCATTTTGCCAACCACTGCTCTAAGATATCTTCAAAACTTTTCCAACTGCTTTGCTTACCTAAACATGGTATTTCCACTGTGATCTACAGGATGGGATTCAGAACTGAAGCCATTCCTTCCCTCTCAGTTCCCTGAGAATCAGCTGTCATTTTTCATTTGAACAAATGGCACTTCCATCCATTTATCTAATTTCCCAAATCAGAAACTAGGGTGCCTTCTTCTGGTTCACCACCTCTCTGACACTTGTCAACAATTTTGGTGTGTCCTACCTCACAGAGGGGAGCTAATCCCTGCCACTCCTTTTAAAGCTCTGTATTTGCTACCTGAATTCACACCCCCATCATTTCTTGTCTCAATTTTTCTTTTTGGTCACCCATTCTCAACAGCCCTGAGTATGTGTTTTTTTTTTAATTTATTTATTTATTTATTTATTTATTTATTTATTTTATATGAGTACAACCATATAGTTTGCAGCTTAACATTATTTGACTTTAAATAACCTTTAAATAACCTTAGGACAGAAAGGCACCTGCAGACACCTCTCCTACAAACATCAATATCTGCATCTAAGCCTTCTCCCTGTAACAGTGGCTGTATGTTAGAATTATCAGCAGCTTTCACAAATAGCAGTGCCCAGGGCCCATTCCTTCCCTAGACAATTAAAATAGAATTTATGGAGACCACAAAGTAGACTTTTACTTCATTTTTTTATTTTCTAAATATTATATATTAAGTATGTATTTTTTAATTTTTAAAATTTTCACTTTTCAAGAAGAGTGGCACAATGACTATCCACATAGATTATAACAATTACCAAAATCTCACCATATTTGATCTATTCTTTTTGGTTTAAATATTTTAAAACTACTTCCTGACACCATCATTCCACAAAGAATTGATTGGCATTATCTAACACCTAAAACCATTTTAAATCTTCCCAGTTCTATAAACAATGTTTTGGGGGGTGTGTGTGTGTGTGTGTGTGTGTGTGTGTGTGTGTATTTTCAGTTGTCTTCTCTGAATCAGAAATAAACCAATACATCATTTGGTTATTAAATTCATTAATCTTTTTAAATTGAGAGTAGCACCCATTTCTTCTGCAGCTGAATTACTAGAAAAGAATTGATTGTCCCAGAGAATGTATTGCTTTTGCTTAGATATGTCCTTTGACTTGAGATATCACTTGTCTCTTTCCTGAATTTCCCATCATTACTTTTTAAAATCTCCCAGATAATTCTACTGTCCAGGCAAGACTGAGAATGACTCATCCTTTGGCCATACAAACTTAGTAGGACACTTTGCACTATGCTCCTGTAGGCAGTTATAACAAGAGTCACTAACATCCATCTAGCACATGCCAGTCCCTGTGCCAGATGCCTGTCTCACATAAACCTCACCACAACCCTACCAGAGGAAACGGGATCTTAAAGAAGTTCAATAATTTGTCCAAGGAAACCATCTGGTAAATAATGAAGCAGAAACTCAAATCTTGGGACATCTGACTCTCAAATCTACATCATTACAACTATGCTTGTCTTCATGCCTCTTTGTTTTCATTTAATGTCAGGGGAAGTCTGACTTAAAATTGGAAACAGAGCCTGATTATTCATTGCTGGCCAATCTGTGGTAGGTTCCTTATTTTTCCATAATGACACAGTTATATCTTTATCAGCTGTGTTTTGATTATTGCTCTTCTTATTAGACAATTAGACCGATGTTCTCCAAATGACAAGAGACTATCAAGTTGTCGCAATGTGGCTATGCCGAACTTAAATGTGCTATAGGAGTAATTATGCACACTGAATTTCAAAGACAGTAGAAATGAAAAACACACACACAGAAATTGTTCCATTCAGAATATTTAAATTGTTTATATATTGAAACAATATTTTAAACATATTAAATATGCTACTAAAATTAATTTAATCTGTTTCTATTTACTTTGTTTAATGTACCTATTAGAAATATTGTAATTGCAAACGTGGCTCACATTATATTTCTATTGGACAGTGCTGAACTAAAACCCTGAACCTCTTTAGGGCCAGAAGATACAGTACCTTTATCCTTCTTTATAATTTCTGCACTTCCAACAACTGCCTGGTAGAGAGTATTCAAATAATAAATGTAGGACAAGTAGTAGACCCTGAATTCCAAAATAGGCATCATAAATTCACAGGTATAGTTGGTATATTGCTGTGATTCTCTCATTGCCTATAAGCAATTTTGAAATTTTGAAAAAAAAATCACATTAAACTGATGATATACTCTAACTGAGAATGATAGTAACGTTCTCAAATAAACACATTATCAACAGCAACAAAAAATAGCAAAAAATGTATATTTTAGGTATAGATATATAGATATGGTAGAAGATGAATATCACTAATCCCTGTTCACAGAATAAATGGTCTGTACTTGGATAAAACTGATTTAAAAATCAAGTCTAGTGGTCATAAATCTCCTGAAGTTCAAGTGCTAATCAGACTTCTAGAGAGGATGACTTCCTGACTTTTGACCTGAAAGGCAAGCCCTGAGAGGGCCAGGTCTGAATCATAAAAGTAAAACCCTTGTAGACAGTGAGGGTTTGATATAACTTTTTGAGGGATCCATAGGGGTGAGGAGATTGTCAATAACAAGCACCACAGAACACAATGTTTTCTTCCTCCTGAAAGTTTTATTGGCACTGGGAAGGTAACACCTATGATAAGATGAAAACATGGACTATGGTCTCTAATACTTGAAATTACATGCATACATATAAACATACACACACAAAGAGCAACAAGAAATACTTCTCTTAGAATATCTTAATGAAGAGAATCCTTTTTGAAATAGATATAAAATGAATGTCCTTTTCCTTATTTATAATGTCTAACTTGATGAATAGTACAGAATTATTTTTCTCTGGATCATAGTGATGCCTCAAAACTAGGTTCAAAAAACTAGCATCTTCTGGCTTAGGCTGAGTGAAGGAAGACAAGATATTGTTTGGGTCAATCTTAGGGGACTTATCATTTTAAAACAAATGAAGATTTAAGAATCTTTCTCCCTTCATTTCTTTTATAGTATTGCTAGAAGTATTGAAACCTAAACCATTAGTTTTAGAAGCTCTTTAATTTACTACTTGAGGCACCAAATTTCATCCTACATCATTTTTGTGATTCTGTGTTATATTGCCAGCAACTACAAAGAACAGCTAGCTACCCTTTATAGATTCCTCTTTATTAAAGCAAACCAAACAAACTCCAAAACCTGAACTGTGATTAAGATAAATACATAAACATCTTCATTCTTACACTGGTCTTCAAGAAAACCATGAAAGAACTAGAGGCCCGGTGCACAAAATTGTGCACAGGGGGTCTCCTCAGCCTGGCCTGCACCCTCTCCAATCCGGGACCCCTCAGGGGACATCCCTCTCACAATCCAGGACTGCTGGTTCCTAACTGCTCACCTGCCTGCCTGATTGCCCCTAACCTCTCTTCCTGCCTGCCCAATCTCCCCTAACTGCTTCCCTCTGGCAGCCTGATCACCCCTAACTGCTCTCCTTTGCTGGCCTGATTGCCACTAACCCCCTCTGTCTTGGCCCCAAACACCATGGCTTTGTCCAGAAGGACTTATGAAAGGATGCCAAAAGCTGTCTGGTCTAATTAGCATATTATTATTTTATTAGTAGGACAAATTGTGCCTAAACCAGCAGTTGGACATCCCTCTATCAATCTGGGACCACTGGCTCCTAACCACTCATTTGCTTGCCTGCCTGATCACCCCTAACCACTTTGCCTGCGTGCCTGGTCACCCCTAACTACCCTCCCCTGCCAGCCTAGTCACCCCTAACTGCTCTCCCCTGTTGGCCTGGTTGCCCTTAACTACTATACCCTGCCAGATTGGTCACTATTAACCACGTCTTGGCACCCGCCACCATGGCTTTGTCCAGACAGACGTCTGGAACGATGTTCAGAAGATGTCTGGTCTAATTAGCATATTATACTTTTATTAGTATAGATATTTTGTTTCTCTATAGAGTTTAATTTTTCAGGATATAGAAGTAGGGTAATTAGGGTGGACAACCCCTGTTGTGCAGTTTATTTTTAGTTTACTCTGCAGTGGGGGTGGGACTGAATTGGCCACCACTGGAAGTTGTTATTGGCTCCACAGAGCACTTGAAAGTTGGATTTTTAACTATAAGAGTCTGTGTGGGAAGTGAATGTAGGAGCCAAATCCAACTAATTATCCATATGATGCAAAATACATCAGAAATAGATAATATCAAAGTACGAAACTCAAAACTGTTTCTCTTCAGTTTTCAGTCGAGTGTAATTGGCAGATGCCTTCATTGGTAAAACTGGAAGTTTGAGTAATAACATATTTTATTCATGGACAAAAATTTTTCTAATTTTCATATTTCCTTGTTGCTTATATATCAGGAGTTATGTTAGATGTGTGAATCACTCATCACTTTAAATAACTATCTAAAGAAGTAGACAATTTTACCATCCCTTTTTTTTTTTTTTTACAAAGAAGGAAACTGAGGCTAAAAGAAATCAAATAATTTGTCAAAATCACATTTTACTAGGTAGTGGATCCAGGATTCCATCTTGATACATATTTTTGAGATGCCATAACTCCTTTTAGCTTTTTAAAACACCAAACATTGCATTACTTTGGTCTTGAAGAGTCAACACAGTAGGACAAGGAAGCAAACCATTATTGCCCAGTTATTTCAGTGTATTCTGGTCAATCCAATTGGACAGATTTAAACACTCTACTTTGTAAGTAAAAGACTACTCCCAAATGTCCTCCTAAGATTTTAAAACAAGACATCAATGGGGAAGTGATACATTACCTTCCTGATCTTGAGAAGATAAATAGTCATTATTCATAGTCATGATCCTTCAACAGAATCTATTTGGCTATGTTTTAAAATTATTTTTATTTTTTCATGCCTTTTTTGTGTGTGATACTCAACATAATACCCTCTTGGTCTCTATAGAAGAGCTAAGAGATTGTATATCTCAGGAGCAAAGTTATTTCATTTAATGCTATTTTACTGAGAGAATTTCACTTCTTATGTATTTTAGAAACACTTATTTTATACAACACATCACATATAATAGAACAGTCTGTGGACAGAATATTTTGTTCCAGGTAAAGCTGTTCAAATCCTCTGCTGAATACACAGTAAACAAAACATTACACAGGAAGCTGATGGGGGAACATATGGTCTTCATCAACAGTGAAACCTCTGACTTGTATGACGTCATTAGTGGTGGGCCCACTAGATTCAAATACAGAACCACAGATGTTCACATAAGCTCTAGTGACTCAATCATTTGCCCTGGTTAGGGCCAGCCAACACTGTCTGACTTTTATTTAAAGGTACATAGAAAAGGGGAGGGCATACCTACATGTAAAATAATAGACTTTCCTATCAGAAGAAACAATAAGCCTTCCCAAAGCTGGGATCTTATCATTTCAATGAGTCATATCATTGAATTTAAATTACAGCCTATCCTGCCTCACTAGGCTAAAATTATGAAAACCTGGTCTCTTGCCAATAGAATTAAGTCCATGCTAGTTTATTTTCAGCTGGGATAGTCCAACATATGTGTCATATAGAAGCCTCCCCTGGTGCTTGAAGATGCAAATCGAAAGCTGCAAGTTATAGCCCCAAGCAATATTTATCCTTATATATGGGGAAAATTAATATGTAATTCACTTGAGACTTATGAATCTTTTTGCCTGGGGAGAAGTTTGAATATTATAGGGGCATGGGACTCTTAATTCATAAACAAAATTGTACTTGGTGGCCTAGAAGACTGTCTATTTCTAGCATATTGTTTTTCCCCCCCGTTAGATGGTTTTATTTGTGTAGTATATTTAACTAGCTACTTATGTGTCTTTCAGCCCTATAATTCCATGGGGCTTGTCATAGCTAGTCTCTAAAGATGCCCTCAATAAATTACAGCTTCCAATACCTATGCTCCTGTCTAGTCCCTTTTCACACAGTACCTGGAATCATTTGTGTGGCCAAAGAATACAGTGGAAGTGACATTGTATGACTTAGGCTGTGTTTGGGAGGGCATTGTGGCTTCTCCCTTACTCATTTGGAATGCTTGCTGGTAATCCATTGCTATGTAAGAAGTTCAATTACCTGTGACTGATACCTCAATGCTGTGACCTACATGAAGAAGCTATGTAAAGACAAAGAGAGATGACTGGCTAGCCCCCAACTGGTCCAGCCATCCCAGCTAAGAGAATAGAAATAAGGAATCTATTTTATGCATTTTAGTGCCAAAAGACAGTACATGGAGAAGAACCAAAGAAATCAGCAAACAACCAGAAAGAAGGTCCTAGACACGTTACCTAAATTAAGCCATTCCAACTCAGGGTGAGATCCCAGACATCAGCGTGTAAACAAGAGCAGCTCCAGTTGTCCTTTGCCCAAATTCCAGGCACAAAGAATCATAAGCTGCATAACATTTGTTATTTTGTGTTGTTAAGGTTTGGGGTAGTTTGTTACACAGCAATAGGATAACCAGATTAGTTTTTTATCAGTGCCCTAAATACTTATTGATAAAAGTGAATTTATTCTAAAAGTTGGCACTCATGTAGAAGTTGACATAAGCCCTTTTAAAGGGATGGCCAGTTACACATACAGGTTTTGTTAAGAAACAATTTTTTATTACTATCTCAAATTTCTCTTGCTACAAATAAAGCTTATCCTTTTTCCTTCTACTAGCAGATAATACAGAGAATATCCAGTGACAGAATTTTACAAAACAAACCCTCTATATATTTGAAGGTCATTCTTAAACCAGTACCTTTCTTTCTCTACAAAGTGTAATATGCTAATGATATGCTAAGGCTGCTCAATCACTCACTATAATGTGCACTGACAACCAGGAGGCAGGTTAGCTTGCTGGTGGGGTCCACCAATCAAGACTGAGCAAGATGGGCCAGTCATGTCCTGGAGCCCTCCAGGGATCCCTCCCTGCCTGATGGTGCAATTGTGGGGTCCCTTGCCCTGGCCTGCACCCTTTTGCAACTCAGGACCCCTTGGGGGATATGGAAGAGTTGGTTTCAGCCCAATCCCACAGGCCACTCCCCTTGGGAGGGCACCAGACTCAGGGTTCATGGCTGGTGAGCGCCTCTCCAGATGGATCTGGACTGATTGGGTGAGAGCCCTTGGCAGGCACAGTAGGGCTGGGATGAGTAGGAGCGGCTGGTAGGAGCTGTAGGCTACATGGACTGAGGGTTTCACCTTGATCCCTGCAGGCTACTTAGAGAGATCCTACCCTGCACAAATTAATGCACCAGGCCTCTAGTAAGAAGTAGAAAAGGCTTTGGAATCAAGGAGATCCTAGCCTCCATTTGGATTTCAGTTTTGTTACTTAAAACAATATGATCAATATGTAAATCTCAATGAACTTCAATTTCCTGCCTTTGCAAAATGGGGTGATGGTGCCTAAATTAATTATTTGTTGGGAAGGTTAATATGAAACAAAGTAGATAAAGTGCTGAGCATTGTGTTGGATGTAATAAATGTGTATTGGATGGTAGCCTTTTAAACATTTGTCTTTTGCTCTTTCTACATCTTTATTTCTTCATAGACCTCTAAAGTTGAAGTAATCAAAAGAAGATATCATAATATACCAAATGGGACTAATGATTTGAGCAGGCTAACTCAGAAGGGAGAGTATTGCAGATGACTTCATTCTACCTTCCAGGTTACTCTTCACCTCTAATGTGTGCTAAGGGAGCATTACAGCAATAAAGCACCATCTCCACAGAAGGAAAGTACAATGGGAGTGGCTCAAGGTCTACTTTCAATCCTGTATTGGTGGGAGGTCAATCATGTCAATCTAGCTTTCACTGGCAGGAAATGACACCACATTAGGACTCAATGGGCTCTGGATATCGCAAGTTTTTATTTTATTTTATTTACATATTGGAGAGAGAGAGAGGGGGAGAGGGAGAGGGAGAGGGAGAGGGAGAGGGAGAGGGAGAGGGAGAGGGAGAGGGAGAGGGAGAGAGAGAGAGAGAGAGAGAGAGAGAGAGAGAGAGAGAGAGAGAGAGAGAGAGAGAGAATTTGTTGTTCCACTTATTTATAAATTGGTTGGTTGATTGATTTTTATATGTAACCTGATGGGGACCAAAACTGCAACCTTGGTGTATGGAGATGATGCTCTAACCAACTGAGCTACCTGGTGAGAACACGGATATCACATTTTTTGAAAGTTTCATAAAAATATTGTTGAACATGGAGGGAGTCATAGAAATCCAAACCTCCTTATTTTTATAGATGAGGAAACTCGCACAAGTGAAATGAAAAAGATCAATACCTCACAGCAAGTTTACAATATAGTTGGGACAAAGACAATTTTTTCTAGATTAAGGCCAGACCCTCTGTGCCATGCTAACCACATCCAACATCTCAGCTATAAGAAAGGCTTTTGAGGGATCTTTGATTTTTAAATCCACTCATAAGCTGTGCCCATTACTTTTGTTTCTAGCATAAAATATCACATAGTGGCTCAGGGCACCAGTCTATAGTCCACAGATTGCATTTAAGTTCAACATGATAGCCTATCTATCCAGTGCATGCTTTTGAGCTACAATTTCTACATTCTAAAATGGGGCTAATAGACCTATACCCTCATAGAGTAGTTTAGGGGACAACATGTGAGAAGCTGGGCTTAGTGACTGCACATAAGTGTTATCTACCCTCACTTTCATTAGTTCTCATCTTCATCATGTGACCTTGCACTTCTCTCAAGTTCTCATGTTGTGCTGGCTATTCTTATCCTATTTACATCGATTTCTTTGACATGATCACATCCTGAATCTTTCCACTAGATGCCATCTCTTTTTTACATTCTTTCCTCTATTCCAGGCCCACCTTAAAGTGTCATCTCCCTCCTTTTACTGTCTGTCATTCCTTTAAGTGGAGAGTGAGTACTTTCATCTGCCTATCAGATCTAAAACAATGTGAACATTCCGGGCACCGTATAAAACTGTATATGTTATTACTGTTTGATTGCCATTTGTGGTTATTATTAAAGTGATTTTCCAATGTGGACACCAGGCAGTAACAGGGTTTCCTCAAGTTTCTCTGATGTGCTGACTAAAATTATATGGGAAGGAGGGAGTAGTATGAGGGAGAAAATATATTGGTTCCCACCTCTACCTTGGATTTAACCTTTCATATGTTTGCATGTATGTACACACGTTTGCATGGATATATATGTATAAAAGAACACATACAGCCTCTTAAGTGTTGGTAGAAGATTTGCTTTGAACAACTGATGTCCCAAACTAAAAACAATAATAAAAAGAACCACCACTGCTCTAACATATCAATTAACCTGGGTCAAAGAAGGTATTTATATTCAAGAATAAAAGCTTGCACTCTGTACCTTGAATTAATATATATATATATATATTAATTTGTTTCCTTTACATGAATAGAAATGGGCTGATAGACACATACTTCTCATTTCTGCACTAGCAGCCAGAGGCAGGAATCATTGTTAGTAGCATTATTTCAGAATACAAAAGACAGCCATATATGCTGTATATCAAATGTACAATCAAGTCTATGAATAGGGATAATTAACATCTGAAAAACCATCATTACTCAGTTTACAGACACCATAAATTTAGAGAGTTGCCAGTACACTCATCAGCAAGGCAAAAAGTAGCAAATGAAATAAGGCCCCAGTCACACTGCTGTTGCACACACAATGTCACTTTGTGTGGATTCACAAATTTGAAACTACATTACTTCCTACAGGAATAAATAGGAAAGGTGAGAATGAAAGATTTATGAGTAAATAAATTAGCCTCACTCTGAAATCAACACATGCTGTATAAGGGAGGTGAGTTTAAGTAAATTGGAGACATATCCAATACTGACAGTAATTGTGTAAAGTACACATTGAACACAGCCACTGACCACATGGCCATTGGTTAGCTTAACAAATCTTATATTTGAGGAGTAAAAACTAATTTTATTGTCTTAATGAAAATAGGAATTGGTTTCTTTGAGTCAGTTCTATAGGAAAAGCAATTTAAGACATATTCTAGAAATTTGTATTTTAGGACAAAAATGTTACATTAACTTCAACTGGGGAAAGTGGCTATTTAGTTTTTAAAAATGAACACGTTTGCAGAATGGTAGACTTTTGTTTGTCTACACCTGAAATAGAGTTGTAACCTTTCCTAGTGGTTTTGGTGACCTGCAAGAATGGGATTTTGCAATATTAGAGTCAAAGTTCTACCTGGTCACCTGCTAATCTGTCACTCAGCAGGCGATTATCAGGAGGAGACATCTGCCCTTGTTTCAACACAATAGCTGCCTCTCCAAAATATTCCTCAAAATTTATTGAACCTTCTTGGTTTATCACACATCTTGAAGGAGTATTACAAGTAACATGACCCTATTAAAAATAGTTAAGTGCCTCTATAACCTGGTACTGTTTGTATAAAGGCAAATTAAAACTCAACATAAAATGCACTTCAGGTCCACAGATCAGTTATTAATGATAGGGGAAGCTGTATAAAAGGAAAAGGCGCTCTCAAAAAAGAATGTCTTTCAGCATGATATCTTTTTTTCTTTTCTTTATTATTTTTTTTATTTTTTTGCATCTGCCTTTCATGCCATCTTGGCATATCGAGGGGATGTTTACAACTGAACTGTTCCCTAGACCCCAATCAAGAGTTATCACAGTTTGAACAGTTGAGTTCTTTCCTTCCATATTTGTGTATTCATGACAGTAGGTGGTTTGGAATGGTGTCTGTGAATATTGTCTGATCCGTAGCGGTAAACCGTTATGGGTGTTACAGAATTTTGCATAATATTACAGAAAACAAACTGATTACAAAGAAGCTCAGCCCAGGAAGGATTTTGGAAAGAGGACCTGAAAATGGGTTCAGCTGCTTTTCCATGAGGACATATGTTAGTATGATCATTTTCAATGCTTCTGGGGAATTAAATGCATTTTAACCATACATGTCTTTATCTAATTTTTGATTTTGCTACCCAGGGGATACTTGATAGTGTTTACAGACTTTTCTTTCTTTTTCTTTTTTCTTTTTTCTTTTTTTATTTTAAAAATATATTTTATTGATTTTGTACAGAGAGGAAGGGAGAGAGATAGCAAGTTAGAAACATCGATGAGAGAGTCATTGATCAGCTGCCTCTTGCACAACCCCTACTGGGGATGTGCCAGCAACCAAGGTACATGCCCTTGACCAGAATTGAACCCAGGACCCTTCAGTCCCCAAGCCGATGCTCTATCCACTGAGCCAAACCGGTTTCGGCTTTCTTTCTTTTTAAAAAATATAGTTTGGAAGTAGGTCAGAGGATGCTACAGGCATCTAGTGGGTAGACACTACAAATGCTTCTGAGGACCCTATAATGCATAGGGTAACCCCCCATCCCACCCCACTAACAACAAAGAATTACCGGACACAGAATTACAACAGTGTCTTGTTGTTATCGAATGTGAGAAAGGGTTTTTTCCTCAGCTTTTTAGCATAATAACTAGAATGGAGAAATCTTAATTTTTATTTATTTATTTATTTTTAAAATGAGGATGGGTGGAGGACTAGACTAAGGCTTTCTGGTAGGGCTCTCACAGGCAAGTGAATGAACAAAAGCTCAGTGTTAGAAGAGTAGTGTTATTGTTATTGGAGAATGAGTTATAGTTCAGTGTTTTTGCAGTGTTGGGTAGGTTAGGATACTATTGATAGTGACTGCCAATGTCAGTTGACTATAGAAGATGGAGAGACCCATGGGTAATGAAAAATGTCCACTTTGTTAGGCAACAAGAAAGAGTTCTTGAAGAATTTAGATGAAGGGATGTCATAAACCAATAGGTGCATGAACAAGATTAATATGGATAGCAATGGACAGATGCATTGGAAGTCAGAGAAAATGGACAGAGGGGACTAGGTAATGGCAGCTTGAAGTAGAGGAATGGCACTGGGGGAAATAAAGATGAATTAGTAATTGAGACTGTGAAAAAGTTGTTAAAATGGCCCAGGGCTATGCATAGAGAGTGCAAAAAAGGGATTGAACCAGAGTTGCTTGAAGGCTTCTAGGATAAGGGTGGATCCATTAAAAAATACAGTATCAGAAGGAAGAGCAATATATTGAAAATATGATGAGTTCAGTTTTAGACTTGTTAAACCTGAGATATTAGGGTGACCTTCAAGTAGACATTTCTATTATGCAATTCAGAATATAGAATGAAGCTAAAGAAAGAGGTTGGGATGAAGAAATAATTGGGGGAAGGTGAGATTCATTTTTATGGAGATGATAGTTAAGGCCACAGAAACAGGATGAGTAGGAGGAGAAAAAGAGAGGATCTTGGTGGCGGGATCGGGGTGCATGCTCTAATTTGAGGGCATGGAACTAGAATAGACACAAATGAAAGAGACAAGGGAGAAATAGTCAGAATGGTTTCACAGAATTACGATATCACGGTGTGACAAAAGCGAAGCCAGGTGAGAATGGAGAAATTAGGGTGGTTTGAAGCCATGGAAGGGTCAAGGAGGATCTAGCCGAGGAAAGGCTGGTGGGCTGATTATTAGAAGGTTATCGTGGATCTTTGTGGGGACAATTATTGCAAATGATTATGAGAGGAAATGGGTCATAAAATCCCATTTTCTCTCATAATCAAAGGTGGGCTTGAAGAAGTAGATGCATTTCCAGATTAGCAGTCTCTAAACAGGTCTCTACAGAGCCAGAACAAAGTCCGAATCACTGACTCCTAATAACAAGCTACTTATTAGAGCTTCTGCTTCCCTTTCTATTCTTAAACTGTGATTATTGGGGGATGGGTGTGTGTGGGGGAGGGGGCATTGAGCAAGAAAAGCAGAAATAAGAAGGAATATGACTGAGGCTTGTATAGTTTAAAATGGACACAGGAATGCCTGTGGACATTTTAGGTTTATGCTATAAAAAATATGGCAAGAAAAACATATAATTTCAGATTATTTTGCCATCATTTTGAAACTTCCAGATTCATTAACCAAAGCATCCAATAATGTTTCCTCTCAGAGGCCCCATCTGTAATAGTCTAGTGCCATTTATTTCAAATAAATGTCTGATGAATCTGATATTTTTACACCTTGAGGCAGGCCAAAGCAAACTGTAAACTTTTGGAGTTTGGACAGGTAGGCCGGAGGTATCATGTGGTAACACCTACACTAGCAAACACTTCCATAATTTATTGAGGGAAAATGCCTGCCGCGCCATAAAAGCAGTGCTTCACATGGATTGGGAAGCCTGTGGCTAGGGTGGCCGCTGAAGTACTTAATCCTGTCCTTAACTCACAACCAGACCACATGAGCTCCAGGATCCCGGAAGCCCAGCCTCTATTTTACACACTGACAGGCAAAGGCTGTAACCTGGAGCAGCTGGATGGTTTTCCCTATCCCTGTGGATATTTTGGAAACACAGGTGCATGGCGGGAGAGTCTGACAGAGACAAGGCCCAGGATTTTGAGAAGTTCTCAGAGGTCTGAGTACTTCCTTGGGCCCCGGGATGGAGGCAGACACCATCCACACTCAGTGAACGAGGCCACTCATTGTTTCTGGGAGGAACATCAGTTAGTGCGAAACCTAAGTTGGTTGAGATGGGTAGTTTCCAAATTGTGTTTTAACTCTGGAACATTCTTCTCAACTGAACTTTAACATGGGGCCTCAGAGCCATTTTTCTGGTGACCAGGAGGACAATGAGGGCCAGAGTCACAGCTTCTTAGCCTCGGTTAACAGCCTGCAGTGACCTTGAGATGGCTCTGAACAAGAGGAGCTTAGCAACTGCCCTGTTTGATTATCCCCAAGAACCCAATCAAACCCTGAACCAAAAAGCACTTTAGTAGTACCAATAACAGAAGATTGCCTGGCACATAGGTCAATTGATGGTAGTTATAAATCCTTTTAAACCATTTGATAAATAAGTCTTCAGGGCCTGCCACATGTTAGGTGTTGAAACCACATAGATACAACAGTACAGGGAAAAAAAATAACCTCCTCCATTCCATGAAGTTAAGATGCCTAATCGCTACAATAAAGTGATTCCATAGATCTTCAAGTACTTTAAGAGGCAGGTTTAAATGTTCATATCTTTTAAACAGCCGAGGAAAGCAAGACTCAGGAAAATCATATAATGTGATACGCCCCAGACCCAGGGAACTCAGCTGATGTGGCTGGGACACCTACCAGGACACTCATCTCAAAGGCTGGCTCCTCTCATGGTTTCCCAAGACTTCAGCAAGTTCTAATCATGGGGTCTAATCAAGATCAGATCCCACTAAGTTTCCATAGTCTCTTTACTCAAAATATCCGCAGGCCACAGTAAGGCATATTAGCATTTCTTCACTAAGCTCAGTGCTCCTTATTCCCAATGGTACTGTTGGACACAGGGTTAAGGAGAATCCTCTCTATGGCTTTGGAATAGATTCCATGGTGCATCCAAAAGATCCCTGATGCACGGGAATAGACTTCCATGTATCCTATTTTTTTCTGTGGCAGGGTTTGAAACTTGAAAAACAAACATGCTGGGTTTCTCCTTGCCAATTCTTGCTCTTTGTGAATAGTTCCTGTCGTTTTCTCTATTCCTCACTGAGCTCTCATAAAAGCGAACATGAACTAAGAAGAAAAATTGGCTTCACTTTAACATAAGCTGATTATTTCCCTGCCATGACTTGTTTTTGAATATTAAAAATAGAAATAAAATTAAAATAGTCTTTGCAAGGAAGAGAGTACACTAGCCATATTCTGCTTTGACCAAATAAAGTCCCTTGAAGAGGAAATAAAACTTTCATGTCAAGCATGCACATTTACTTCTGAAAGAGATGTCTTGTTAAGTTATTATAAAAGAACAAAGTAATTAGAAAAATGACAAGGAAAAACATAGTTGAGCAAAAAGAGAGCTTGTGGTACATCTAAAGCCCTACAAATAGTTTATTGTGAGCATGGCTAAGGTGGAAGACTGAGCAAAATTGCCAACATTCTATTTTAGGATTTATTTCCGACCAGGTCACTGAGAACTGTCACTTTTATTTTGCAACAAAATAATAAATAATGAAGAAATAACTCCCCACCACCACCTCTTGCAACAAAGAAATCATCATCACCATTTTATTATCCTTCCAAAGACAACACTGCGTGCTTTTCCGAATGCTGGGTCAATGCAACAGCACACTTTCATATTAACTTAAAGTGCATTTCACAGCTTATTGCTGATTTTATGGCACTTCTTTTAGTTTCTGCCAGCGGAAAAAAAATCTGCTTTCACAGTGGAAGTCTGACAAGCTATTTCAACTATATTAAACAGCAGGCTACAGTCAGTTGCTCTTTCATGCTTTCTGGCATTCCTGCAGTTCCTACTAGAAATAAGGGGTCAAAATGTTGGAGTTTGGGGGATAACACTGGAATAATACTTAGTCTCAGTTTTCTGTTAAGAAAGACATCAAAAGGAAAAAATTTCTGCCAAACACAAATTCTTGGCAATGGAGACACAGTCCGATGATCAAAAAAGGTGGTCCCTACCCAGCAAGTCAACCAACCAACCAACTAAAAGGCAGTAAGGAGAAGGTCTGTTTTATGCCTGTAACAAATTCATTAACTTTTGTCTTAGCCCAAATTCTCATGAAATCACAGCATGGTGCATGGATCAAGGGACTAACACTTTATTCCAGAGATATACACCCACAGCAAGGAGAGTGAGGAAAAGAGAAAAAGGAACAGAGGAAATAAACACAGCACTATGGTATGATTCATCACTGCACTGGCCATTCCCTCACCAGGAGCCACCAAGGAGCCTGGATGGTCTCTTGGAAGACATGCTTGCTCACTCCCCTGCCAGGTTTCCAGGAAAGAGTCTTAAGGAGGAAATGCCTAGGAGTGGTTCAGGGAAAAGAGAAAGAAAACATTATTGGATTGGCTCCCTGGACTCCTATGTCCCAGCTCACCAATGGGGAGCTCTCTTTCCTATACTTCTGCCCCTCTGCACCCATATATTAAATTAAATCCCATTAGTGAATTTGTCCCATTCCAGTTCAAAAGCAGAGGGAGACATGGTTTAAGTGGGGAGGTAGCCAAAAAGGAGATGGTCAAGGGAATGTTCAGCTGTTAGATCTGGGTTATAGATTTGATGCTGAGCCTTCCAACAGGCAAAACTAGAGAAGAACATAATCAGTATGATGTGGTTCACTATATCTATAAAATTAGATCAAGCTAGTTTCTCAGAATATGATACTTTCCAATTCTGAATCATGGAAATTTTTTTCCTGTGGGACACAAACATAGTTTAAGAGAATAAATGCTATCCTCATTATTAGTAAATAAAATAATGCATTTCATAGCATCATTTCTTCAACCCTTCAATGTTGGACAATAATATACTGGCAAAGCCATTTAAGTAAATGCTGTAGAGGTCTAACAGAGCAGTGGAGCATGATAGATTTTAAAATGTCCAGGGGAAAGCATAGACAGCAGAGCCTTTAGGGAGAATCCTGCAATAATTATTCTCTCAAATGCACTTTTGATATGTTGATGGCAGTATTTATACTCTGAGCGAGTTTCACAACTTCTCTTGGGATATTAATGTGTACCACATGGGGCTGTCACAAGAATACAACATGATAACATATAAAAATTCTAGTGACATTAGATATGAAGCTCAATAAATGACAGCTGATGACTCCTGGTTAATTTAGCAGGGAGATGGAGAGAGAAAAGCCCAGGAAAATCCCAAGACTTAAAAGCACAGAGGCTAGGGGGACACATAGTACCTTAACAACACCAGCAAGAGGGCCAGTTTGGAGAGGAAACATTATTTCAGTGTGTGGCATGCTGAGTTTGAAGGATTAAAAGATATCCATGTGAAAATACTCTTTAAGGAAAATACGGTTCCAGGGAGACATCACCAAGATAGCAAGAGAGGAGGCGCCTGAATTTCTCTCCTGCCACTGAAGCACTGAATATACTGTACACGGAACGATTCCCTCTGAGTGAAACCCAAAAACCAGCCCAGTGACTCTAATTCATTAGGTGACCGAGAAAACACCCACCTTGACACTAAGGAAGGGCTGAGACACATTCTCGCCATAAACCCCACCCCAAGCATACTGTCTTACACTTGGCAGAAAACCCCTCTTTCAGCTTCCCCTGAAGGAGGGAAGGGCTGGGCCATACATCTGTCACACCACTTCTAAGGCGGCCACAGGAGAGACCGGTCCTCCTGTCACTCGCTCTGCAAATGTCAATGAGGCTTGAGTGCAAGAGCCCAAGGAACGATGGCAAACAGAGCAGTTAACAGGCAGGCGTGCATTTGTCATGGCTATCACCCCAGGGCTAGCACAGGGAGAGCAGAGAAAATGCCTATCTCTCAGTCTTTCCCTGGAAGGGGTTGGATTGCATACTTTATGAACTGCAGCCGGAGGGTCCAGTTTCTGATCAGAATGCATGCAAGTTACGACAATCATTCCAGGAGCCTGAAAGAGCCAGGGGCCACTTCTCCCACATCCTCCCTCTGGCTTGCTGCAACAATAAAACCAAGTCCAGCCTTCTTTCTTCCTGGAAGGAGAAGGAGCTTGTGCACACATCCAGCATCCTACATTTTGTGGCTATCACCCAGGGGATGGCTCTCAGTCACTTAGCTCTGATAGCCAACAGGGCTAAGCATTCAGGAGTGCCGGATTACCACACTGAACAACAACAAAAATCATCTTTCAAACGGGTGACAAAGATTTCCTACAGGCAAAGTGCCTGAATAGATATTTTTCCAAAGAAGACATACAAATGGCCATTAGGTACATGTAAAAGTGCTCCATATCACTGAATATAAGGGAAATGCAAGTCAAAATCACAATGATACTGTATATCAACTTACACCTGTTATGATGTCTATGATAAAAAAGAAATGAGTTAACAAATAATGTGGAGAATGTGGTAAAAAGAAAACCCTGGCACATTGTTGGAAGAGATGTAAACTGGTACAGCCACTGTTGAAAACAGTATGCAGGTTCCTCAAGAAATTAAAAATAGAACTATATAATATACCCAGCAATCCCACTTCAGGGTATATATCCCAAATAAATCAAGTCATTATCTTGAAGAGATATCTGTGCTCCCTAATTCATTACAGCATTATTCACAATAGCCAAAGTGTGTGTATGTTTATCAAATATAAAACAGATATAAAAAGAAGAAAATCCTGTCATTTGTGACAACATGGATGGACCTAGCCCATTATAATAAGTGGAAAAAGTCAGACAGAAAAAGACAAATGCTGCATAGTATCACTTATATATAGAATAATAAAAAAAAGGGTTCATAGAAACAGAGTAGAATGCTAGTTGTCAGAGGCTGGAGGTGGGGGAAAAGGAAGAAGCTGATAAAAGGGTAAAAACTTACAGTAATAAGATAAGATGATCTAAGTATTAGTATGGTGACGATAGCTGGTAGTACTTTATTATATAATTGAAATTGAAATTTGCCAATAGAGTAAAATTTGTGTTCATTCAAAAAAAAAAGTAAACATGTGAGATGACTGAGGGAATCCTTTCACAATGTATACATATATTAAATTATCATATTGTACACTTTAAGTATATTAAATTTTACTTGTCAGATATACCTCAATAAAGCTGAAAAAAAAGAGAAAAGTATGACTACCAACTTTTTTAAGGGATTTAAGATCCCCGTGGTTAAGAAGAATTTTGCACAGTTAAAAATTCCTGAATTACTGCCTGACCAATGTAGCTCAGTGGTTGAGCATCAACCTATAAACCAGGTTATGGTTCTATTCTCGGTCATGGTATTGGCCTGGGTTGTGGGCTTAATCCCCAGAGTGGGGCTTTCAGGAGGCAGTTGATCAATGATTTTCTCTCATCATTGGTGTTTCTCTCTCTCCCTCTCCATTCCTCTCTAAAATCAATAAAAATGTATATTTAAAAATTCCTGAAGTACTACACATTGCTAGGTATAGGGTAGGCACAGCTGATTTTATCCATTGAGTTATGGAATTTCACTCCTAATTTCATAAATTCTCCAACTTATTTTTAAATTTTATCTGTGTTTTTTCAGCTTTTGAGATTTTACTCATTTACATCCTATGTATTCCCTCCTCCCTTGATTATCTTTACTCTCCTTGCTCCTTATTAGTTGAGTACAATTAAAGGAAAGGTCTGCTCCTAATTAGTGAATGTTAATAAATGACAACCTAATAACACAGAAACCAGTGTGTTATTTGACAGTAAGGCCTATGAGAAATTTTAAAATCTATTTTCCTCTTAAGCTCAATTAATTCAATAGGGCTTGCTGGGCTACTAGGGATTGTCACAAACATAAATAACTTAAAAGAGCAAGCAATTTCTGTACTTTAGAAGTTGAAGATCTAGTGAGAAAGATAAAAATCTTGCCATGTAGATCAACAATAAAATGTTGAAATTAAATGTGAATCTGAATAGTGCCAACTGATGTTTGTAGAAAGAAGAAAAGGTAGTAATGGAAAGCATGAGGAGCTGTAAGTAGACAAATGAGAAACAAAAGCATAAAACCTGTCCTCAGACAACTGGATCATTGTTTCTGTTTGTGGGGGTAGGTCCTTAGTCCAAATTTGCAATGTCCTAAAGCTTTAAAATGGCAGAGTTCACCCTCCAATCATGAATCATTCTGAATAATCAAAGGTTATTGTTATCCCCTCCTTTTCTAGTGTGAAGATAATGTCCCTGCCCCATATCCCCCTGAAAGGAAGAAAGAAGAAATGGCATGCTTAAAAGCTAAACAAAAATTCATAATCATTAAATATTTACATGAGATTTTGTTAAAGAAAAAACACTAGAAACCTTCAGTACTTGAAATTAGAAAGCCCAATTCTAAACAGAAAGCAAATGATGTGAGAGACAACAGCTCAATTTAAAGATATATTTTCAAAACCATTATAGCAAAGGGCAACACTGTGAGAGTGAAGGTGTATTCAAATTGGTGGGGGATTGGTAAAGGCTGTGTTTCTCTCGCTGTATTTTGTACAGAAGTAACCTTTAGCATCCTTTCTCAGGTAAAGCTGATTTTTGTCCCAATGGGTACACTGATGCCAAAGGCTTATGTTCAATGGAAGCAAGATCAAGAGATTTTCAATAAAAGCCCTCTTCTGATAGATTATCCCCCTTTGGCCTTTTTAATAGGGAAAAAGGTAGACAGCCTGAAGATAATAGAAACATTTACAATAGGGTTTCAATCATGTGTTAAGTCATTCTTTACTGTAGTAGGTTCAATAGTGTCTCTCAAAAATATAGTTCCAAGTCCTAACCCCGAGTCTCTGTGACTGGAACTGTTATGTACTGAATGTCTGTATCTCCTGAAATCATATTATTAAAACCCTAACCCCCAAAGTTATGGTATTAGGAGAGGGGAACTTTGGGAGGAATCCTCCTATAAAGGATTAGTGCCCTATATATTAGTGACCTGTTCAAGAAGTGTGAGAAGTAAGTTTCTGATGTTTATAGTACACCAAGTCTATATACTTTGTTAAAGTGGCCTGAAGGCAATGACCTTATTTGGATAGAGGGTATTTGAAGATATAATTAAGGATCCTAGACTTAGGGTGGCCCCTAACTCCAATGACATGGTATGCTTATAAGAGAAAAGAGAGAGGTGAATGCTGTATGAGCACAGAAGTAGAGATTGAAGTAATAAAGCTACAAACCAAAGAGTGCCAAGGATTATTGAGAGCCCTATGAAACAGAAGACTGGAAGTGATTCTCCTCAGACCCTCCAGAAGGAACAAACCCTGCTGACACCTTCATGTCAAAGCTCTGGCCTTGAAAGCTGTGAGAGAATAAGTTCCTACTGCTTTATGCCATTCACTTTGTGCTAATTTGTTATGGTAACCCTAAGTAACTAATATTTTCTATCAAGAACAACAATTTAAAAACATGTTTTTGAACAAAACAGAAAAACCCATGTATTCTATGTTACCTTCCTGTTTGCATGAGACTATTTAGAATGAAAAGGAACTAGTTTTAAAAAGAAACCAATGTACAAATGTTTTGTTATAAACCTTCTAAGCAAAGTTTAATTCATTATAACTAACTGGAGGGGAGATACTCTGTAATAATAAAGAATAGTGGTAGAATATTTTCATATTGACATGCATCATCAGATAGAGTTTTGGTGCATGTCTGAGAATGACCCTACTGAAATTAATAGACACATCCTTCATTGGCTCCATGAAGTACAGATAAAGCTCCCACTAAGCCATGGTCTTTGTGACTCAGGTGCTGCTCACCTTCCTGCATCATCTCCCCTCCCTCAAGCACCCTGTGTATCCAGCAATGTGAAACCACTTACACATTACAATGACTTCCTCTGTACTTTTGCACATACTGTGCCCTTTCTCTATTATTAATATCAATATCCATTCATTTGGCTTCTACCATCGATTGACCAGTTAAAATGATGGGCACTTTACAAACATTATATTCATCTAATTTTTATAATACTGCAATATATATATAATTACTCCTTTTAAAAAATATATTTTATTGATTTTGTACAGAGATGAAGGGAGAGAGATAGAGAATTGGAAGCATCGATGAGAGAGAGTCATCGATCAGCTGCCTCTTGCACACACCCTACTGGGGATATGCCCGCAACCAAGGTACATGCCCTTGACAGGAATCCAACACGGAACCTTTCAGTCCCCAAGCCAAAGCTCTATCCATTGAGCCAAACCAGTTTCGGCTAATTACTCCTGTTTTATAGACAGAGAAACAGGCATAGTGGTCAATTCATATGCCCAAGGTCATATAAGTTAGTAAGACTTGATTTGAATCTATAATTCTCTGATACCAAAGTCCATGCTCACATTTCCCTCTTTTTGAATTGAGCTCCTAATTCAGCTTTAAAAATGAAATGTCATCTCAGTAGGAAGCCTTCCAAACACCCACACCCAGTTTAGCATTTCTAGGTTGCTATTTATATCTCAATACCATGCCCCATATCCTTGTATTTAGGAATACATAACCTTGTAATTGACCAAGGGAAAAAAATTAAGGAAATGTACACACATTCACACACCCAGAGTCAATTCTTGTTATTTGTTGTAGTTATGTCCCACAAAATTGCTATGAACACTAAAGTAGTAAATGCCAAACCATTTCTCATAAGGACACACACACACACACACACACACACACACTATAATCTTAAATCCTAAAATAAACTCATTCTAGTAGGTTCCATTTTCTTTATTTTATAAATACAAAAGTGAAAATGAGGTTCCTTATTGTTAAGGTATTGTATTTGCAATGCTATCAGGTACCAGAGTTGGGATTCAACTGGCCCAAAGCCAGAGCTTCTTGCATTAAACTGTACTGCCTTGTACCATCCCTATCCTCCAGGTGCCTCTGTATGAGAGCTGCAACAATAAGGAAGAGCACTGCCTAGTTTAACCTTGACTGGGAACAGGGATGGCACATTTTTCGATGCTATGCCCGTGTCCATGATTGATTGCAAAAATGCTGTGAGTATTGATTTCAGGGTTACAAATATATTTGCTCAATAGGCAAACTGACAAATGCAGAATCTGTGAATAATAAGGATCAACTCTATGTAATGTGATTTAATATATCCGCATGGTTATATATACATGGATATAGGTCCCTCAATCTCTTTCCTTAATCAGGGCTGCTATTTACCGGATGTCTGGCTGATGCATACACAAGACCTGCAGCTACCAAACAACTTGTGTGGTAAGGATATATCATCAGGTTCCTTTTCTGTTTATTCTGAATTTTTTTCAAGGAACCAATTGGGCCCTTGTCCTTGAATGCTACTAAAATCTATTTGCCCCTGTTGTATAGAAATTAAGACCTCCCATCTACCTCTTCCTTAACCTTAAATTAAAAGCAAAAAAGATATTTCAGGTGGAATTAGAGCACTTTTATACTCTCCATTAAATCACCTCTGAGAGTCAATACTGAGTTCTGCTTTCAAAGGCAGCCATGGTTGAGTATCTGGAGTGCTTGAGGATACAACATGGTGTTGAATTGCAGGGGCAGGAAATGTACATATTGCTTTTGGTTATGAGAACTCTGATATATAGGGCTATAGGGAGCCATTGGGGTCTACATACCCTCTGTGAAATGAAGCTAATCTTACTTGAAAACAAAAGTTTCTGAATAATTCATTAAAATTTACTGATTCTGTGAAGCTAAGTGATCTGTTTAATGGTCGACTGTATTAAAAGAGGGATGCAAGGCCTTTGGGAGGTTGAACCACTTCTTCTTACACATCATGCATATTCTTTACTTTGGGGTATCTTATTTCTTCCATCAACTTGGCTGTTTGGGACCTCCTTACCAAATTAGTCAATGAGACCAATCTAGGTTCAGGGTCAGGGGTGATAAGCCAGGGATAGAAATATCCAAAGTGATTCCTCTAGGTGAGAAAAACACACCATTAATCTATCTGCTAATCCTTCCCCTCTTTGTTATCCCTCCTTCCTTCCACCCACTCAAAATATTCCAAAATCTGTCTCACATAAACAGCTATAAAATTTTCTTCTAGCTTTGATTCTGTCCTGGTGTTCCTCCAAAAGAAAAAAAAAAATGATACTCAGAAAATTCACTAAAAGCTGCTGTGCCCTGGTCCCAGGATAGACAAAGGAGGTGGGAGACACTTCACTGTTGAATGATGGAAGTGATGATTAAAGAGGAGGGGGTGGAATTATACATCAAGCAAAAAATAACCTTTTGAAAAACAGAAGCTGAGAAGTATCATACCGCACAACAGTCACTTTCTGTCTAAAGTGGCTTCTAAACTAAAGGTTAAGAAGTTTGGCTTGGAAGAAATGTCTCCTAAACCCTTTCACTTCTATTCCTTATATCTGAACAGTCAATCATGAGTCAAATACAAGGAGGTGATACTGATAACTAAGGCCTCCTTCAGAGGGGTCAGCCATTTCAAACAGGGCTTGATTAGATAGATGATAACAATGAACTTTCATTGTGAGAACTGCATTGGCTAGAAAATCCCATTCATTACTTAGAGTTTTTCATTTCCTTCTCCAGAGTAATTTCCAGTAAGGCTTCCTTGTCCCCCCAATAGTTAACATTAAAAAAAAAAATTGGTGGAACTAATATCTGCAGTGCTATTTTCTGCTCTTTTGTTTTGCTTTTCATGATGTTTTTCTTCCCTAATTCAGGCCAGGATATTTTATTAAAATGATATACATCATCCTCATTGAACTCCCAATAATAGGCTTTTAGAACAGGGTCAATATTACACTTTAAGTTTTGTTTTAAATAGCAAGGGGTTTATTATTATTATTGTTATTATTCTAGAAGTTTCTTTGCAGAAGGCTCCTACCAGAATGTAAGTGACTTATACACTTACCTTTCTTCTAAAATCTTAAGAATCACTAATTAATCTGCCAGTTATTTACTATGTACCAGGCACAGTTCTAGGCTTTGGAAATATAGACCTGAACAAGACACTCAGAGGCTTGCCTTTGTATGACTTCTCTCTCTTGTAGGAGAGAATTAAAAAAACAAAAACATGACTCAGATCTTGATAAGTGCTAAGAAGAAAACTAAGAGAGGATCATTACCAGGGGCAGGACCAATACAAAAAAAGTATAAATGCTACAAACACAAAGGGAAATCCATGGTGCTACTGTTGCTTCTCAGCCTTGATTTCACTTTGTAGATTTAGTCATTGAATTGTCTGGAGACTTGGCAATTAAATGAAATCATTTCCAATATACAGTAGGTGGCCTCATTTGTGCTCTAATCACACAGTATCATAACTATTCAGAGACTTCCAAAATCATTTCTTTCAGGCCCTTGTCCTTATCTGACCTTGACATTCTGAAAGCATTTATGAAGCCAGCAGTTTATTCCTTTCTCTTTTAATCTGACTTATTGGCTGAAATACTGGTCATACTTGGTTAATCTTTATTTACCATTAGGCAGAAATCTTTGGGGCTGCAAACTGCTGTGATAAAACTTTTAAATAGCTAGTCTTTATGGAGAAGATCTTGGGTCATATGGTTTCTTCTCTTCTTTTTTTTATTTTTTAATCTTCAATTTTCATTCTTTACAACCTATTCTTGCCTAACATCTAAGGTTTTCATATATTTTTGTTTCTTGTATAAGGCAGTAGGGCATCTGTAATTCTTATAAACATATCCTTAAGAATGATTTGCTGCAGAGCAATTGGATCAAAATGCAAACAATTTCTTAATTTTGATATTGCTTATTTATTTGTAGGAATGTAAATGTATCTGGCTTTATTAGTTACTAATAAATTATACCCTTAGAGGACTAGTTTAGTCGGGTCCTTTCTCTCCCTTCCTAAGCAATTTTGAGTGAATTATTAATCTTTGTCTACTTCATCTATTAATCTTAATAAATATAAAAATGTAGTAATATCCAAGTATTGTTTGATAGAAGAATATTCCAACATAGATGTTTCTGTATAGATTAATGAAAACTGACTATTCAAAAAAAAAACTATACTTTTCTAATAATCAGTGACTAAGGAATGCTGATCAAGTATTTTTAAATTTAGGTGGAAAACTAAATTAGAAAGAAAAAAAAATCTTGAAGAATTCCTCAATCTATCCCAAAAAATGAAGGAGAAAATTCAACTTTCCACCTTATTATGTCAACAAAATTACTAGTTCAATGAAATGTTACAACAATGAGAGACTCTTTGGTTGTTAAACAGTTATTATTAAGGGAATTTAAGCAAACAGAAAGGATTGTAGAAAGTCTCAGACTACACTTTTTGGGGTGTGTGTCTCTGATAATAGAAGAGTTGTAGATCTTATAATTTTAAACCTTAAATTTTCTTCAAGAAATTTGTAGATTTTTGTTTTTTTTTAAAGAGTTAACAAATTCTTTCAACTAAATTTGCACTCTCACAAAATCACTGTAACAAAAATTAAACAATTAACCTTGCTCTTATATCCACATGTGCATGGCTAATAAACATGCCTTTGAATATCAATTCTTGACAGTCACTCCAAACTTGTAAGTCAACTAGTATACTAAAGATTAATTCACTAGACAATTAAAAACTGATCCCCCAAATAGGGTATTTGTTCTTATTTTGAACAGAGAAAGAGAGCAGGGGAGTGAATGAATGTGTGTCATATATATATATATATATATATATATATATATATATATATATATATATTCAAGTCAGAAAAAGCCCTTTGATTTTTTTAAGAACTACTGAAGTTGCCTTTATTTCTCTCATATTTTATCTATTACTGTGTTAAATATCTAGATGGAATGTGCTTCTCAAAATTGACTGTTGTACAGAATTGACTGTTGTACAGGGGAATAAAGATACTTAGAGTGGAATGAGAGGTGGGGCTGGAGATGTAAAAGTCATTCAAATATACACCCTCTTCCTCTATATTTTCTATTCATTACCTGTAATCTGAATGATTTTCTATATAAAGAATACAGAAATATGGTGAGTCAGTTACATCAAATATGTATCCGATAATGTCATGTTCCATGAAAAATTGCATTATACGCAGAAAGCTTTGTTTCTGCACAAAATATAAATAATAAACTTGGTGGTATCTCAGGAAGTATTGGGTGTGCACCATTGAGTTGCAAGTTTGAAAATGAACTGCCTTTACAAGACAGTGGCATCAGCACTTATTCCATTATTATCATTTGATTTTTAGTAAGCTGTTTAATATAGGCAGTGAAAATTTTGGCAAATTTGAGTTCTTTCTCTCATAGTTAGGGATTGGGACAGGATTTTTCCAACCATAAAAGGAGCTGGTATCTGGAATACACAAGATGGCATATATGGAACAATGGCATTGTCTCTAGTAGATGAACTGAATAATTGAGAAAGATGATTTTTCCAAACCAAGAATAACAGTATAATGATGATTTACAAAGAGAAGGAAAGCAGAGGAGGGTGGTGAGGTTGGATGGGATACAGGAAGATAGAGATGAGGAGGAAGTAGATGAGGAAGACGGAAAAGAAGAAGAGAAGGAGGAGGAAGAAGTATAGGGGGAATAAGAAGAAGCAAGAGGCAAGAGGAAAGCAGAAAGAAGAAGGTGGTGTAGTAGTGTAGTAGTGAGGGAAGAAGAAAAGAGAGATGACTGAAGGGAAGGAAAGGGAGGGGAGGGGATAGAAAGAACTCTGTGGCTCAGGAATCAGGCTGCATTCTTACTCTGGGGTTCTGAGACAACCTTGGTTCCTTATAATAATTTCCCTCTTTTTTAGTTAAATTGGTTTCTGTTGCTTACAACCAATGATTTATAATAGTAACATGTCTCTGAAATAATATCAGGGAATTCAAAGTCAGTATTTATTCTAATATTTATATGTGTTTTTTAAATTTTCTGATATTGTCTTAGAGAAATAAACTATTAATTACAAAATAATCATCCAGGATGAGATACTTCATATACTTTATTGGTCCTTTATCTTGGTCTTTCACTCTTTTTTTTTTCACTATGAGGATCATTTTCTGTTTATTTAAGCTATTATTTGTCATTCTTGACCTAACATCACACTTAGAATTCCTGGGAAGATTAATTCATTTAGGTAACTAAAACCTTATCCTTCAAATAGGTATTTTTGCCCTTAATTTGAGGAGAAAGAGAATCTATCTGCATTTCTTCTACACTCTTGCAAGGTAAAACCAAAATTAAAAACATGGTTACTTCTTCAGTTAGCTTCTATCTTCTTACCTGATCCAATCAGGAATATATTTCATTGAGACTCTGATGAATTTAACAAATAATATGACTAACCCTAAAACCTGCCTATCCCTATTTAGAGAAAAAGGAGTTCTTAAGGTAATTATAGTGAATTAATTATATGTAACTTATTCCAATCTTTTTACCAATATGATTGGTTGAAAATGAATGAATCTCTTATTAACCACATTAATAGCTATTTTTCTCAAAGAATTAGACACTATTCTGGGCATTTTTCATGTAGCATGAATAATCACTGAAACAGTTCTCTAAGGTTTAACAAAAAGGTTTTCTAAGGTTAAATTACATGTCCAAGAATATAATGTAAGAAGTAAAATTAATATTTGAATCCAGTTCTCTGTGAATTGTAGAACTAAGGTCCACTATGCCAAATGGTTTTTACATTAATAATCACTCCTATACATGCTACAATGAAAAATAGGGAAAATACAAAGAAAGTTTTCCCCTCATAACCTGGAGAGATACAAAAGTATTAATTACTAAAAAAATTAACACAAATTTAAAAGTAAAAACCAGAATTACTTAAAATATTTAATTAAGAAAAGTATTACCATACTAAAGGTTGTAAAATTTTTACTATACCATATATACAAAATAGAACTCTCTGATAGGTCATAATAGACTAATAATATGCATTGTATTCTAATCTATATGGACTAGAGGCCCTGGGCATGAGATTTGTGCATTCAGGAGTCCTTCAGCCCGGCCTGTGCCCTCTCACAGATTGGGAGCCCTTGGCGGATGCCCTAAGGCCATCAGTTGGATATCCTTAGCACTGCCACAGAGGTGGGAGAGGCTCCCACTACTCCACTCGCCAGCCATGAGCCCTGCTTCTGGCTGAGCAGTGCTTCCCCTGTAGGAGCACACTGACCACCAGGGGACAGGTCCTGCATTGAGTGTCTGCCCCCTGGTGGTCAGTGTTATCATAGTGACCAGTCATTCAGCTGTTTGGTAAATTTGACTATTAGCCTTTTAGTATATAGGATGCTTACATCACCAATGATAATAGTTCTGGGCATACAGATGTGGCTGTAGACTAATTTTTGAGCAGCATCCCTACAACAATGATTTCTCATAAAGTTATTCAGTTTCCTTTGCAGCTGTAGTTGCAATCTGCAAGCTTTGTTTAATTTATAGTTCTATTATTTAACAGCATAATGTATCTAACGGCTCTGTTTAAAATGATCCACCCCATTTCTGCTTACTGCATACCAATGTAATCTGTCAAACATGGTGATTGCCTAGCAATCAAAACAGCTATGCTCCATTTTCCCAGGTAGTTTGTATAAACCTCCTATGATCACTGCACTTAAGCTCATCCTGCAACAGCTGTTTGGGTAGGCTGCTCTCATCCATATTCTCTGCTTGGACAATCCCGATAAACTGTTATGACAAGTATCACTTTAAATTACTAATCAACACAGAACGTGTGAAGCACAGTATTAAAGGACTGGGTGTGTTCCTTGTGTCTTACTTTGTGTGATGGTACTACATCAGGAGAAGGCGATGAATAAGCCACATGAGTGACTGTAACCACTGATCACCTAGAAGGCTAGTGGAGAATGTGTGAGATGAACCTCATCTGGAAGATAGGTAAGGTTTTTAAAAATAGGGGCAGGGAGAGAGGAGAAGGCATATAGCATCTATTACCTATGCAAAGCTCATTATGTCCCAAGCACTGTTCCAAGGACTTTATATGCATTATCTCCATAAGTTCCCACGGTAAATTATTAAGGTTTGTATTAAGATTTGTCTCCAACTTCACAGAAAAGAAACAAGTGGAGGAACAGAAATTCAAACACAGAACAGTCCTGCTCCACAATAAACGGCCTGAGCAAATACATGGAGGGAGAAGTGTGAAAAACACATCTTAGAACGTTGGTTGGAGCTTTAAGAAAAGTAAACTGAAATTAGCAGGCAACAGCTGCAGGCGATTGCATGGTTATCTGCGGAGGTTCTTGAGTGGATGAGGTTATGATGCAGAGATGGTTTACAAAAACTGAAGGAGAAAAATTAGTGATAATGAAGATTAGGCAAAGGGAACAGTTGATATTCATAATAATATTAATCAAAAGTATAGTTAGTGTAAGAAGAGAAAGAAAGGAAAAGCTTTTTTGGTCATTAAAAAGCAGCAATAAATGAAAACCAAAGCAGACAAATAAAAAGAAACAAACAAAACATACACACACACACACACACACACACGCACACACACACACAGAAAGAAAGAAAAGAAAAAGAAGAAAGAAAGATAGAAAAGAAAACCACGCAAGAATCATTCATGGAGATAAAAATAAACTCTAATTTATTTTTTTAAAAAAGATTAATCAAAGGGATATATTTTGTTTTTATGTGGTAGGTAAGAGGGATTCTACCCTAAAATTTTTCAACCAGATAATTTAGTGTTATTAAGCAATTGATCTGAGTGGAAAAAAAAAGTGTGAAAAAAGACTATATTATTTTAAAAATAAGACTCAAAATTCTTGCTCTAAGTTTCCATCCCAACCTTAAAATGATGTTTTGCATTTTATGAAAAATAAATTTTCGTTTAAGGAACAAACTAATGAGGTGAAGTATAATTATAAAAGCATAACACAAATACAAAGTCCAAGAACGTAATTGTTAAAACATATGTGGATTCTTTTTGTTGTTGTTTTGGTGTGCTTTTCATATTTTATCAACAATCCTTGTACCAGTTTTCTGTAGGAGGATACATGTGTCTGGTGATTAGGAGAATGAACCTCTAAGTAGATAAATCAATGTTAGAATCCTTATAAAAATGCCTAAGACATTATTGACCATCATTTAAAAAATCACAAATATATAAAAAAAAGTCTGCATAGATCATTATCTCAGGAAAGACATATTCCTTTACATTTATTAATGAATATTTGGGATAGGAGCTGTAAAAAAGAGAACCAGGATGGGCTTTTGCCATCAACAATGATCAAGCACTGGGATAGCATGGTTAAGTTTGATCTAACAAAATAAGTTTTACTACATGGGATTTCTTCCTCTTAAAATAATATTCACAATTTTCCAACAGAAATTTCTTTCTGATAATTTTCTGATTGTAATCTAGCTTATGGTGGGTTTCATAAAACTGATTTATTTTTAAATACCATTTTTATTTGCATGCTGATACCTCTTTTGTATTTCTCTTTATAAGTATCCAAGTTTTGCCAAGAAAGTCTATGAACAAAACTTCTGTGAGGAAAATTAGTATAAGACTTTGAATAAATAAGGTATGACCACGACTCTCTAGCTCAGATCAAAGAACAGAAGAAAAATGTAAAGGTTAGGGAAGAATGAAAGATTTACCAAAATAGAAATAGAAATATTTTAAAACATCTGGTTATTTCCTTATGCAAGATTTGTAGCATGGTAGCAGGGGGTACAGACAACACATGTCTGTTTTCATTCAGAAATAAATTCCACATCTTTATACGTTTCCTTGTCATCTTTGTTTCATAACTAAAGGCTTGAAGTCCCTAGAGACTCAACAATGGAAAGAGAGCCCAGAAATTTGAGTTAAGTCATGAGGAAGATAAAAAATGAATCACTAGAGCATCTAAAATGGACATGGAAAAGGCCAACTGAAATGTTTGTCTTTTTATGTGCCAAAAACTAAAAGTCTTAATTATGATTGATGAAGTCATTAATTTTTTTAGGTCTGAGAGTTAATGGAATAATGATTTTTAATTGAGCACTGAAGTTTCTTAAGTTACTTTAAAAATATAAGGAAGTACTTAAATCATATAGATAGTTTGAGAAAATGAACAATCTCCAATGTGTAGTTAAAGGCTTAAGGTGAAAAAATTTGTAAGATACAAATTATTTTCAGAACCAAAATGGATATATTCATACAATTTTGAGAGACTGACAATATTTAATCTTCAAAATGATCTAATTCATTATTTTCCAAACTACTTGATTAACCTGTAACTTCCATATAATCAGAAACATGTTTTTGAAGCACAGTTGCCTGATCAACATTCCTTAATTAACACATGTTGTCCTAATATTTATGTTCACTAGATAAATAATTTGATTTTTCCATGTCCTCAGGCCTTGACAGATACAAGTAAAATTAATGGCAGATGAAAACTGGTTGTTTTGGATTGTATGTGAAATGACCTCTTTCAGCCTTTTTAGTACCTTACAGCTCTCCATCATGCTGTTTATGAAATCTTCTTCAGTTAAAATTTTACTGCCAACCATTCCCTTTTCCAAACTTTCTTCCAGTTCCTGTTTACATACAGACATTTATTCATTCTTTCATTAAACATCTACCATATTCCAGATAATACATACCATATTTGTTTATGTCTTTGTTTCCTGGCTACGTCAGACTCAAATTTTGCAGCAAATTTTTCTCCCTCCATGGAATTGCCTCTCTTTCTTCTCCATCTAACTTACTCTCACCCATCCTTCAAGAATCAGCTTGTTTCACTCAAGTTCAACTTTTGCTTTTGACCATTCTGGTTCACAGTGGTCTTGGCTGAGAAATCTGGAGTCATTCTTGCCTTGATCTATATAATTAGTGCACTCTTTTGTTGTTACTTAACTTCCTTGTCAATTAAGTCTTATTTGCCTACAAGTTGGCAAGCTCCAATTTAGGGACCTTATTATGTACTACTTGCGAAGAACTAAATATAATGCATATTCAATGCTTAAAATTATGGGTTAAGTGTGAGAAGGAATGATTAAATGAGAAAGAATGACTGGCCAACAGTGAAGGATAAATCTGACAGGTTGCCCAGAAGTCTTCAAAGAACATACATTATGTCAGGGAGGCTGAGGGAAGCATATATTTCCAAAGGCATCAAAAAAAAACATGGCACAGGAGACTACTTTTATTCCATGTAATGAGATACAACAGCAATGCTTGAAGTCTCAAAGGATCAGAAAGCCAATTCTTTTGGAATCTGTTGCCACAAACTCTCCTGGCCCACTCAATAAACACTTGATATAAACTGGTGAGACGGAGAGGGAAGGCTGCGCCATCTTACCAAGAAAGGAGAACCTTTTTGAGGCCTGGAAAACCCACAGCAGAGGAGTCCATCGAGCAGCTTGACACCCCAATTGGTGCAAACACTTGGATTCAAGGGAGTTCTTCAGTCACCCACGGAAAGCTCAGAGTTTGTGGAGAAAACATTAGGGTTCTGGGTCTCCGCAGTGCAGGTGGCGACTGTAGCCTCGACACACCCCATCAGCTCAGCGCCTCTCGCCCCAGCGCCTCGCGATACAACCTGCCCTAGTCCCACACAGCCCTAGCCCTGCACCACAAGCGGCCCTAGCCCTGCGGGGCCCAGCGCCTGAAGCTGCGAGGAGGGAGACAGCAGCTGCAAAGGCAGAGGGAGTTGCGCACTGCAGGACCCAGCACTGGGTTTGGTGTGATCTTCCCCAAAATCGGGTCTTTAAAAAAAAAAAAAAAAATTCCAAGGAACACCAGACAAATTGTTAAGAATCTGGACCATCCCACAAAAAGCAGAACATCTGGACACCTGGGTGCAGACACATCCTGCGCCTGATCTACTTCACCCCCTTGCTTCTGAGTACTAGGGAAGGACTGCCCAATTTGGCATATCCTGAGACTGCAGGGGGAAATTGCCTTCCTGGAAACAGGGGATCAGAGCGATAAAGGACAGTCTGGGGGACAAAACATAGAGCCATAGAGAAAGAAGGCTAGAGCAACCAAAAAGACTGGAAAGTCAAACCAGAAACACTGCCACCTAGGGGCTAAATTACAAACTGAATTTTTTTTTTTTGGTTCCCCTTTTTTCCTTTCCTTTTTTATTTTTTATTACTTTTAATTAATCAAAAATAAACAGACACAAATAACTAAGATGTAGCTTACTTAAAATTAAGGACTACCTTACAAAACTGAGGTACAGTGGAACACTGGGAACTGTAATATTGTCTGGACTGAGAATCAGGCGTGCCAAATACAATAACAGAGGAAGTGAATGACCACCAGGGGACATTTTTATGCTAATTTTTCTATTCTTTATTTTATCTTCATTTTTTACATTTTTTACTTAAGAAATAAATTTTTTCCTTTTATCCTTACTTGATTTTATCTTTTTAATTATTACATTTTTCAATTTTTTTATAAAGTATATTTCTCAGATTCTTCTTTTTTTTAAATATGTTTTATTGATTTTTTACAGAGAGGAAGGGAGAGAGATAGAGAGCTAGAAATGTCGATGAGAGAGAAACATTGACCAGCTGCCTCTTGCACACCCCCTACTGGGGATGTGTTAGCAATCAAGGTCCATGCCCTTGACCGGAATCGAACCCGGGACCTTTCAATCTGCAGACCTATGCTCTACCACTGAGCCAAACGAGTTTTGGCTACACTTTTCAATTTTCAATCATCCTTATTACTACTGCTATTTTGCATTTTTTGCTTCCGTTTTCTTCTTCTTCCTCTTCTTCCTCTTCTTCTTCTTCTTCTTCTTCTTCTTCTTCTTCTTCTTCTTCTTCTTCTTCTTCTTCTTCTTTTCCTTCAGAACCATTTTACTTTCTCTTTATTTTACATTGGGATTAGTCTTCATTCTATTGTAATCTCTACTATAGCATCCTTCAACCCTATCTCAACTCGACCTTTAGGACATCACTCTCTTACTAACCTTTACCCTTTTCGTCTCCTGTTTATCTTATCCCTTTCCGGCTTTATTTTTTCCCTATTTTTTCTGTATACCCTCTGCTAAAACTCTCACCATACTTATAGACCTAATTTACAACCCTCTGCTCCAAGTGTATAAATACCACTCTCTTCACTATATTAACAAGTTAAAAAAACACACAAAAAAACAAAAACAAAAACAAAAACAACCAAAAAAAAAAAACTATTCTCCTCTCTATCCTTTTGTTGTTGTTTATGTGAATATTGATTACAGTGAATTTATATGATTTTTAGTGAAATTGTTAGGCTTATTCTTGTGTTGTTATTGTTGCTTAGTATTTTTAAATTCTTTTGTTTTTGTTTGTTTTTTTACTTCTGTTTATCATAGCCTTGCTTAATAATAGTGGATATTGTAGTTTGTATTAATCTCCAAGTATTATTGCTGACATTTGCTGGGATTAGGGGTTGTTCTATGGAAATTTTCTCCACATATATTTATAGATTGTTCCCCTTTCTCTATTAGTCTGCTTCTTGTCTCTCTCTTCCCCCCTCCCTCTCTTTCACTCTCTCTCTCTCTTTTTCTTCTCCCTGATTCCCAACTTCATTTCGACATTACTTTTTTTCTTCTTTTTCTATCTCTTTATTTATCACTCCTTTTTGATTATTTTTTGTTTTTATTTTATTTATTTATTTATCTTTCTTCTTTCTCTCCTATCCCCTAATTTGCCTTTCTCTAGGGGTCACCTTTAGTAGAGCTTATCAATATAGCAAATACATTCTTGTTCAGTGCTTTTTGTGTTGTACCTGGTAGTGTAGTATTTTGTGCCTTTACATGAAAGCAGGAGAAAGATAAGCACATAACCAGACATCCTGAAAAGAGACCATGGGCAGACAAAGAAATAGCCCACACATGAAAGAAAAGAAGGCATCACCGGAAAAGGAAGTAAATGAGTTAGAGGCAAGCAACCTACCAGAGCAGAAATTCAGAGTAATGATCATAAGATGGCTAAAAAGAATGGAAGAGAAATTTGACAATAACCAAGAGGAAATGAAGAAGAACCATGAGGAATTGAAGAAGAACCAAGAGGAATTTTAGAAGAACCAAGAGGAAATGAAGATGAACCAAGAAAAAATTAAAAATTGACATTGCTACCATGAAGAACTCAATAGAAAGCATCAAGAGTAGACTAGATGAAGCAGAGGACCTCATCAGTGAGCTAGAAGACACGATGGGAAAAATACAGAATTAGAGCAGCTTCTAGAAAAAAAAATTAAAAAAAAGGAGAAGAGCCTATTGGAGCTTTTGGACAATACAAAACAAAACAATATTTGAATAATATAGGTTCCAGAAAGAAAGGAAACTGAGGTAGACATGGAAAAAGTATTTCAAGAAATAATGACAGAAAACTTTCCTGAGATAGAGAAGAAAAAATCCCAACAAATCCAAGATGCTCGCAGAGTCCCAAGCAAAATGAACCCCAGAAGACCAATGCCAGGGCACATTATAATTAAATTCGCAAACAACAACGACAAAGTAAGAATATTAAAAGCAGCCAGAGAGAGACAGATAGTTACATACAAAGGAACCCCCATCAGACTAGCAACTGATTTCTCAACAGAAACTTATCAGGCCAGAAGAGAATGGGATGAAATAACAAAGTCATGCAAAGGAAGGGTCTGAATCCAAGAATACTGTACCCAGCAAGGCTATCAATCAAAATTGAAGGGGAAATCAGGAGCTTCACAGACAAAAAAAAGACTGAAGAAATTTATCTCCACCAAACCAGCAATGCAAGAAATGCTAAAGGGATTACTGTAAAAATAAAGAAATAGAAAGCGAAGAAGGAACACAGGGGTATAGAATAAAAATGGCATCAAATGAGTACCTATCAATAATAACTTTAAATGTAAATGGATTAAATGCTCCAATCAAAAGACATAGGGTAACAGATTGGATAAGAAAACAAGACCCATACATCTGTTGTCTACAAGAAACCCACCTCAGAAAAAGAGATGCACACAGACTGAGGGTGAAGGGATGGAAAAAGGTTTTCCAGGCAAATGGAAATGAAAAAAAAGCTGGGGTAGCAATACTTTTATCTGACAAATTAGATAAATTTGATAAGTTTCTCAGAGTGAAGGACATAACAAGAGATAATGAAGGCCACTTCATAATACTAAAGGGAGCAGTCCAACAAGAAGAAATAACCCTGGTAAATATATATGCACCCAATACGGGAGCACCCAAATACATAAAAAAAAAAAAAAAAAAAAACAAAAAAAAAAAAAAAAAAAAAAAAAAAAAAAAAAAACTGCTGGAGGACATTAAGGGAGAGATTAATAGCAATACAATCATAGTAGGAGATTTTAATACCTTACTGTCACCCTTCAACAAATCACCTAAACAAAAAATCAGCAAAGAAATATCAATCCTAAATGACTCACTAGACCAGATCGAATTAATCAACATCTTCAGAACATTCCACACCAAAGCCACAGAATATACATTCTTCTCAAGTGCACATGGGTCATTCTCAAAGATAGATCACATTTTGGGATATAGGCAAAGTTTCTTTAAATTCAAGAAGATAGAAATCATATCAAGCATCTTCTCAGATTATAGTGGCATAAAACTGGAAATTAATTAGAATAAAAATAATCCAAAGAAATCAAACACATGGAGACTGAACAGCATGCTATTAAACAAGGACTGGGTTACCAGAGAAATCAAGGAAAAAATTAAAAACATCCAGGAAACAAATTACAATGAAAACACAACAATCCAAAAGCTATGGGACACAGCAAAAGCAGTTTTGAGAGGGAAGTTCATATCCCTACAAGCCTATTGAAAAAAAAAACAAATCCAAACAAAAAACCCAAGAAAAAATGTTAACAAATGGTCTAACTCTACAACTCAAAAAGTTAGAAAAAGAGCAACAAGAAAAGCCCAGTGTAAGCAGAAAGAAGGAAATAACAAAAATCAGAGCGGAGATAAACGACATAGAGAGCAAAGAAAAAATACATAAGATCAACAAAACCAAGAGCTGGTTCTTTGAAAGGATAAACAAGATACGTGAACCTCTAGGCAGGCTAACCAAGAAACAAAAAGAGAGGACTCAAATAAACAAAATCAGAAACGAAAGAGGTGAAATAACAACAGACCCCGCCGAAATACAAAGGATTGTTACAAAATACTATGAACAACTCTATTCCAACAAACTGAACAACCTGGAGGAAATGGACATATTCCTAGAAAAATACAACCTTCCAAAACTCAATCAGGAAGAATCTAAAAATCTCAATAGAAGAGTAACTTGGGAAGAGATTGAAACAGTCATCAAAAAGCTTCCAGCAAACAAAAGCCCAGGGCCAGATGGCTTCACAGGAGAGTTTTACCAAACATTCAAGGAAGAACTAAAACCTATCCTCCTCAGACTATTCCAAAAAATTCAAGAGGAAGAAACACTTCCAAACTCCTTCTATGAAGCCAGCATCACTCTAATACCAAAACCAGTTAAAGACAACTCAATGAAAGAGAATTACAGGCCAATATCCCTCATGAACATAGATGCCAAAATCCTCAACAAAATTCTAGCAAATCGGCTCCAGCAGAGCATCACAAAGATTATACACCATGACCAAGTAGGATTTATTCCGGGAATGCAAGGGTGGTACAATATCCACAGATCAATAAACATGATATGTCACATAAACAAATTGAAAGATAAAAATCATATACTCATATCAATTGATGCAGAAAAAGCATTTGATAAAATCCAACACCCCTTCCTGATAAAAACTCTCAATAAGGTGGGAGCACAAGGATCATCCCTCAACATAATAAAAGCTATATATGATAAACCCACACCAACATCATACTCAATGGGCAAAAACTAAAACCATTCCCTCTAAGAACAGGAACAAGACAGGGATGCCCACTATCACCATTCCTCTTTGACATAGTACTGGAAGTACTAGCCATTGCAATTACACAAGAAGAGGAAATAAAAGGCATCCAAATTGGAAAAGAAGTAAAACTATCCTTATTTGCAGATGACATGATATTGTACATAAAAAACCCAAAGATTCCATTAAAAAACTAATTGACTTAATAAATGAATTTGGCATTATAGCAGGATACAAAATTAACGCCACGAAATCTATGGCATTTCTATATACCAACAGTGAACTTATAGAAACAAAGACTAAAAATTAATTCCATTTACCATCGCACCAAAAAAATTAAGATACCTAGGAATAAAATTAACTAAGGAAGTTAAGGACCTATATGTGGAAAACTACACAACACTGAAAAAAGAGGTAGAGGAATATGTAAACAGATGGAAGAACATACCATGTTCATGGATTGGTAGAATCAACATCATCACAATATCCATACTTCCTAAAGCAATCTATAGTTTCAATGCACTCCCCATTAAAATACCAATGGCATATTTCACCCACCTAGAAAGAACTCTCCAAAAGTTTATTTGGAACAATAAAAGATCCCGAATAGCCACAGCAATCCTGAGAAAGAAGAGTAAAGTAGGAGGGATCTCAATACCAGACTTCAAGCTGTATTACAAAGCCACTGTTCTCAAAATAGCCTGGTACTGGCACAAGAACAGACATATAGATTAATGGAATAGAATCGAGAACTCAGATATCAACCCAAATCACTATGATTAATTCAATTAATATTTGACAAAGGAGGCACAAATATACAATGGATTCAAGACAGTCTCTTCAATAAATGGTGTTGGGAAAATTGGACAGATACATGCAAAAGAATGAAACTAGATCACCAACTTACACCATACACAAAATAAACTCAAAATAGATACAGGACTTAAACATCAGATGGGAAAGCATAAAAATACTAGAAGCATCCACAGGCAACAAAATCTCAGACGTATGCCAAAAGAACTTCTTCACTGATACTGCCCCTAGGGCAATGGAAGCTAAAGAGAAAATAAACAAATGGGACTACATCAAAATAAAAAAGCTTTTTGACAGCAAAAGAAACCATCAACAAAACAACAAGAAAGCCCACTGTATGGGAGAACATATTTGCAAATGTTATCACTGATAAAGGTTTAATCTCCAACATCTACAGACAGTTTATACAATTAAGTAAAAGGAAAATGAACGATCCAATTAAAAAATGGGCAATGGGCCTAAATAGAATATTTTCAAAAGAAGACAGAAAGAAGGCCAAGAGGCACATGAAAATATGCTCAAAGTCACTAATTATCCGAGAGATGGAAATCAAAACAACTATGCGGTACTGTCTCACACCTGTCAGAATAGCCAACATCAACAAATCCACAAAGGACAAGTGTTGGCGAGATTGCGGAGGAAAAGGAACCCTCGTGCACTGCTGGTGGGAATGCAGACTGGTGCAACCACTGTGGAAGACAGTATGGAGTTTCCTCAAAAAACTGAAAATGGAACTCCCATTTGACCCAGTAATCCCAATCCTAGGAATATATCCCAAGAAACTAGAAACACCAATCAGAAAGGATATATGTACCCCTATGTTCATAGCCGCACAATCTATGATAGCTAGAATTTGAAAACAGCCTAGGTGCCCGTCAGCAGAGGATTGGATAAAAAAACTTTGGTACATTTACACAATGGAATACTATGCTGCCATAAAAAAGAAGGAATTCTCATCATTTGAGGCAACCTGGATAGAATTAGAGAACATCATGCTGAGTGAAATAAGCCAGTCAATGAAAGAGAAATACCACATGACCTCACCCATTTATGGATATTAAAGAACATTATAAACTAGTGAACCAAAAGACAGATATAAAGACAGTAAAGCAACAAGCAGACTGTCAATTACAGCGAGGAGGGTAAGGATATCTGGGGGAGATAAGAGATCAACCGAAGGACTTGTATACATGCATATAAGTACAACCCATGGACACAAAACTCTGGGGAGGGAGGATATGTATGGGAAGGGGGGGCAATGTTAAAATATGTACACAGATAATAATTTAATAAAATATTAAAAAAATAAATAAATAAATTGGTGAGATGGAATAATAGACAAATTGTTATGGAACTTTCCCAAAACTTGCATGTTTCCTACTACAGAATAAGTTGCTGGATACTTAAACTGAACCTTCCCACCAAAAGGAGCTATTGGGAGACCATGATCACATATATTTTTATATCTGGAAATATAGGTGATTCAAAGGCAGGGAGGCATTGAAGATAAAAAGCAAGCAAGCAAACAAACAAACAAAAACACTGAATTATGCTGTCTTTAAAAACATGCCGTGTAGCATCAATGCAGAACCCTTTAGAACTCTGCTCTGAGTGTGGTGCTCTTCTTAATCCTTTCTGTTTTTCACAGATCTTAGCCACATTTTTTTTTTTTTTACAACATATTCGATCTCATTGGTTTATAGCTGAAGAAGTGTCTCCCCAGGTAATATTTAAACAATAGATTTTACTGCCTTAACAACTAAAACAGAGAGTCTGAAAATTTGGAAAAAGCATTCATTAGGTTTGGAAATTGATTTGGACTTTCCTGGTTTCGGCAACTCTTAAGTCAAACCGGACAGTCTGCTTTCTGACTACACTGTTTAGGACAGGAATCCTTTCATGCTTTTAGACCAAAATAGGTTTCACGCACAGTTTCACCCATGCCCGTGCAGACTCTGGACTCTTAAATGCTTCCCTGATACATGTCATTTCACTTTTTTGTAAAATGTTTATTTTTATGACTATTTGTGTAAAGTCTGTTTTCCCCACCATAAGCCCATAAAGGCAGGAATTCCTCTGTCTTATTTGTTGCTGCCTCCTTGTCTCCTTATGGGCTTTAACAGAGTTATCAATAAATACAATGAAGATTGAATGAATAAATGGACATTTAAGTTATCACTAGGAAATATGACCATGTCATTCAATAAGGCAGTGTTAATCTCCAAATACTCATTTAATTGTTTTATTTTGAGAGGCCAAGAGATTCTGTATGAAATTCCACAGTTGTAATTTTTTTTTCAATTATAATAAATTAACAAAAATATTTCTTGGATATAGAAAACCTCCCTAGCCACCATTTTGCTGTGCATGTTTTTTTGCATTCCTCTTATTTTTCAAAAAAGGATAGTAGAGTTTTAGATTATGTGAGCAAAAGCCAAGCAAGGATAGATGTAGGAAATGGGTGGAACATAATAAAATATGTGAGGAAATAAATTCATTACATGGGGAATAAGGGAATTTTTTCACAAGGTAAACTATTAAGCATTTTCTGAGAAAACTACATATGTATCCCCTAAGGGCAGTCAGTCATCTGGTAGCTGAGTCTCCTTTCTGGTGGCTGGCTTTTAACGGATGAAGGGAGCAGGAGACTAGCAGTCTCATAGCTGAGTGTTTTCAATCCTCAAGGAGTCACTGTAGATGCTTCAGCATTTAATAAGGCATATCATAAATCTGGAACATCCAGATGCATGCTTTCAATATTTAAGAGAAAAATGGATGGATAATTCTAGCAAGAATCCGAAAAGCCTATTTTTAAAATCATTTGTTCTTTGGTATATGCTGTAGTTATATTTTAAATGTTTGTGTGCTTTTTAAATAGAAACACACAATTTGTTAAAAAATAAATACAGGAAAAATAATCTTACCAGTGAGGAAATTTTCTAAACAAGAAAGAGGAATCTTAAATCCATACTCTGCCCAGCCTTACTTTGATGGCCTCAATAATTGATGATGAGCTCTAAATAAGTGTGTGCTAAGATATTTTCATATCTCTCTATTTTTATTGCTCTTGAAATTTCCAAGATGCAGTTCATGTTCTCAATTACACTGAGAGTTTTTAAAGATGACTGAGCCAAGTGATATGAAATGAAACTGATGAGTGGATAAGGGGCTAATAAAAAATATAAAAACATTCAATATCGACTCAACAAGGCTTAAGAAGGAAAATTAGCCCCCCTGTCTGATTTAAAATTTAACAGTAATTGTGATTTAAAATTTAACAGTAATTGTGTCTATAACAGTGTTTCCCAACTTTGGACACCACCCACACAAGGGGCAATTCAAGAATGAGTTATTAACAGTGAATTGTTTGCATTTCTTATAGCTCTAGGAGCCTCATATACAGTATATTCATTTCACTTCTCTATTATACATTTTCAAACTTTACTTGTTATTTTTTCATATCACTTCATATTATTAATATTATTTTTTAAACAATTTCTTAGTGATTTCTTCCTCAGTACTTCAAATGTCCTTTTGTTCTTTTATTTTTCGCCTTCATGGATGCCATGTTCTTTGGAAGCTTGTTTAGACCAAATTATTTGCCTTTTAGGCTTCTTTCATGTGAATAAGAGTTCACTTTTTAAAAAAATATATATTTTATTGATTTTTTTACAGAAAGGAAGAGAGGAATAGAGAGCTAGAAACATCGTTGAGAAACATTGACCATCTGCCTCCTGCACACCCCCTACCAGGCTGTGTCTGCAACCAATCTACATGCCCTTGACCGGAATTGAACCAACGCTCTACCCATTGAGCAACACCAGTTTCGGCAAGAATTCACTTTTTAATAAGAAGAATTATAAGTCACAGGAAGGGGCATCATGATTTTAGAGATGCCTAGGTTTGGAATGGCCAAAAAAAAGGTTGAGGAGCCCTGGTCTAAAGGTAACATTTTTCTGATATTGGGCAATAATACTTACATATTAAACCACATTTTTTCTGCTACACAGTTTTTATTCATTTCTGAAGGAAAATTGTCTTGAAAGCTTTTTTTTTTTGGGGGGGGGGGTGCGTGGGGGTTATATATTCCCTTCTGGTTTGTTGAAGTTCATACAAGCCATTTGATTTTTTAAAAAATATATTTTATTGATTTTGTACAGAGAGGAAGTGAGAGAGATAGAGAGTTAGAAACATTGATGAGAGAGAGTCATCGATCAGCTGCCTCTTGCACACCCCCTACTGGGGATATGCCCGCAACTAAGGTACATGCCCTTGTCCGGAATCGAACCCGGGTCCCTTCAGTCCCCAAGCCGACGCCCTATCCATTGAGCCAAACCGGTCTCGGCTACCATTTGATTTTGTATACAAGAAAAAAAAAAAAAAAAGAAAACTTGTCTGAGTTTTAAAATTTTTTTCTGGTAAAAATGTGGTTTCTTGTGTTTTATTCAAAACTCATTTTTATGTGAGGATTACTACTATAAGGAAGCCTTTACTTAGAGGTAAAAACAAAACAGTCTGTAGGGATTAAACATTTTTTCCTACTATGTAATATTTATCCATGTCTGTCAAGGGGAAATGTGTTTTATAAGTTTGCTGGGAAATATTTCCTTCCATAAAAGCTGTCTTAGAGCATTTGATAAGGCTTAAAAAGTTAGAGCACAAACGTCAAACTTGAATCCATATGTCAGATGGCACCTGTGGGTGGTTATGTCGTGATAGGAAATTGTTTCTTCCAGAATAGTAAAAGCCGGCATTTTTCCATATTATTTTCTTTAAGGTGGAGTGGGGCATTCAGAATAGTTATTTGGTTTTATAGAAAAGCAAAACATGGCCTGACTTAACTCTGGAAACCATCATGCTTTATATACATGAACTTGCCCTTACATAGGTGGGTGTGAGAGGAGAAATACCAAAGCAAGAAAAATAACCTAAATTAAAATGCATGTTTTCTTGCTTCTCTTTTCACTTGAATTAGTTCCCAAGCAAGACTTCCATTTCATTTAAATAATTCTTTAAAGTCTAACCACATCGGTAGCCAGAATGAAGTGACTCCTAGAGGAAACATTGTGTTTGTAATGTGCCTCCACTTCTGTAACCTATTAACCTCATCAAGCATGACAGATGACTGCACAGCACAGCCTCGATTCATGCAGGGTTCACAGTCCCAGCTCCTGTGTAAACATTACAAACATTATTATTATTTTTTTTTTTCTGTGAGATGTTGGTGTGGAGGAGTATGTCTTAAAAGAGAAAGTGCTTTCTCTCAACATTATGAAGGTTAGAAACCACTCTGTATGCATTCAGTAACTTTAAAATATCGTCCAAAGCATGGTTGAGAAATAGGTATTTCAGTATGAGATGATCATAAATCAAAACCAGAGAGGCAGACATAAAACCAGGATAGTACATCCCTTTGTATACCAGTCATTCAGACACAGGGTCTCAGTTTGAATGTTTATGTGTAATCTCAAACACCGTTGCATTACTATAAATTGGTGATCTTTACCAGCATTTTCTTTTCTTAAACTTATGAAATTGTAGTCAATGTGAATCAAGCTACAAACTCATCACTGAAGGTGAGAGAAAAACCATCACCACCAATCTTTTCTGAAGAAGAGTCAATGACCAAGCAAACTGGGGGTTCTGGGTAAATATTAGAATAAACCATGGAACAGTGCACTTGATTGCTCCTTGATCAAAAGTGAAGCACTTATTCATAAACACCCAGTATAAATTTATTACACAGGCAGTTCAAGTTTGCCAAGATATAATACATGTATGGCAAAATAAATGATGAGCATATGTGAGATATGCGAGCTTTAATAATAAAGAATTTCTAAAGTAATGAGGAATTTATTCAACCAAATAAGTGCTCTTGTCTGCCCTGGTCATCCTGCAAAGCCACATACACTATAATACCATGATGAGACACCTATTGAAACAAGTGTGGAACCTCTTTTTGAAAAAAAAAATAGAGCTTGAAGTAACTACAGAATAGAATATTAATGGGAACAAAATTATGTCATGTTGGTGAAAAATTATACTTCTGCCTATTGCTATAGTTATATAGAGATATTTTAACACATTCTGGACTGGTAGTTTTATTGCTACTTTACCAGTGGCCAGATAAGTTTCTATTGATGAACACAAAAAAAACATTTTACATAAATGTTAAAGGCATGGTTTAAAATTAAATACCAAGTTCATTTTGAAGTTATTTATTACATGTTCTTACAAGATAATATCTTTTTAAAAGTATGATACTCTGTAAAACACTGTATAATGAAGTGGAACCACACAAAGCTGGCAAATTCCTGTGATTTGTTGGCAATATGTTAATTTTAAAGATGTATGATTGGATTTCCTATTTAGCTTATGATTGGAGACCATGTAGCAAGCTTGGTAATAACTAAATAAGAAGTCCGGCCTAAACCAGTTTGGCTCAGTGGATAAAGTGTAGGCCTGCAGACTGAAAGGTCCCAGGTTCGATTGCGGTCAAGGGCATGTACCTTGGTTGAGGGCACATCCCCGGTGGGGACCTGCAAGAGGCAGCTGATCAATGATTCTCTCTCATCGATGTTTCTACCTCTCTATCCCTCTCTCTTCCTCTCTGTAAAAAAATCAATAAAATATATTTTTTTAAAAAATAAGAAGTCCGGGGACAGTAACAGCTTAATAGAATCCTGAGGGGTACCTCAAATCCAGAAATCCAGGGACAATCTATGCAGCAAACACAGGTTTTCCAGAAGAAGCCAAAATATTAACTGAACTTATTGTTGAAGAGGTAGTGTTATGATAGTGAACTGAAAGGTGTGAGTGGAGCTGGTCTTCCTGTCAAAGGCATCTGATCATTGTCATCTTTGGGTTTGTCATCCTATCTGAAGCATCTGATATTTATGTGAGCTGAATGTTGACAGGTGTTCTTGATTGAGGAAAAGGTAAAATGACCTAGATAATGAAAAATTGAAAGCTCCTTCTACAGAAGATTCACCTCTTGTGTTTTGGGGGTGGGGTGGGAAAGATTGAAGTGTTCTGATGCTAAAATTGAAAGATGATGGAAAAACAAACTTAGGGCAAGCCCTACATTTTAGAGATGGTAACAGAATCTCCATAAGAAAAATAACCAGTCAGTAAAGAGCAGAAGTGAAAAGAAAGCCCAGGTGTATGGACTCTTTAGTGAGTCCTTTTCCCTCTACACACTGATTTGCTCCCACATGACATTTGACAATGGGTATCCTGAGATTCATAATGGGTGAGCAGGAGAAACAGCAGCTGAAAACCAGTAATAGTAGGTGAATTCCAAGCTGATTGGAGAATCTAACTGCAAGAGGACCGAGGATAGCCTGTTGACAGAGAAGAGGCAGTAGACACAGAGCCTGGCTCTTGGACTGTCCCAATCAGTTTTCCAAATGTAATAAATGCTTACCAAGTTTATATTGTACCTAGAGCTGAAAGGAGGCAGAATATTTGATGAATTCACAAGAATGCCTAAAGCATTGTCATACCTCAAAGTAATTAAATGAATAAGATATAGTTAAGTAAAAAAATTCAGCATAAGCAGAAATTAACACTGATACTTATGCTCAAATAATCACTGTATAAGTAGAGTATGCGAAAGAGCTGATTTAATATAGGCCAGAAAAAAGTCTAGTTGCTTATGTAGTGGGAAAACTCTATGTGATATTATAGCTAATATGACAACCTTAATCTTCTAATATAACCAAAAGAAGAATGAATAGATAGTCATAGATATTTCCATGTCAGCAGTAATTTTTGTTTAAAAAAGCGAATCAACTCAAGACACTCTTTTTGACAGTTTGGCAAACATTAAAGAAATTGTAACAGACAGGTTTGACAAAAGTCAAGCTGGAGAGCAATATGACAATATATATTAAGAATTATTTTTAAAATGCATACTTTTGAAATTCTACATTTATAAATTTACATTAAGGCATTTTCCCTAAAGAAATAGTTATATAATACATTCAAACATGCACACAAAGGGATGAATATAAAAATGCTGTTATGGGTCTTGCAAACAGAAAACAGCATTTCTATCCAATTTTGAAGACACATTGCTTTAGTGAAACACTAGATGGATTTTTAAGACACATCATTCAAATGAGAATTTGATTTATGAAAATGCCAAGAGGTTAATGACATGTTGTTGAGTGCAGAAAGCAGATTACAGAAAATTGAGTTATATGAACTCTTTGGTCTGTTTTTGATATCTAGTATATTTATATGGTATGATTATATAATATGCACATTTTTAATATAAAAGTGTGTTATGCTAGGCAAAAATGTTGATTATGAATGTACATATTTTTCCCCCTGCTTGTTTTTATTGCAAATTAATCATTTGTACACCAAAGTGACAAAATGAATTTTAAAACAGACAAATCAGTATTTATGGAATTAAAGAGAGCACATTTGACCAGTAATTAATTTCAGGTCCTCAAAACAAAATATTTAATTGTTTTTCTGATTATTAAATCCATATATGCTTGGGGAATAACATTTAGAAAAATAATAAAAGTTTAGTTAAGAATATTCAGTGTTATTTCTCTAGCACCCTTTCAATTAGGAAACTTATAAATATTTTTGGAGTGACTCTATCTGGCTTCATTCTAGGCCAAATATTAATATAAATTATAGATATGTTGTTTTTTGTTTTTTATTATTGGGATGGCTTAGCTTTTCTATTGCGAGTACTTGCGTGTGCACACACACACACGTGGCTGATAGAGAATGTGTTTTCAAGAAGCAACTGATATTAAGTGAATTGTGTAAAGACAAACTTCCTATAATTCTTCAAGAGTTCCAATCCATTGCTTTGAACATCTGGTGACTGTGAGCTGTATTTCTGGAGGGGGAGACTCGATTAGCAAATCTCTCTGATGGATGAAGGGCTATGAAAAGGACAGTCAGCACATCGCATGGCCAAGTTACAGGTGCCAGCTTAAAGGTGATTTCTCCTGAGGCTCAGCTGTTAATAGAGATATAAAGAATAAGGACCAAACAAGGTAACCTCACCAAAATCTGAAACAAAGTAGAAAAAATTCTTGCTGACAGTTGGACTCATGGGCTAAAACACTAAACATAATAACATCAGCATAGTTTGCTTTTAAAAAAAAAACAATGTATTTTTATTGTTTTCAGAGAGGAAAGGAGAGGGAGAGAGAGATAGAGACATGGATGATGAGAGAGAATCATTGATCAGCTGCCTTGTGCATTATCCCTGCCCCCCCACCCCATGGGGATAGTGCACTTCAGACACTTGCCCTTGACTGGAATCGAACCTGGGACTTTTCAGTCTGCAGGGCTACGCTCTATCCATCAAGCCAAACTGGGTAGGGCGAGCATAGTTTGTTTTTTAACTGATTCCTACTTTTAAAATATTTGCATAATATAATATACAGAGGAATGTACATTATAAACATTAAAATAACAAGGCAATCAATCTGAAAGTGTGTTATAATTATGAATAGCCAGTGGAAAATGTTTTATTTGCTTGTTAATAACTTTCACACTTTAGCCAAGACCGGTTTGGCTCAATGGATAGAGTGTCAGCTTGGGGACTGGAGGGTCCTGGGTTCGATTCTGGTCAAGGGCATGTACCTTGGTTGTGGACACATTCCCAGTAGGGGGTGTGCAAGAGGCAGCTGATTGATGACTCTCTCTCATCGATGTTTCTAACTCACTATCTCTCCCCCTTCCTTTCTGTACAAAATCAATAAAATATATATTTTAAAAAAATAACTTTCACATTTTAATGCTTTTTTCCCCTATATGTCTGTATTTCTATTGATATGTCCATATTTTGTTTTCCTCTCCCTTTTGTGTTTTTTTTCCTTTTGTATTTTTTAACATGTCTTACTTGTGTGATAGGATTTAGTGAAGGAAAATGGCTTAACAGGGAACACACACCCAACAAATAATTTTATATTTTTGCATTATTTTTCATTTTTATAAATAAAAAATAAACTATGGAAAAATAACAGTGATTAAGAAACTAGTTCTCTCATTAGTATGGAAAAAAGAACATTTCAGAAAGCCTGGGGATCACATAGAAGAAAAGAAAAAGAAGAACTTTTCTCCCATAAAAATATAACTTTTCTTGAGCCAAAACTTAAGTAAAATTTATAACTAAAAAGCTGTAAACCTACTTGTAATGTGCTATACATTGAAGCAGTATGGTTATAAATTACTGATGAATGTCATGCATAGATATTATATACAAGGATGAGCTCATATAGCAAAGGTAAAAAATGGACCTGACCCACATTCTAAGTTTTCACTTAAGAACTGTCGCACTATGGCAGACTTTTAAGAAACAAAAGGGCTTTTTTTAATTTATTTTTATTGATTTATTTATTTGTTTGTTTGTTTGCTTATTTATTTATTTATTTATTTATTTTTAAAGGGCTCTTTTTAAAGCACTCTTTACATATCAACCTGCAGGTACCCGTCCTTGACTGGAAATTGAATCTATAAACCCAGTCACTAATCCATCAACAAATATTTATTGATCTTGTACAATAAACAAATCACAGAAGGTATGCAAGCCAAGAGCAAGTTTCTTATCTTAATTGGTATACTAGAGGAGATAAGACAAATACACAAATAACTGTAATGTAATCCTCACAGTGCATACAATGAAAGATGAAGAAAATACCCTGGTAGTTTGGAAAGGAAAGCCTTTAGTTCCAGTGCAATATTATAATCTACTGTGGGCATAGAAACCATCAGGAAGCACAGGAAATATTTGAGACGTCGCCTGTGGAATCATGGACTGCCTAGCTCTGTTAGACACATGCAAAAGCACTCTGGTCATTGCAGTGATAAGTGGTTTTACTTTAATCATCTCAACTTCCACATGCTTTGCTTTCCCTGCCAAAGCCATGCATTTTTTTTTTCTGTCTTAGATTTTGTTTCATTTTCTCCATCTCTTTGTGAAATTATCATTCAATTCTCTGAAAAGAATCATGTTCTTAAAACTATTAAGCATTTTTTTTTAGTCAGATCTATGGTACCATTGAAGCAAGTGTATTCATTTATGAAACACTATAGAAGATAAAAATATTTAAACACTTGGCAATAGACACATACTTCATCTGGAAAGGATAGAATATTTCTTGTGCTTGCTTCCCCCTCCTCATTTCTAACTGACCCCACGATTAATTATGCTGTGTGAAATTAGCCAATCAGATTAAGACAAATACCATATGATTTCACTTATAGGTGGAATCTAATGAATGAAATTAACTAACCAACAAAATAGACTCGTAGATACAGAGACCAGACAAATAGCTAGCTGTCAGAGGAAAGGAGCATTGCAGGGCTGGGTGTAAAAGGTGAAGGGATTAAGCAAAAAACAACCTCATAGACACAGACAAGCTATGGTGATTACCTCAGAGGAAGGGGGGTGGAGGGAGGATGAAAGGGAGATAAATGGTGAACGGAGATTTGACTTTTCTTTCTTTTTAAAAAATATATTTTATCGATTTTTTACAGAGAGGAAGAGAGAGGGATAGAGCGTTAGAAACATCCATGAGAGAGAATCATCAACCAGCTGCCTCTTGCACACCCCCTACTGCAACCAAGGTACATGCCCTTGACCGGAATTGAACCTGGGACCTTTCAATCCGCAAGCCGACACTCTATCTACTGAGCCAAACTGGTTTTGGCAGATTTGACTTTTCTGTCTTTGATTTTTAAAAAATGTTTGTACAAAATGGTATAGTTATATCTATGTATGTCACTGAATTACTGGTTTCATCACAAGTTCAGAATGTAACGTGTAGTTTGTTGGTAGAAATAAGCCTTTTCAAGTCACCATTACCTACTGACGAGAAGCACAGATCACTCTTTAGAGGAGTGGCTGGCAATGGATTTGATTCACATTTGAAGTGACAGGAAGGCAGGCAGCACTATGAAATGGCTAATCTCCCCCCATAGGTCCAAGAAGGAGGAAAGAACACCTTTGACTTTTCACTGGCTGCTTCTGAAAGTTCAAGATCCTCCATAGAATGTGAACGCTCTAGTCACTTCCACAAAGTTATCTTTATTATAAAGTAGCATGAATACCCAAGCCAGAGTAATCTTAGAAATATCTAGTACACATAACAAATAGAGGAAAGGTCTATATTAAAAGTCTTCTAAAAAGGGTTATTTATTTTCTTGATTATAACCGCAGTCCCATAAAAATCTTTTTTCCTTTCTAAACATGGTGAATAATATGGTTATTATATTTACATTTAGAGAGCACTATCAATGTGTTTCTAACAACAAAAAATTGCTTCAATTACCCTGTGCCAAGTGGAAGAATTCAGAGTAATTTCTTAGAAAAAAGCCAGAGGTTATACTTTCAAACTATTGGGGAGGGAAAAAAAAACAATATATTTCTCCTCGCTTTCTTATTATAGATGGCAGCGATTGACAGGCTATATTAAAGAGAATGGCCTTGAGAAAACTGTTATGAATTAAGAACAACAAGTGAATAACATGTATATGAATGTTTTGTACGCCATTGAAATCAATGCTAACACATTACCCTTATTAAGATCTAGAAATATCCAAACAAATTTTTAAAATTAAAAAGTGATAAGTAGTGTACAAGATAATGAATATCATAATTTATTTGGTGTCATTCTAATGGATTCAATTTTTTTTTTTTTTTTTTTTTTTGCCAGTGTTAAGTTCAATTTTAGATGATGTCTTGGCTACTATTGTAAATATATCTTTTGTGTTCAAAATTGCTTAGAAAATGCTAATAAGGCTTATTTCCTGCTCAGTTCTATTAGCTAAGCCCTTGAAAGCATACTTCCTAAGATTTACAGACCTTTTTTGAATAGTCAAGACCTCCCTATGGCATTGGGAAATTAAATTTGGTTTCTTTCCTGCTATTGCAGAATTCTTATTCCATCAGGAGTAATTTACTATAATTAGGGGCTATGTGTTCTGAAAATATAAGTATTTCTTTCATGAAAAATTTAATGTTATATAGTTGTTATGTTCCTGTCAACTTCAAGAAGAAACTTATGACCATAAGCATCTGATAGAAGAATGTTCTGTACCTCAGACAAGACCCAGGGGATATCTCTGGTCTTCAGAGAACAGAGTACTCCAATTAATTATCAGCCCACCCACTCTAGCCACATGATCAGATAATTACAAAGTTTCCCCCCCCCCAACTAATCCATCTTGTATACATTGCAGAAATTAATATTGCTTTGAATCTCCCTGTCACAAGGTGACTTTTACACAACACCCACAGGGAATCTGTTACACCTCAGAGACATGCTGCTAGGCACAATATCTGAAAGAATCAACGATGATCAACATGCTATGCGCATCTAATAAACCACATTCAGCGGTCTTAGAAGATAATCTTCTACATTTGAGAAACATAAATCAAGGACTGCTATATCCTGAATCTTTCTGAATTTCTATAACCTCACGAATCACAAAATGGGCCACATAAAATTGAGCTGACTGGTTAATATCTTCCACTTTGTATGATTGTAAGTCGATCAGGCAACGTGTCCTCAACTTGGAAACAACTGTCTAAAATTTATGTTTATATCTTTGTCAACTTCTCTAGTCATTGTCATCTGCTCAGCAGATGCTCACATATCTGAAATGAAGGAACATAAAAACAGAAAGGACTTTGTAGGGTTGACTCATATGATATACAATGTTTTAAGGGATTCTTGGTTTTGTTTTAGTATCTCTCGCTTATGGTCAGCCGTGTAACAGGGTGACACCTCTGACCATAAGCCACAACTCACAGACAGAATGCCCTGGTGAATCTTGGCAGCCAGATCCAGTTATGTTCATTAACGGGCCCATTACATTATTAGCTTCAGATAGAAAGGATTGCTTCCTTTGAAGTCAATTGGGATTTTCTTCCTTCTATACACTGAAGAATTTAAACTGATTATGTATTAAGTCTAAAAACTGTCTTACTTTATGATCCCATGTAGGGACCCTATTTAGAGTGCACTGGATGGTCAAGGCCACTCTAAGCTTGGGACTCAGAATAAGAATGGTCAAGACTGAGGTACCCATAAACAGCTGCAAGGCCAAAGCAATCTCAAGGTATGTTGTTTCTTCTGTATCTCAAATGATTGATGTCATTGTTGGCAACTAGCCTTCTGTCTTTGAGGTAATATACAGGTTACTGACCAGCTAGTCTGCTAGAAAATAGGCTAGAGAGTTCACACAGAGCTGAGAGCTGGTATTGCTACGATGTAAGGCTAAGAGCTCACAGAGAGCTCAGATATAGTTACCATGTTAACCAGCTAGTTTGCTGGGCAGGGGAGTCAGGAGAAGCTGCTGAGCCAGAGTGTGCTGCAGAGTCTACTGAGGCAGTAGCTCTGAGGGAGAGCTCAGGTACGATTGCATGTAAAGCTGTAGGTCTAGGGGCAGCTTGTGGCTGCTCAGACAATAACTATGGGTAGAGAGACTGCTACTACTGTGTAGGAAAGATGTATATTTACCAGCTGGTGTATGGCTGCCTATATGGGATTGCTGTGCAGGACTATTATGTCTGATTGCTATGTGGCCACTGGCTTCAGCAATAAAGACTCATTTTATATACCCACAACTTCTCATGGCTTCTCTATCTAAGACCCAGCATTCAAGACAGTCCAGTCCCTAGGCCGAGAGGCTCAGACTCAACACCTGTATCTAGTGAGCAGAGAATAAAGGAGGAACTTGGACTAAGTTCCCAACAGTTAGTACAGTGGTCAGGGTTCGAGAAGGAACCTGCCCTGGTGTAGTCAGGAAGAATTTTTAAGAATTTATGGACTCAGAGTAGCAGTGCTGTGCAGTGCTGTTGCTGGCTGTGACACCCATCTTTCATGAATTCAATGAGATCGTAACATTTTAGAAACTAAAGGTTCAGAAATCATGTTATGAAGTCTCCAATTTAACACAGAGGCTCTTTCATGATAGTATATAGAGGGATCACTAAAGTGTTGCTATAATTTCCCCTAAATTATCTCTTTACTCCAAAGGTCAATCTGCTATCTTCACTGATAAGAAGTATCTGTATCAATGACATATATAAATGCAGCTATTATATAGTGCAGAAGATAGGATCACCTAAATTTCAAAGTCATGATTAATCCCATAACAATTTGATTCATGTATTATGAATATACTTGATATACACACAAATTCAAAACCTACTAACAACTTATATTGTTAACTCTTTTTTAAAAACATATTTTTAGTGACTTCAGAGAGGGATAGAGAGATAGAAACATCAATGATGAGAGAATATCATTGCACGCCCTCCTGCATGCCTCCTACTAGGGATTGAGCCTATACTGCAGCATGTGCCCTTGACCAGAATCAAACCCTGGGCCTTCCAGTCTGCAGTCTAACATTCTGTTCACTGAGCCAAACCAGTTAGGGCTATGTTTCTAACTCTTGATTATATTTATTAGAGCTAAATCACATTTGCCATTATGTTTATATTTACTTTGGTGTTCTTGCTCATCTCATTGTCACATTAAAAATACAAATTTTAGTGAGTCAAAAGTGTATTTGAAGGCAAATTCTAATACATTTCAGTTTATACATGCTATCCTTTGTGTTCATCATGTTAAAAATTAGGATCTCATAACTTTAAAATGTCTTATTTGTGACATACACTAGTAATCCCTAAACAAATAATCCAGTGTATAAAGGTTTATATTTATCTACATTAGACTCTTTCACTTTAGAAACATATATTATTCTTATTCTTGGTTTAAGGTGAAAAGAAAACTATGTAACACACCAATGTGCACAAAATTTTATATGCAATTAAATTAGAATGTGATTCAATGGTTCAAAAACTTTTAACATAATGTTTGGTTAAAATATATATTCCACATACATCAAAACAAAATATAATTTAAAATAAATGGTATAAGTTCTGCTTTTTCAGGTGATACAATGAATACACTAGAATTAAAGATTGAAGATCAAATCTCCAATATTCTAAATTTTATTAGTGAAATAGTATTGAGATAAAAGAGAAATAAAACAATTTAATTTAAATGGAAATATATGAATATCAAACTAATCTACAAAATCCATTGCATGTCTGTCAATCAATGTTTAAAGAGTCTAATCACAAAGGAATCATGTAGTAAAGGAGGAATCAGTTTCATGTTTTTTTTAAATTTCTTTATTGATTAAGATATTACATGTGTCCTTATCCCCCCATTACCTCTCCATTCCCCCCCATGCATACCCTCATCCCCCCGTTGTCTGTGCCCATTGGTTAGATCTATATGCATACATATAAGTCCTTTGGCTGATCTCTCCCCCTTACTCCCGCCTTCTCCTACCTTCTCTCTGAGGTTTGATGGTCTGATCGATGCTTCTCTGTCTCAGCTTCAATTTTTATGGGTATTCTATTTCATCCTAGTTTTGCTAGCTCTCATTCAGAACAAGGGGGAAAGAGTCACAATCTATATAATGCTTCCATATGGCTAAACTTTTCAAGGTCAGAATAAAAGTTTCCCATCTCCTGCCTGATACTTCTCAATGGCTTTTATGCCGCAAAACTTAACAAGGTCTAATACAACCAGGATTCTCATTGGGGACCACCACTCAGCATGTTCCCTCTAGCAACTATCCAATTTATGCAACCTTATGCATACTGCCACTACGTTTTTAAGCATTTCCAAATTTCCTAGTATTGAAAGCTCAGTTATTTTTGCCTTTTTCTCAACAGCATCATTGCCATTCTAGTAAATCTTCCAATTATTCTAACCTCGCTCTTTGCATTGAAAACAAGATCACATTCTAAAAACTAAGGAAACTCATAGAATAAAATATGTTGGTATTGATAGTTGTGGACACTTTTGCCAATTTAAAATCTCAAAACTTTGGCATAGACACGATTTTACTTTAGTTAAATTCCATAATAATCTGGCCACCCAGTGTGTGTGTGTGTGTGTGTGTGCGCGCGCGCGCGCGCATGTGTACAAAATATTAGAGGCCCAGCCCTGGCCAGTTTGGTTCAGTAGATAGAGATAGAGGTCTGAGGACTGAAGGGTCCCACATTTGATTCCAGTCAGGGGCATGTACTTTGGCTGTGGGCACATACCCAGTAGGGAGTGTGCAGGAGGCAGCTGATTGACATTTCTCTCTCATTGATGTTTCTAACTCTCCATCCCTCTCCCTTCTCTCTCTGTAAAAAAAACAATAAAATATATTTTAAAAAATATTAGAGGCCCGGTGCATGAATTCGTGCATGGGTGGGTCTCACCAGCCTGGACAGGGGGAAGGGATATGGGCAGTTTGCCAGCCTACCTTCTGGTCGAACTCCTGGTTGAGGGAACTATTTGCATATTAGCCTTTTTTTTTTTTATATAGGATATACATTGAGTGGCCAGATTATTATGCATTCAGAGATCATAATAATCTGGCCACTCAGTGTGTATAAAACTATGGACTGAACTTAAATTGAATTGGTAAATATAAAATCTGTGACAGAAGGTATCAAATTTCTTTGTGAGCTTGAAACATTTGTCCATGCCTATGTTACTCAGCACATGGTAGATCTCAGTAAATGTTTGTCTTGTGAGATATGCAGAAAAGTTATGTATGGAAGAGCACCATTACCAGTTGGGATCATTAATAACAGTTTGAAATGGAAATATCTCAAATAAGCCTTTAAACATGGAAATAATTGTAAGACAAGCTCTTGCTTCCTCTTCTTCCTACAGAATTTTGTTTTTAATCTCTATCATAGAAGTTGTCTCAGTGTATTTTATCTTACCTCTGTACATGTCCACCTCCTATTCTAAAATATGTGGGATGTGTGTTCTCAGTTGTCACTTATGGGTTATAAAGTCTTTTTATCCTCACCATAGCTGCATTTCTTCAAAATATAGATGATGTTTGTTCCCTTCATATTTTAACTAAATAATCTTGAAACTTTATCTAATTCTTCAAAGAAAAGCATCATTCTGTTGATTGTATAACTTAATGCAAGATTTCACATGCAAGTAAGTACATTCTTTGATGTTTTTAGAGATTTATTTTTTTGTCCCAGAAAGAAAACTATAATCTTAGATGACATTTTAAAATAATCACCATAGTAACATGCTCTCAAAATTTTCACTCTGCAAGAAGTTATTGCAGTTTCATTTACTAAAATTTTGGAAGATATTTATTTAAAATAACCATATTCATACGCTTCTACATTTATGCAACTTCAGTGTTCAATGCTCATTCAAGACAAATAATACATGTTAAAGGGTTATCTCAAGGTAACCATAAATAAAGATTGCATTATACATGTTTGGGTTAAACAGATATTTCAGCTTTTATAGAGGAGCTTATAAATGTGTGAAGTTTTAGGGAAAAATTCTAAACAATTTTGCTACCCACTATGTCTTATTACTCACCCATATATTCTACAATATCAAGTGCTCCACTCTTGGCAGGCTTCAAAAAATTTACAGGTAAGAAAGGAAAGTGGGTTATTAAGTACCTACTCTGTAACAGGCTAACTGTTAGGTGCTGAGCACTGACAGATTAAAAAGTCCTTGAAGAGCATATAGCCTAATGAGGATAACAGATAGAGAAACAGACAATTACACTACAGCCCATTAACCATGTTGGCAGAGTGTAAATTGATAGTCATTCTGCAGGGCAATTTGGTAATGTAAAAGCTTTAAAAACTTGCATACCCTTTGATCCAACAAGTCTCCTTTTAGACATGCAGCCATTAATCTCTGGGTGCTTTGTTTCCTCACTCTGCTTTTCCTGTAATTTTACTATGATCATGTATTACTCTGCTATCATAACAAAAGTTGTGAGATTTGGAAATTGAGAGGAGCAGGATGGAATGAAAAATAGAGACAGGAGGCAAGGCTGCAGTAGGTTAGAAATCTTAGGAAATTCTCTGGGGAGTCTGGATTGTAATTAAGGGAGTAGGAGAGAAAAGAAAGTATGGGACATCCAAGGCACTTTTATTAAGAGATGAGAAGTAGACGTAAGCAACATTTCACTGAGGGATATGACCGGAAATAAAAGTTTCAGAATAAATTGCCACTCCCAGTGAGCCTATCCAAGCCTGCCTCATGTAAGAAGGTTTAGAGCACTTTTGAAGCCAGAAGGAACTAGTTTGCATGCCAATTTTAGCCAACCATGGAGTTGAGTTGGGAAGAAAAGAGCTTTTCAGCCTTCCATCTTTAAGCTTGTCTTAGAATGTTGGCTTTATGTTATCTTAACACAGTTTAAATTTTGTCCATTAGCTTCCAACGTAATTGAGATGCTTCATTACCAACATGTCTAGATAGCCTGTACTAAGAAGCAAGAAAAATATGTTTGTTCTTTAAATTCTGCTAAATTTTACTCATAAAATCATTTACAGTTCATTATTAGCTGTGAACACCCATAGTTCCAAATAAATAATGATTATATTGCTTTCTAAGGGAAACACAGACTATCAGAGCAGGTCTTGCTCACCAGCACATTGCACACCAGCTCCACTCACATCCCACTTCTACCAAACAGGCAGGTAAAGGAACTGGCATCACCACTGGGATTAAAATGCAAGGATTATTCCCAGACTGTCAAAGGAGTGGCTGATGAACAAAGAGCAGCAAAGAAGCATGGAATGATGGTGAATTTGCTACATCCAGAACTAACAAATTGACCATTTGTGGGTAGATAACTTTGGGATTTTAATACTGCTGACCTCCTGTTCCTTCTTGAAATGCCCCTTTCCAAAGCTTGAAAATTACATGTATTTCTGGTGTTTCTCGCTTTTTCTAACTACTCTTCAATTTCTGATTTCCAAGAAGCTCTTGTTTCTTGACTGCTTTGCAACTTCATTCCTTCTCTCTCCTTTGACAATTGTTCTTGCTTTTCCTAACTCTTCCTCTTTTAAATGTATTTTCTCCCAAGATGCTAAGTCCCTCTTCTCTTCTATCTTGCCTCTCATCCTCCCTACACATTTATTCATGCCACGACTCTCAGAATGCCTAACTTTTTTTTAGACCAATATCAGATTATTCTATTCAGCATCAAGATTTCCCAACTATAAACTCTCATGTTTCCATCTGTTCCCTGGATAACTTGAAAACTTATTGCTTCTCAAACCAAATTTACAATGTCCTCTCTGACATCAACAGTTCCACCTTCTGACTCTTCTATTTATTATAGATACTAGAGTTCCTCCAGTCATCTATGAGAATCACCACCCTCAGGCTATTCTGTCTCTGCCAATGCCATCATCTAACAGGATCCTATCACAGAGGACAAAGTAACAGAAAAGACATTATCTCCTCCCAATATTACAAACCTTAAATTTACAACTCTTCTAAGATATACAATAAGAACTCCCAGTGATTACACAGAATAGATCTTTATTCTTATGCTACTTAATACTATCAATATGTATAGACAGACTTAATTAAGGAAGCATTTGTTGGGAATATAAACTAAAAAATCAGATTCCTTAACTCAGATTTCACGATTTATGAATTTATTATAAACTAATTTGCAAAGTTAAATAATAATTGGTCTTGAGTTATAACAAACTATCTAATGCATTATAGCTTCTTTGAAATAGAAATTTGAAAGCTGAATACATTTGAAAATTATGTAAGATTACTCTTCACTTTATTATACTTTACTGTTATTATTATACTTTAGCTTTATAATGCCACATAAGCTGAACAGAATTACTTGATTTAGAGTTGCTTAAGACAAGGGGGGGGGGTAGTGTAAGACAATGGGGGGAGGGGCATGTTTTCCAGGTTCTGCTATCAAGTTTGCAGACATTGCCCTGCCAAAAAAAGTGGCTCTCTTGAAATCTAACAATATAACTAATTTTCTATTCCTCCTTTTTAAGCAATTGACAAAAAAGATGCAAATAGGTATGTTTTAAGGAAAAACTTGCAAATATTATATTCCTACTGTAATTCTTATTCATTGGTTTGCAGCAAGCTGTTTGCTTTCAGGGTCTATGCAAGCAGCTATTCCATGCTACCTCCTCACTATTTGTCAGCTCTTGCCCCTGGCACCTCCATACTGCAACTAGCTTTGGTATTCAATTCATGTTAATTAATTCCCTCAGCCTTGTTAGAAACATCTTATTAATTTTGACACCAGCTCTTCTTAAAGGACCCACTGAGTCCCTCTCTGGGGAAGCAGCTTGTCCTCTGTTCACTGCAGAGTGCCTCTTCCTCCAAGATTGTGTCTTTGGTGGGTCCTTCTAATGGCCTTTTACTAGCAGGAGACAGTTGAATAGTTAGAATATCTCTTCCATGCCATCTGAATCATTTATTGGGCACTTTCTAGGTGTCACATTCTATGCTAACTGCTGTCTCTATAGCATCTCATTCATGATGCATGTATTTCCTAAAAGACCAAGTTTGCAGGCACTGCTCTCAGAACAACAGCATGGTATTGAGCAAAATGGACACTAACCTTTTTCTCAGGACAAGGAATGAGCTGTAATTAAGAGAGTTGGGTTGGTAGCTATTACTGATCATAATTTTCAACATCTCGGGATTATTTGAATTGGTCCCATGTTATATTTACAACTGAGACACAATAAAATTCTTTTTAAAAGTTTTTAAGAAGATTATGGTGGTTGCATAACCAAGTCTAATTTCAGTGACCAAGAAAAAACTTCTGCTGAGATTCATGTAAGAGTCATCATCTACTTTGAGAATAAACAGTAGAGTTGCACATGGAAAAGGGGAAAAGGAGAAAAGAAAGTGGCAGAATAGGACTTGTTGAAATGATCTTTGGACACAAAATAAAGATTGAGGCCCAGTGTGCAAAGTATATCTGGATACTGGAAGGGGCTTCATCAAATTGAAATTATGTTCTTCTGTTGTGCTCTGTAATAATTAAAAAAAAACTTTACAACAACAATTAATCAATTTATTATATAGCTCATTTACTCTCTGTCACTCACGTATGTGAGAAAATACTATGGACTAATCTTAGGATGAGGGCAGCAGTGCAGATGGGGAGACATGGTCACAGTGAGGATAGATTCAGAAGTTTCTTTTTTTAACAATAAATCACATCATTGATTTCTTGTTGGATTAGTTTTAAACATACTAAAAAACTAACTAACAAAAATCTATTTGATTATTTCTACATGTAAGTGTTTTTCCCTGACAAGTTTTAACTTTCAAATGGAATTTTGTCTCACATATCTTCAAATCAACTTAAGGAAATATCAGGAGACTATTGAAATTTCCTCAATGACAAATAATCTCCTTTGATATTTAAAAAAAGGCTTTTATGTAAATAATGTCAGCACTTACTGAAAAATAACATTGAGCACTTGTATTTGATTCAAAGATCATAAATTTGAATACATGAATTCATATAAATTAGCAATGAGTCTGAAAATCTGCTTTATTTGTTTTCATGCTTCTTCTCTGAAAAATAGGAACCATATTAATAAAAAAATAAATGTAGTGAAAATGAAATGCAAAAATCATCTTCATTAATATACCAAGGGGAAAAATTCAAGTACACAGGGAAAAAAAAAATCTGAATTTCCATCACTATATTTTTGTTTTTCTGCTTTTTTGGCATTCAAAAAGATCCTCATTTAGAAAGACAGAGGCTGTCTTGGTACTTTGTACCAGTAACACTGGTTTACAATAATAGTAAGTATAAGTAAAACCATTAATTTCTACAAGAGAGAAATGTTATAAACTTATAAATTATATTTACATTAAAAAGTGGAACTCACTGAAAAGGTGTTATAACACCTGACTTCCAAACTGTTCTGATATAAAGGAACTTTAGGAAAAAGGACAAATGTGTTTGCCATACAAATTTAATCTATTCTTAGGTGTTAGTGTGAAATCCTGGTGTGATGTTTAGTCTGCTATTACACAAAGACTGAGGAAAAGGATGGCTAGCATAGATCAACTGGGTTATTTTAAGGACAATAGATTATCGTCCTCTATGAACTCATTATAGTTTAATAAACTAGAACTGTGATATTTTGACCTGTGTTTATTACCTTAAAGAGCTAGGGGAAGCATGATAAATATGCTGAGCTCAAAGCTAGGGGCTTTATAAACAATATCTTCTTTAATCTTCACAACACTCTCTCGAGATGGTGTTAGTAAACCACTCTACAGTTGAAAAATCCAGAGCTCTTGGGTATTTTAAGTAACCAGCCAAAGGTCAGAAATCTTAGTAAGTGACAAAGTCAGAATTCACAAAGAGCGCAGAGTCAGAGTCTATGGGATGCTGAGGCATGTGTCCCCTCTTATACCTTGAGCCACCCACTCTCTCCTGCCTCCTCCCATTTTAGAGACATTGTGTATGGCTGCCACAATGGTAAGTGATGCCATACAAAACTTACAAACAATTTTCACTGTATTGCTTTTGGTGAGAAAGGAATGGATAGCAGAAATAAAGATTAACAAGAATCAAAATAATACAACAGAAATGACACAGTCCCTATTAAAAATATAGAAAGTCTAACTTTAATTGCTTATGTTTTCCACATGTAGCAGTGTTAATATTTAATTAACATGAAATTAAGATATCTATAGTTAAGATATATAAGGGGTGTCCAAAATGTATACATATGCTTTGAATAAAAGCAGTGTTTATTAAAATGTGTTTCATTTTGAAAATTGAGCTAGCAGCTGTTAAAGTGTGTATACATTTTTGGGACAGCCTGTATACATATTTTGTACATACCTAAATGTTGATAACATATATATCATGTGTACACACACACACACACACACACACACACACACGTATACAGTATTATTTTTATCTATCTATCTATCTGGAGAGAGTTTTGACAACACAACTTTAGGGATTTTAAAATGTAGATTCAAAATATTTGACATGACCACCATAGAAAAGTGGAATCTAATTTCTGTCCCCTTGTATTGGACTGACTACTAGGACCTGGTTCTGGTCAACAACATGTGATACCATCTACTCTCTAATGCTGGTTAGAAAATGTAAGGCCTCTGCCTGGCCCTCTTGTAATCATCACCCCAGAGCTAGTCACCATGTTGTAAGGAAACTCAGGCCACAGGTAGGACTCTTGTCAACAACTCCAATCAATCTTTTAGACAGCCACAGGCATCAGCCCCCAGACCTGTGAGTGAGTGAACCTGGCAGCTCCCTGCCCTCCCTGTCCCAGCTGAATGACACTGAGTGAAGCAGAGTCGAGCTCTCTGTGGGAGCCTTGATCAAATCACATATTCATGAACAAAATAGACATTGTTGCTGTTTTAGGTTAGGCAATATATTAGTTTGCTGATAATTATAACTACATTTGCCATGCATTGCCATACATAATACCACATACTGGGGGGCTAAACAACAGACATTTCTATCTTCATAGTTCTGGAGGCTGGATAGAAGTTCAATATCAAGTTGTCATCAGGTTGATCTAATACTGAGGGCTCTTTGGCCCCATCTTGAAATACACATTCTGAGGTACTGGGGGTTAGGGCTTCAACATATGAAGTTTGGGGGGGGGACACAATTCAGACCATTGCAGTAAGTTTTTGGGTAGTTAATCATGCAGGAATATGTAATCAGAATAATAATCATACTATTTTATCATAAAAGCTAGCCAAATTTGTATTTTCCAGTATATTTATATAGGAAATAACTTAATGTCACTAGGGCACGAGGTAATTGCTTTCAGAGAAATAGTAGGAATATGTGTAGCAGGAGCAGAGGTCTTGGTAAAAATAACCACAGTGAGGCAGATAATGAGAGCCTTCACTTATTGAGACATGTCTACAATCCCAACTATTCACTACTCAACAGTTTTCACCCTTTATCATCTCATGACACAAACTAATTACTGAAATTCTGTGGCACACCAAAAAATGTATTACATTTTTTGCTAATCTGATAAAACATAGGTATAATTTTCATTCATTCACACAGAAAAGTTATTACTGTGTTGGCTGTTGTTATTTCTTTTTATTTGATAACCTAAGGGAAAAAGAGGTCAGTGCTCCTGAGTAAATAGTCAGGTATCGCATGTTTTAAAATTTTTTGTAGTATGCCTGTTGAACATTGCTACACTAACTGCTTGTCACTCAAAATCCCACTTAATCTTTAATATCTTAATCATATAAAAATAAAGTATTATTGTTGGTTTATATACAGGGCAACGGAGGCTATATCTGAGGAGGGAAGGGGGAAGGGAAAATAAAGATAGTGGTAAGAGCCTTAGAAGGTCATGATGCCTCAGTTGGAAGGCAGGTATGGATTCAGCCCCTAGCTCTTTCAAACACTAGCTTTTTCATCTTCAGGAATCTCAAGTAAGTGATTTACCCAAAGTCACCCAGATTAAGCTAAGCTTAGATTAAAAATTCTATCTACTGCCAAAACTGGTTTTGCTCAATGGATAGAGCATCTGTCTGCGGACTGAAGGGTCCCAGGTTCGATTCCGGTCAAGGGCATGTACCTTGGTTGTGGGCACATCCCCAGTAGGGGGTGTGCAGGAGGCAGCTGGTCGATGATTCTCTCTCATCGATGTTTCTAGCTCTCTATCCCTCTCCCTTCCTCTCTGTGAAAAATCAATAAAATGTATTAAAAAAATAAAAAATAAAAATTCTATCTACTGCCTTAGGGGAATGTTTCTTCCACTGCCATTGTTCTCTTAAAAAAGAAAAACAAACAAACACACCCATAAAGAAACATCCTTTCAAAACTAGCTGTAGAGGATTCCAAGCAAAGTGTGTTCATTGACTTACCTCCTTTATCCCTCTATTGTACTGAAAAATTACAAAACCATATCGCCCACTGGAAGGAATCAGAAAACACCCCTTAGTTAAGACACATGCTAGGGAAATTACTAAATCACCCTTTAAAATTGCCCTCTGTGGGATACATTTAGGTGCTGGATATTTCCTGGGTGTATGGTAAGTGCCCGAGAACTCACAGGGATGTGAGACCCAGGCATGAATTGCGAGTTTACTGTAATGCAATCTTACATGCTTCAAATGCAATTTGACCTTAATAATATAAATGTATTATCTTATAGTTCTGGAGTTAAAAATATGAAATGGGTCTCATTGGGCTAAAATCAAGGTGTCAGAAGGGCTTCATTCTTTTTGGGGCTGGAAATAGGGGTGGAGGTGGGGGTGGGAATAGGGGTGGAGGTGGGGGTGGGAATCCATTGTCTTTCCTGATCCCATTAAGAAAACTAAGAATAATTTGTATTTCTGGAAAAACAGTTGACAGTAGCACCAATGAAAGAAATTATTAGATCTTTGTTCTCTATCATATGGCCGGCTCCTTGTACTATTAAGTTCCCAGGGAATTTTGTTTTTTCATTCTCCCCATCTCGGTGGTGACAGCTTCACAGGTGGCAGATGGACCCTGTCAGATAGGAGCTCACCACTGTCGATGAAACTGGACAGGTTAGTAGTGCTGTGAATACATGTCACTTCTCTGTGCCCTGTCTCAGCATGAGGGATCGTTTTCTCAAAATCATCTAAGCTTTACACTGATTTGACCATGTCTCCCTTTGGAGTTAAATCGGAGCAGAAGTCAATTAATCGGAAAAGTGTAGTAATGTGTGTAAACCTTTCCCACCAAAGACTGTATAAAGGAAGGAACTTGAAGCTGACAGTATTCAAGGGCTAATCACTTTCAGTGTGTTTTTGCTGCATCATTCAGCTGTATGGATTTCTTAGAAGGAGCTGAATTTTATACCGTCTTGTATCCTGACTAAAAGTTAAGTTTTCAAATGTTGCATGTAGAGTACATTACTCAGTTGAGCACAACATAAGGGATAAGCATTTCCCAACTTCCCCTCCTCCTTCCTGCAGCCAGGAGTATCTATGAGAGAGGAAGATTTGCATTGAGTGTTTCTACTGTCAGCCAAGGCAGGTAGCACATAGGTTTTTATTGTAGAAGAGGGTCCAGTTAGGTTAAAATCCTACTTCCATACATTTCTGTTCCATTTGGTGTGCCTGCTTGCCTCACAAACAATATTAAAACTATGTAAAATATCCTTCAATAATATATAAGTGAGATGAATACCTCTATGTAAGTACTGGATATTTGCCTAAGGATTTATTTTTCAGTTTACTATTGGATAGATAAAGAGAGAAGAGGAGAGAGAGAGAGAGAGAGTCACAGAAATGCTGTAAATTAAGTTAACTCCTTCCTTATCTCACAAGTATTCAATCAAAGTTAGGATGCCATGGATGAGAAGAATAACGTGCCAACATGAATTTTTGTATGAAAATTGCAGATTTTAAGTCAAGTGATCCTCAAAGACAAGTTATTTATTTCATGATTTTACTTATTTTTATTAAGGTCATTATTACAAAAATTATTTACTTAATAGAAACAAGCACAAGGAGATGTGGGTATGCAGGCAGGAATCTTAAAATGTATAACACAGGCTATTATGTCTTAGGGTGTAAAAGTAAGTATTCAGCCGAAACCGGTTTGGCTCAACGGATAGAGCGTCGGCTTGGGGACCGGGATAGATGACTCTCTCTCATCAATGTTTCTAACTCTCTATCTCTCTCTATTCCTCTCTGTACAAAATCAATAAAATCTATTTAAAAAATAATAAAAAATAAAAGTAAGTATTCAAGTGTGCAGAGAACACAAGTAACACTACTGAAAGACAAAGGAGAAGAGTTTCAATGGAGAACAAAAGCTGTTACATCAAGTCAATGTCCCTGAGTATGACAAATGGACACGACGAGGAAAAAGCAACATGGTCTGATAAAAAAAAAAAAAAAAAAAAAAAAAAAATCAGCCCTAAACTTCAACCATTCTGAAGCCTTGCTCAAATGTGGACACATTTTCATTTGATCCTGCTTTTAGAAAATCCACAGAAGCTTTGGATAGACATTCTCCAGGGTAATACTGGGACTTCACTCTGAGACCTATGTTTCTAATATGAGGTGGAGAAGCATGAAAAAAAATGTTGTTTCATCCCTGAGTAAATCCTGATTTCTTATACAATTCCTTGGATCTTTAAAGGCCTAAGAGCTTGGTTTAACAATAAGACTTGAATCCCATCACAGTTCATTCTGAAATAAAACCTAAGACTGAAAGAGGTTCATTATTTAGGCTTCAATGATGTAGTTCCCCCACATGTACTGTATCAAAGCTGTGGTGCTGGGTGGTGGGAATAAAGGAATAGATAAGGCAAGATTGTAATCATCCCGAAAAGCTCACAGCAGAATAGGAAAGGTCAAAGGTTACAACACAACAATAACGTAACCCTAAATAGATGAAGACTTGATTCATTCTACTAGAAACCTCAATTTTATTGAGCAATATGTTTCAGTCATTTCCTACCTCAACCACCAGCCCTGGGCAAGCACTGTTCTGATTCCTACTAGTCTAGATAAACTCTTTTTTCTTTAGTTTTTCTTTTTCAGAATTTCAAGGAAAGGAAAAATCAGGCAGCAGTGACTCCGCGTTTCTAGACTCCTTGGCTCAGCATAATTCCTTTGAGATTCATCTATGTCAATTGATCCATCAGTATTTTGTTTCTTTTTCCTGCTGAGTAGTATTCCTTTGCAAGGCTACACCACTATGGTTTACCCATTCTCCTAATGATGACCAGGTGGGTTAGTTCCAGTTTTTGGCTGAAAAGAGCATGGCTTTTAAGATGGCATATAGATGCTCTCTTTTCAGAAGAATGTCACAGTGAACTATCCCAGCATTTATCTGCTTTTCAAAGTTTGCACGGCTTGATGCTCTTTGGTGCTGGACATGTTAGGCCTTTGATGCTGGCTCCAAGAACTTTATGCCACTGCTCATCCAGTGCCCTTCAGCTTTGACTCATACCCTCTCTCTCTCTGGATGGCTTTAATACAATTTTGATCTCTGATTTGGGGCTCCACTCAAATCATGCGGGCCCAGAGAATCCCATCTGTGTTAACTGACCTATAATAATATCCCAATCCAGTCACCATAAGTTGAAGGTTTGAGGGAAGCAATGAGCACAGATCAATTCTCTCAGGTTACCTATCAGCTCTTCCTTTACCATAGATTTCCAACATTAATGGAACTCTGCCTTTGAATTACTCTTCTCTCCCTTTGTGCTGCACTGGCACAGCCAAGGGTGACCCTGAGTGGGGGTGGTGCAAGGCTTAGAAAAGAAAGACAAGAGAATGAATGCTGGGTCTTGCTGGGAGACCGCATCTCTGAGAGACAGCAACAATGCCCACAAACCCTGTCTTTGTTTTATAGCAGATGCCACAATGCAAAGTAAGGGCCTGATCAAGATGTTTACAACATTCTCGTGGGTTTTGATCCTACTCAACTACATGCACCTTATCAAGGTTTGTTTACTTGTAGCCTGTATCACTTGGGCATATGGGGCCACATGTTTGGATCATAGGTTCAAGCTTATAACTACAGCTGTTGGGTATAATTGTGCCGGGAGGGCTCTGCCCTCCAAGCTGGGACTTGCATGTGGCTACGAGAGGACTGTGCCCTCTCATTAGTCCAAAGCTTGAACCTGTCCAAACACTGTAGCTGCTCCCCACATCATATAGGCAATCAAATCATGTGGCGTTAGTGGAGAAGAATATTACAATGCGTGAGAGATGAATAAATATCTTTATATCATGTACTTTGATGAGAGAAGAAAAAAGTGTGGAGGTCAGTATGGGCCTGCAGAACTTGCGGCATAATCAGGGGGCCATGGGGTGGCAGTTTCTATGCTATACCTTCTGGGTAAAGGCTCCTTCTCACAGATGAAAGAAAGGTTACAACCTTTGGTTTTAAGCTAAATCCTTGCATCAGATCCACACTGGAGATATCTGGAAAGCCGCTTAAATGGAGTGCTGTCTGTGTGCAGAGCAGGAGTGATAATCCTTGGAATCCTTTGGTGTTTCATGCTCTCCATCATTATTGGCATGTTGAACCTGACTGCATGGAAATGAGCTGAACCTCAGCAAAAGGATCTTGAAGTAGGTCAAACATTTATCATTGCAATAGACAGAGAACTTGCTTTTTTATTTGGCCATTTTTTTTTCCGAGACAGTAAGTTCCATTGAACTTGAAGTGACCTATGATTATAATAGCCATTTTGTCTCCCAACTGGGGAGGAGGAGGATTTGGGGACAGTACAGTTGCTGCCTTTTCTAAGGGCCTCAAAGGAACTTTTAGAAACCGTATGCTCTAAAACACCTCCCTGAATGACTTTTAGCTTTGCTTGGTATCACCCACCGCAATCCAATTATGATGCAGTGTCCATTCATTAGCACACTTAATGCTCCAAAACCTTTTTAAAGTATAAAACAAACCTATTTCCAAGTGCATTCCAAAATTGATATTTTTATAAACTTTACATAGAATTTGGGTAACTTAAATCACAAGTTCCTACACAGCAGGAGCTATATCTGCATATCAATTGCTATACACTAAACACAGGATTTGGTCCCTGAGCGCCTACAGTGAGGTGGTGAGTGTTCTGTGAATAGGACAGGTTATAGAGGTCACATTCCACCTCTAGTTCTTGCTAGCTTTGTGACCTCAGGCAATGTAGCTCATTGTACCTTGGGTTTACCATTTGTAAAAATATGATAACAATGATGACGATGATAGCAATACTAATAGAATAGTAATAGGTATCTTAAAAGGATATTATGCAGGTAAAATAACAAATGCCTGGCACGGAAAAAGTGCTCAATAAATATCAGATATTACTGTTGCCCTCTGGAGTCTGAGGGAATGAATGTAAGGCTAGATTTCCTTCCATAAGATGCATTCAATATAGTTGAGGAGCAGGGTGGGAAGGTCACATATAAATAAAGCAAAGAGAGTGCCAGGCAACAATGGACTCTACCAGCCTTTTGCACTGAGGTAAGGCAGGCTGGAAGGATGTGCCACATGATCAAGGGCAGCATCAGGTGCAGTGCTAATTGTGCAGAACAGTCATTTAGTGCAAGAGCAGTAAGAGCAGTGCTGGGTTTGCCGGGGAGGAGGGGCCAGAGGAAGGGGCATGGCAGTAGAGCTTCACAGAAGGCAAGCTGTCATCTTGTACTTCACCAGTACACAGTCACAGACAATGGGATACCCCAATCTTAATTCAGCTATTATAAGTTATTCAAATAGGATTTAAATATTAATTCAAAAAGTAATTCGGTCATTGTTACTTATATACGTTTTTCTTCACAATGCTAAGTATTTTCTACAGCAGCTAATTTTGAAACTAGGGAAGCTTAGAGTACATCCAAAATTCAGAAGGAAAAAACAAATGAGAGAACTCTGCTCATTTGACTGAGGAAATGTGATTTTAAGAGTGCTTCAGCCCTAACCGGTTCGGCTCAGTAGATAGAGTGTTGGACTGCAGACTGACAGGTCCCAGGTTTGATTTCGGTTAAGGGCATGTACCTTGGTTGCAGGCATATCCCCAGCGGAGGGTGTGCAGGAGACAGCTAATCGATGTTTCTCTCTCATCGATGTTTCTAACTCTCTATTCCTCTCCCTTCCTCTCTTAAAAAAAAAACACAATAAAATTAAATTTAAAAATATTATACACACACACACACACACACACACACACACACACACACACACACACATACATACAGCCTGGCCAGTGTTACCCAGTGGTTGAGTGTCAACCCATGAACCAGGAGGTCATAGGTTTTATTCCCAATCAGGGCAATTGATCCCCGGTATGGGGTATGTAGGAGGTATCCAATTGATATTTCTCTCACCAATGTTTCCATCTCTCTATTCTTCTCCTTTCTTCTAAAATAAAAAAAAAAAAAAATTAAAAATAAAATAAAAAGAATGCTCCCTAAAAGTGCAAACTGGAATTGTATCTTAAAAACAGAAGAGTTATATTAAGGCTTTTTTTTTTTTTTTCTACCGTTGACTTCATCTTTTATTTTTCCAATGCAAAGGTCACTTCCCAGCACATTCCTGAGTGTATCCAGGAGACTACTTCTTTCCCTGCAACACATATGCACATCACATAGAGTGGCACTCCATGTAATGAAGTCCTCTGGAAATCTGAGAGTGATAGGGTACACCAGTTCCATTAATTGAATAAACTGTACCCAGTACTGAAAGCACACAGGTCATCAATACCATGGGAAGTGCTATTTATATGAAAATAAACTACAGAAATAAAAGAGTTACAATGTTGCAATAGATCAGTTATATTCATTACTGTCCACTGAGCAACAACTACTTTAGCTGCACCAAACAGAAGATTTTTATCCACCATTAGCCCAGCATAAACAGCTTATCGTTTCCATTAACATGTAAAATGTAGGATATGATTAGAGACTATTAAAAGTCTGAAAGAAAATCTTAAGGCCTTTGGTTGATTGTCACAAAAGAACACTTTCTTTGAATTTAACAAATTGCTAACAAAAATGATGATTATGTCATTTTCTACTTCTGAAAAATCTACAGCAGAGATTAGTAAAGTTTAAATGTAAAGTGACAGATAATAAATATTTTCAGTTTTTTGGGCTGAATGGTCCCTGTGGCAACTAATCAGCTTTAAAAAAGATAAATGTTTACTATTTGGTTGTCCCTAGTCTGTCTTGCAGCTTTTGGTCTTTGTTTTTACAGAACGTATTACGTATTACATCACTTAGATTAAAAGAAACAAGGGAACATCACCATAGAAAGTACCTAGTCTTGTATCTATACCTTCTTAACTATAATCTAACAGTATGCAAGGATTCACTTCTTGGGCCAGGAACAGTGTTAGGAGTAAGAATGCAGAGTTGAAAAAGCCACGGCCCCTTTCCTTCTGTATCTTCAAAGATGCTATCCAAAGAACCTCTCTAACCAGAGAAAGAAAAAAAATAGATAAAATACTAAATTTTGAAAGGCTATAAAATTCTTAGGGTTAGAAAGTGAGGAAATAAACAAATAGAATATACTACAAGGAACAGAAGGGACTCATAAATGTCAATTGGGTATTACTCTGGAAGGTTTGTGATTGGGTTTGCCTCTTTATATACAGTGGCAAGTAAACTCACTTGTCCAATATATTTTGGCTTATACTATTTTCTTTATAGCCACTTTATCCTCGGTGTTGGGGGCAGTATATATATGGTTCCCAGGGATGTAGACTAGGGCAGGATTTTATCGTCAGAATTGAGATTTTGAATCAGATTAATACTTTCTGGGGCAAATGCACCACAAACTCCTGCCTCTTCCTTCTATGCAGTTTGCTTTGGGACTCAACTTCCGGCCTGAATCAGATGCAGTGCCTTGAAAGACTTTCCATGTTGGTCAGTCCCCTGCATAGACCTCCTAAACATCAACTCATGGAGCAATAAGCAGTGACAATGTCTCACCCGCAGAGGAAAGACCATTCTCAGGCTTGCTTATTTCTCCCAGAAGGCAGCTACACTTTCCCATGAGTGGCAACAAGTCTATGAAGCTGTCCTCCTAAGTGCTTTAGATATGCCATTTAGCTGGTACTGTGGGAGAGAACTGGAGAAAAATTCAACAGTGATACAATTACACTTGTTTTTCATTCAATCTTGGTGAACTTTCTAGGCACTGGATCATATTGCTTTTACTGTGCTGTCATTTCTGAAAACCAAATTGCACAAAAACTGTTATAATTACCCAAGAGAACTTCTAAATGGGTTCAGTGTCATTCCATGAATAACAATACTGACACAGGCTTCATGGTGTCCCAGACACTTGCATGCTCTGAGAGGCAAGCATGACATCCTGAGATTTTAGATCACCTTCTACACCCACTTGGTTTTATAGAAAATTGAGATAAGGCTGAGAGGATGATGTACTGGTAACTTGCCCAGGAGAAATATCAGAGGGTAATGGCTCAGAGTAAGGAAGGGACTGATTCTAGATCAGTGCTTCTCCACCGTTCCCTAGTGGTTCTCTACTTTGTGTTCATGTTCCAATCTACTAATAAAAGGGTAAGATTCAAATCGACTGAATGACCAAACAGCAGAATGATCATCCACATGCACAGGCGCCAGGTCAGCCAAGGAGGGTGCGATGTGATTGGTCGGGGGCCCAGCCATCACCCCATGATTGCCCTGCAGAGGGAGGCCCAGGCCACTGACCTGCAGGCTGTGGCAGGTGGATGGGGCCTCCTTCTGGGGGTGCAATTTATGGCCCCAAAGAGGGAGACTCAGTCTACCCTGCAGCTGTGCTATGCAGGTGGATAAGACCTATCTCTTTGGGGTGATCCACCACAGGCTCCTGGACTATGAGAGGGCACAGTCCGGGCTGAGGGACCTCGCACCCCCCCCCCCCCGAGTGCACGGATTTTGTGCACTGGGCCTCTAGTTTAAAAATAAAAGAGAAAAATAAGATGATGAAATCCATCAACTGACAGCTCAAAGTAAACTGGTGGCACTAAACGGAAAGACTTTCAAGAGGAGAATGACACCAGGTGCCAGAAGTAGGCTTAAAATAAAAGCTTAAAATGCCTTTATAGGAGAGAATTAAGCTCTGGGATTCCTGTTATTCTCCCACCACCTTGCATTTCTGGTGGCTGTCTTCACATAGATGAAAGCAGGGTCTGTATACACTTTCTGTGGTTAATAGTTAGACATAAGCTTTTTTTTTTTAATAGTTAATAACAAAACCTCACATGCTTGAAAATTTTGCTAAGTGAACACTACTGAAGATGATAAATATGTTTACTTACAATTTGAGTTTAATTATTGTATAAAGTGAAGTTTGTCGCTTTTGAAATGAATGACCTATTCATTTATTTTCTAAAACCTGGAACACTGTCTGACATAAAATAGGTGTGCAGCAGATCTTCTTCATGAAATTCATGTAAAATATTTTTTTCAATATTGTAAAATGGAAAAGGGCTTCATCAAGGTATAATATTAATAGTTAGCATTTAAAATATATATTTTTATTGATATCAGAGAGGGAAGGGAAGGGAGAGAGAGAAACATCAATGATGAGAGAAAATCATCAATTAGTTGCCTCCTGTCTGCCTCTTACTGGGGATCAAGCCTACAAGCAGGGCATGTGCCTTGACTGGGAATTGAACCTTGACAGCATAGTTCATAGGTTGATACTCAACCACTGAGAGCACACCAGCTGGACAATAGTTAGCATATTTGAATGCTTATTATAGCCAGGCAATGTTCTAAGGAATTTCCATGGATCTAACCTTCTAATTCTCAAAACAGTCATACAGAGTAATATTAGCACTCACTATAAAAACAAACAAACACCCCTGCAGTATAAAAATATTAATTAATTGCAACATGTTCCCAAAAATGGAAAATAAAGATTCGAAAGTTAACATTCAAACCCAAAAAATCTGGCCTCTGATCCACCCTTTAGCTGTAACTAGTACAGTGAGTTTTTGCACGTGCATTTTAGTATTGTGAATGCAATTAAGACAAGATGAGACTCAAAATTATTGTTATACAATAGTTATTTTGTGCCAATGTAGCTGTGACAGATCTTGGGAATCTATAAAAATATTTAAGAATCAAGAGTCATTATTATTCTCATGTATCTATCTCCATGTAACAAAAATACATATTAACTTAGAACAGTCAACCAACAGCCCACCTTTAAAAATATTAGTACAAGTGACATACAAATATCATATAAAACATTCCTGCAAGTACATTATCACCTCCAAGAATGATGCTAAAATATTTGGCAGAGAGATTCTGAAGTTCTTCATTTTGATGTATTTTCACCCACATATATTGGTATAAAAGATTGCTAAGCACCAAATTTAGGTCGAAGTACTATCAAAATTTACATCCAGAAAAAACAAACAAACAAACACAAGTATCCTCCAGAGAAGAGATGAAAATAAGGTTTTTCTTTCTTACACTTAAGTGAATGGGTGTAAGAAGTCCAATGATTAAAAGCACCTCTTTAAGAAAAGGACAAAGTAGTATTTAATGTCTACTCTGAGTATGATATAGATGTGTCTGCAGAAATACGTGGCCCTTGTCCTGTAGGTCTGAATTAATCAGATAATCACACATACAAAATGCAAAACTACAGTGCAGCAAAGAGGTAAACCCTGTTCTAAAAACCTCTGAAGGGAGAATTTTACCTATGGGAAACCATGACTTTCCTGAAGAAGTAGCATTTGATGTTTGTTCTATTTTCTTTTTTTTAAATTTTAATTAAATTTATTGGTGTGACCTTGGTTAATAAGATCATATAGGTTTCAGATATGCAATTTTATAATGCATCATCTGTATTTAGCATTGTATGTACACCACCCCAAGTCAAATCTCCTTCTGTTACCATATATCTGACACCTCCTACCCTTTACTTCCTCTCCGGACTCCCCTCTCTTCTGGTAATCAACATACTGTTGTCTGTATATGTGAGTTTTTCTTTGTTTGTCTTGTACTGTTTTTTCTTTTTCTTTGTTGCTTTCAGTTTTATATCTCACATATGAGTGAAATCATATGATTCTTGACTTTTTTTCCATCTGGCTTATTTCACTTAGCATGGTATCCTCAAGATCCCTTCTCTCTTAAAACCACTTAGACTTTAACACTGGCCACAACAAAAATGTTAATTAAGACCACTGATGACCTCCATATTACTTAATTTAATAGTCAATTCTCTTTCTCATTTTACCTTGACTCGGCAAACTTTAATATGGTTCTCTTAAGTTCCTACTTGCTACACACAGATTTTTTTCACTTAACTTCTAGCTCATCATATCCTTAAGGTTTCCCTTCTATCTCATGGGTTGCATCTCTTGCTGTGATAACTACAAAGTCTAAGTGGTGTACATCCTTCTTATCTTCCCTCTTATAGTCTAGTCTCAACAGAGTTGCTGTAAACCAGTTCATGTATTAATTTGCCCAACATTCTTCAGTAAAACATGAAGATCAGAAAATGTATTTTACATTGGAGTGAAAAGAAGGATGATGATATAGAAAAGACAGGACGTATATGCCTTAACATATTAAAAACAAAAATTAAAATAAAGAGATAACTAAAATAATACTGTCTTCTACAATATTATAAATGGAGTTCAAATGTTCTATTTTTCACATTAAGAAGGTTTTAATGGAAAATTGTTATAAACACAAACAGAAAGTTAAAATTCCATATCAAATAGCCACAACATATAAAGAATAAAACATCCACTATTGCTCATTCATATAAGATCTATTTATGATTTAACTATATTGTTCAGGGCTGGTATTAATTAGATTAATTTCATTGTGCTGAAAAATATTATATTTTATGAATAAAGATGTGAATTAAATGGGCTTTAAATACTGAAAACAACAACAACAAATAACACATTAAACAGTAAGTGGTAGATAATTCATATACTTACATTTTAACTAATATTACTTAAAATAAGTAGTTAGCAAAAATTGTTGTGAATTATTTTTGTTATAGGATGAAATTTGAATTGCAACATTGCTTAATGTTAGCAATTTATCCACTCAAAGGGGGAAAAAAAGACTACTGTTCAGTTGCAGTCCTTCACTCTTTTAAGAATATATATATATTTTTAATTAATTTCAGAGAGGAAAGGAGGTGGGGAGAGAAAGAAACATCAATGATGAGAGAGGATCATTGATTGGCTGAGTCCTGAATGCTCCCCACTGGGAATTGAGCTGGTAACCCAGGCATGTGCCCTGACCAGGAATAGAACCTTGATCTGTTTCAAAGATTGGTGCTCAATCACTGAGCCACGTCACTGGGTTCACTCTTCTATTTGACCATATATATTATTTACAGAACTTGCTACATAGTTTGACATTTATATTTGTTATTCTTTATTTTTGGTATGTAGATGTACATTTCAGCTTTTTGGATAAATTATTAGTAAGTAAATCAAGGGTCTATTTTCCCTTTTCACTTACTCTAGCCCCTAGACTAGTAAAAACATAGATGATGCTTAGTAAATGTCAGTTTATTTGAAATTCTCAACAAGGAAAGCTCTAGATTCATCTTCGGAAACCTAAGTGATAATTAACGATGGACATAATAATACTAGAGGGCCTGTGCATGAGGGAGACCCCTCTGGGTGGCCAATAGGGATTGGCTTGAAACTCGCAATCCCACACCACCTTCAGCTCCTAACTGCTGCTTCTCATCCCAGCCTCACGGTGCCTGCCATGGGCTGGAGCCCAATTAGTCCCAATCTATCAGGAGAGGCTTCACACCATTGCTCACATGCCATGAGCCCTGCATCTGGCACTCTCCCAAGGGGGAAGTGGCCTGTGGGATTTGGCTGAAACCTGCTTTCCAACATCCCCTGAAGGGTCCTGAATTGTGACAGGGTGCAGGCCAGGCTGAGGGACACCACCGGTGCATGATGGGCCTGCTGAGGGACCAAGCGAGGGTGTGTCCAGCCCATCTCCTTCAGTCCTAATCAGCTGGACCCCAGCTGCATGCTAACCTACTAATTGGAGCATCTGCCCCCTGGTGGTCAGTGCACATCCTAGCCAGTAGTTGAGTGGCCTTAGCATATCATTAGTATATAATGCTTTGATTTGTTGTTTGGTTATTCTGATGTTTTATCTATTTGCATGTTACCCTTTATTATATAGGATATGATGACCTCTGATATTTTAAATGGATTTCTATTTGAGCTTTCTATAATATTTTCCTATCTTTCTTTGCATATCTTCCAAAGAGCTTGAAAATGTGCTAAATCGTTCAGTTTGTTTCTGCAGAAATACAGAACATTTAGAATTCCAGAAAATAAAAAAAATAATCTGTCTTAATATTACTTGCCCATGCTGGCAAAACTGCATTTTATTATTATCCTCTAAAAGAGCTAACATCTGATTGAATTATTTTAGATAGCATCAGCACAAATCTTAAACTATCTATTAGAGTGCACAATGGGTTGACACAGGTGACTGTAACTAAATCTTTTGCAACATCTCTGATATTTTTATGGTTTGCTGTCTCCCACAGAGTGCTTCTTTCAATTTGTTGCTTTATTTCCACATGAAACCTCACTTTGATTCTCTCCTGCTGCTTAAGAGTAAACTCCCTGATGTGTTTGCAATGTATTGCAATCTATTTTCCCTTTTCCAATAAAGATGAATTTTACAGCCCCTATCATAGTGACCAATGTGAAGGAAAAAAAAGCCTTCAGAATGATATTAATGATGAGCAGATAGCACTGCTGACAGTTGGTACTAAGTAAATTATATGTGACTATAATTGTTTATTGTCCCACCATTTTAAATATAGGAAATGATGAACAAGAATTTACAACAAGGAATAGTAACAAGTAGTCACAATGAGAAAATGGAATTACTGTGATTTTTCTACTTTTATTGAATGCACAAAAATGTTTACTTTGCCTAATTTCTTTCTTTCTTCTTCTTCTTCTTCTTCTTCTTCTTCTTCTTCTTCTTCTTTTTTTTAATAGTGACATAATGACCCTGGGATGGAGGTTACCTAAAGTTGCATGAAGTAGGCTTATGACCAGGTCAAGACTCACAATTCCTATCAGCCTCACTTCTCCAAGCTACTTGTTCCTCCCAATGTTTGTGCTACACACCATTTCACACCTTTGTCCTTCACAGTCCCAACTGTGTGGAATAAACTTCTATACATCATCGTCCTGTAAAACTCATCTTCATATGCACAAACTTAGTCCTGGATCAGTACACCAAGGTTCTCTTCACATATGGTCACCAACTGTAGCTTTCACCCCTTGGGATAAGCTGTGCTAACACCCTTGTTACATGCTTTACTCATTTCCCTGTAGCATCCTCATTTTGCTTACATTCCCTATGTCTCTTATTATGGAATTTTTATAGCAAGGATGAATGACATCTGAATCTTTTCATTCACTTTGCCTATCACAAAATTTGAGATAAGTTTTAGGTATTCAATTAATATTTAATGTTAATTTCTGGAGGATTTAAAATTTTTTTGGACATGCCTCCTTCAGCACAGGTTGGGAGTTAGATCCTTTGACCAATTCATATCCATCTGAGAAACAAATGTAATTTAGAGTCATATAGGTGGGAAGATAAATTACTCAATTAAAAAATATATTATTCTAGTGAAAACAGGTTTTATTTCTGTGGTGATGGATTGAGGAGGGGGCAGAAATGGGGAAGAAAGGGTCAATGAGTTTGGGTAATAAGAGGGAAATCTATAATATTTTCAACAACAAATATAAAAAATAGGGTTTTATTATAAATGTATATAAATAACAAAAAATAAGACAAATAATGTAGTATAAAGCAGAATATATTATTAATGGGTTAGTTAATAATTAATGGATATGAACACTATAGTTTATAGTTAAAGTACATTATTTCATGCTTATATATGATTCTTAAAAATTGGAAAATGTCATAACTTAGTAAAACTACTCCTTTGAACTATTGATAATTTATATATTAAATAGGTAAGTTAAGGAATACCTTAACTTGGGCCTTCTGCGGAATACCAATGAAATTTAAACAATATACCGCTAATTCAAATCAAAGTATGTATATTCATTCTGTAAAAGGGTAGCAGCAATTTTGTACTTGAAGAAATAAAAGCATATGCAATAAAATTTTCTAAAGCCTGCCTAAGGTGGGTCAGTGGTTAAGCATCAACCCATAAACCAAAAGGTTACTGTTTGGTTTTCTAGTCAGGGCACATGCCCTGGTTGTGGGCTTGATCCCCAGTAGGGGACAGGTAGGAGATAGCCAATCAGTGTTTCTCATCTATGTTTCTATCTATCGCGCTCTCTATCTAAAAAATAAAAAAATAAACAAATTAATAAAAACACATTTAAAACAAATGGAATATAAACAATCCAATTTTAAAAAAAAATTGGCAAAGGACCTAAATGGTTACTTTTTGAAAGAGGACATACAGAATGTCAAGAGACATATAAAAACATGTTCAAAGTCACTAAACTTCCAAGAAATGCAAATCAAAACGAGAATGAGGTACCATCTCATAACTGCCAGAATAGCTATCATCATCAACAAATCAACAAAGAACAAGTGGTGGAGAGGATGTGGAGAAAAAGAAACCCTCATGCGCTGCTGGTGCGAATGCAGACTGGTGCAACCACTGCATTTCCTCAAAAAATTAAAAATAGAACTCCTATTTGACCAAGTGATCCCACTTCTGGGAATATACCCCAAGAAAACAGAAACACCAATTAGAAAGGATATATGCACCCTTGTGCTCATAAGCACACAATTTACAATAGCTTGGATTTGGAAATGGCCAAATTGCCCATCAGTAGATGAGTGGATTAGAAAACTATGGTACTATACAGTGGAATACTATGCTAATGTAAAAAAAAAAAAAAAAAGAATTCTTACCATTTGCCACAGCATGTATGAAACTGGAAAGCATTATATTAAGCGAAATAAGCCAGTCAGTAAAAGATAAATATCACAAGATCTCACTCACTTGTGGAATATAATGAGCATTATAAACTGATGAACAAAAATAGATACAGCAGCAAAGAAGCATCGAACAGACTGTCAAACTACAACAGGAAGGCAGGGGAGTATTGGGGGAAGGGGGGTAAGAGATCAACTAAAGGATTTGTATTAATGAATATAAGCATAACCAATGGACACAAGACACTGAGGGTGGAGGGATGAGGGCATGTGCTGGGGGGTAGGAGCGGCCAGGGGAGGTCAATGGGGAAAAAAGGAGACATATGTATTTGTAATACATAAAACAAAAAAATAAAATAAAATGCCAACTGATAAAAAACACACACATTTAAAAAAAACACACACACATTTAAATGTTTTTCTCAAAATAATAAGGTTTAATGTTATTCCTGAATAAATCAGACTTCTACTGTGAAATGAAAAAAAAAAAAAAAGTGTTTTGCCAATAGGAGGTACCTTGGAATCATAAGCTGAGAATTAGAATTTTCCAAATAAAAGAATGGGTTTCAGGAGGAGATTATTACTGCTCACAAAATTGTTCACTCAGTTTTTATGAAGAAACTAGAGGTTCATGCACAAAATTTGTGCACAGGAGGGGGTGTCCCCTCAGCCCAGCCTGCAAACTCTCCAATCCAGCGCCCCTTGGGGGATGCCTGATTCCTCTAACAATCCCAGACCAATGGCTTCTAATTGCTCACCTGCCTGCTTTTCTGATCATCCCTAACTGCCCCCCCCCCCCGGGCCCGGCCAGGCTGGTCGCCCCTAACTGCCCCTGCTGATGGTCAAGTCACCCCCAACTGCCCTCTCCCTGCCTATTTGGTCACTCATAACTCACCCTCCCACTAGCCTAATCACCCCTTACTTCCCCCCTTGCTGGCCTGGGTGTCCCAAAATGCCCCACGGCTGGCCTAGTCACCCCTCACTGCCCCTCATGCCAGCCTAATCCTCCCCAACTGGCCCCCTGCTACCCTGGTCGCCCCCAACTGCACTCCCCTGCTGGCCTCGCCACCTCTTACTGCCCCCCTGCTGGCCTGGTCTTCCCTCATGGCCCCCCACCCCGCCCCAGCTTGATCGCCCCATGCAGCTTGCTGTTCAGTTTTTAGGTTGTCCCTCACTAATCCACCTGCCAGCCTGGACATAGGCAGCCATATTGTAAGGGTGCAAGGATTAATTTTCACATTACCTCTTTATTATATAGGGTAATTAAAAATAATATCCTTAAGAAAATTTCTGTAGAGTCTCTAAGTTTTAATGGATTGTGTTTATTCAGTTCATTAATTGTGCTGAGCAATAACATTATGATAATTTGGAAGAGATATCATTGCATTCCTCTTTGTTTTCTTTATGGTTGTAATCAGATTCACAACATGAAGTGTCATTAATCACATATAATAATGATAGCTCCATCATGATTTATGGAAATGACTAAAGCAATTCTAACACCTGACAATAGTAATAGTCATTGTATCTTGTCCCTATGAACGTGTTATTTTGTTTCATTAATTTTAGTAGGTTGTGAGTTTCAACAGTGTTCACATAGGTATATAAATATTTTCATATCACAGGATAATAATAATTAAAATTTGGGAAAATAAAATTATTATAAATAAGGGTTAACTTTCCCTTGTGGGGATTAAGTAAAACTTTTTTTCAGAAAATAGATGATCATGTTTCATTGGATGTAATGTATTCACATCACGTTAGAATGTATCAGACTTATGGAGTCTGAATTTGATCAGCTATGCTATTTCACAGAGATAAAATTGTTATCACAATGTAAGTCTAAAGGAATCCGCACAGAGAAAGAAAACAGATTGTATAAGTGTATTAATATAGTAAAATTTAAAATTGTTTACCCTTGACTTATTTCAAAGAAAGATTTCATGAGTAAAATTATAGTAATTATGTTATTTTATAGAGAAGGCTAATAAAAAAGTCATCCTGAATATAACATATTTGATGAATGACTAAGATTTTGCAAGATTTACTCAGTGAATCAGGTATAAATTTTAATCTCTACGGAAATCTGTAGTAGATATTACTAAAATGAAAATGAACTGATTATTTTACCTTACTTATAAAATGTAAGGTTTCCTTTACCATAGTGATGGTAAAACTGCACACACCAACACAATTTTACAGGAAGAAAAAAATTACATATAGGCAATTGCACAGGAAAGCAAATAGCATTATGCTCCAGAAGACTGATTTTTAAAAATCATTCAAACCTTAATCTTGGACCATGTTTTGGGTTCCATATTATACCTCCTTTCCTTGTTAATTACAAAGTCTGAAGAGGCAATCGATAATACAAACAGTACATTGTTCATAATGCTGTTTCTATATTTCTCCAAAAGTGTTAGCAATTACTTCTTATCTTGGACTTTAAATAAGTACTTGAACTCCTTTAAATTGTTATTTATATTAGCTATATAACAAAAATTATGAAATACTAATATAAGGAATATAAGTTATTAGACCAAAGTAAACCTTAATTGTAAGCACAAAAGCAGTTCTCTTTTGTGAGTACCACTAGCCAATCAGCAAGAGGGAGAAACATCCATGTAGGCTGGAAGATGGATCGCAGTCATTCCAAAGATCCAACAGAGAAGAAATATAATTTTGAAGTCAACACTCAGGGAACAATAAAGGTGCAAGTAACAGAAGCACAGCCTGTTCTCATGTACAATCAATAATAAAACAATGTGTACAAGAACTGAGTTTGTGAAAAAGAAATCTTCTCTTGCCAGTGGTTTTCAATTATTAATTGGACAGGTAAAGAGATTGATGAATAAGAAAGTTTTTACTTTTAACTTCATCTTGCAGACTATGCCTTAGAAAGAACTGCTGGCATTTATTTTAGAAATATTGGACCATGACTTATTAAATCTGAAAATTTCCAGGAGAAATAGAAAAAATATCTGGAAAACTCATTTTGGCTTTAATTATTGTCTAGAACAAAAAAAAAAAAAACTTACTATGCTTTGGAGGGTGTTTACAGAAAAGAACAGAGTGTAATGTATACTAGACTTTATTTTGTTTTTTTATTATTTTTTTAAATAATATATATTTTATTGATTTCAGAGAGGAAGGGAGAGGGGGAGAGAGAGAGAAAAGCATCAAGAATGAGAGAGAATATTTATCAGCTGCCTCCTGCATGCCCCCTACTGGGATCAAGCCATCCACCTGGGCATTTACTCTGACAGGAATCAAACTGTGACCTCCTTGCTCATAGGTTGATGGTTAATCACCGAGCCACCACAGCAGGGCTGAACTTCAATTTCTTAAAGACCAAATTCTCTTTTATAAAATGACAGCTCATCATTATTATTTAACTTAGCAGGTTGGGACATGAGTTAAAACTGCAGTTGGGATTCAGTTCTCATTTCTAAAGAGTACTTACTACACACACACTTAAAAAAAAAACCCACTAGAAACGAACAAAAACTAGGTGACTTCTATCTGTTTCCCTTTGCAGACATCTATTGCAGTGAATCATGAGGCCAGAATACAAAAAAGGAAAGCCTATTCCTCAAAGTAGATATGTGTAGTTAGGATCAGCATATTCTGAATATATAAAATTACAGTTTTTTACATTGATGTTACTTTGGTGTGTTTTTATAGTTGACTACTTTAGGGTATATTTTATTTGTTTCAGTTATGCATAAGTCTTTCATATAATCTAATAATTTTAATTATATAAATTTCACTTTTGTTCGCTACTTTTCTCATATTTTAATGTCATGCAACTATCCTCCATCTCCATTTCTCATCATCCCCCACTCTGAGAATAAGACAAGTCAGAAAATTTCACCAGGTTAGAAGTGGCAGAGCAATGATATTCCCTACTCATTCTGCTCCACATAGAAAAGCCAATTGACTATGTGTTTTGATATGCTAAAACCACCTGAACATTGATTTAACAAACTGGAAAGTAAATATAAATATCATGCTGTTTTAAAGTTTATGATGAAATTACATTTTAAAATTCATTCTTCCAAGATAGCAAAAGAGTGTGCCAATATTTCTGAGATATATTTGAAAAGTTATGTAGTCAATGGGAAATTTTTCATTGAAAAAGCAAAATATTTTCGTAAGAGTATTTACTTTCCTTTACTCCAGTGAGCCTGATATTCATTCCTGAACACCCCCAGCTGACTTAGTTTATGACCACTTTTCAGCCTAAGTTCCTCCCTGACAAGTAGATGGTACTGTGCCCTCTATCAAGATGCTATGCTATTTTTTTCTAGGACACATGTGCCAATCAAGTGTTGGGTTAGTAGAAAGCATTGAAAATGCCATTGCTTTAGCAGGGCATTCATTATTTCTGGCAGTAATACCCATTAACAACAAAAACATCTTGAGTGCCAAAAGTAAAATTATGAATTGTGGGGGAAATATATAGCATTGTATTATAGATATAAGAGCCAAACACACAAGTCTAATTCTAGGTGGCCCATAGAAAACTCAATAAACATTCAGGTATCCTACTGCTCAATAGTGCCTTTGAAGTGATTTCTAAACTAAGCAATGATCTGATTTAACAAAGAGTAAGAGTAAGTTGTATGGCATCTGAATTAGAGGGGAGCCCAAATATTAGAGTTAGGACCAGAGGCAGTAGATGGATACATTCCAAAGCCACAGCCCTTTTTTACACATATCTAAATGTCCAGAGGTGCAGTCCTGTGTGTGTGTGTGTGTGTGTGTGTGTGTGTGTGTGTGTGTTTATACAGATATACCTTAGTTCCTAGGTTTTATGTCTATTACCCCAGAAAATATCACATTGGGAATTTCACTCATAGTAAACATTTTATCTACTCCAAGTCACTCCACCTAGGAGGAAATAAAGTAATTAATTCAGACAACTAATTAGGGTCAAAGTAATAATTCATTCCCTGTTATCTGCTATTCTTGGTCTAGTGAATTCTAATATATATATATATATATATATATATATATATATATATATATATATATAAATTTATATCCCTGTTGAAGCTAAATCCATGACTGGTAATATATACTAAGGCAAATAGGTCTCCATGGGATTAGCTTGTATCAATGGACACCTGTGTTCTTATGATCCATGCATACCTCAATCTTAGCACTTATGACCTTCCACTATTCATTTCTCTGATACCTACTTTGGAATTGGGGTTCTTTTAAGGCAGGGCTAACCTCATTCATCATTGTACCCATTGCACCTACAAAAGAGTTAGGGCTCAATAAATGTTTGCTGAATGATGGATGAATAAGTGCATGAGCTGGTATATCTTCATGAACTGCAAAAAAAAAGAAAAAAAAGAAAATGACCCCTAGCTAATCCTACTGATTGCCTTTTACATGCTTGGTTTGCTTTCAAGATTTCTCATAGGAACTAAAGCATGTGAATAAGACCTTTCTTTCAATAGTTCATTCATGACACAGCAGTTTTTGTACTCATGGGCATGAACTATTAAGGCCTCTCAGAGGAAATTATTTTAATTACAGAAATCAGAACAGCTTATTGTAAATGCACAATGTGAGCACTTTACAAAAGAGATTAGTTGCTTTTCCCTTCATTTCTTTCCTTTCTCTTTAATAATTACTGTAACACACCATAAAAATATTTCCAATATTTCCACATTCTGGCTCATCTTTCTCTTCTATTTAACCACAGTTAAGGAAATCTATAGTGGTGATGCTTGAACACTGTGAAACCACACTTCTCTCCACTAATAATTTACTGGACTCAATTATGATCATTCAGTCAATAAGTATCTGGAAGAAGAGTTCTAAGACAAAGAAAAAATAGGAGTGAAAGCATAGTTCCTGCAAATAGTATAGATATTTTACTTAAATATAGATAGATGATATAGATATTTTTGCAAGTCAGGATACAAATAAAGACTCATTACTCGTCAACAGATCTCAAGCTACTACAATGTCCAGATCATAGCTAAGGAAATACATGGCTTCCCAGCCTATATTCAGTTACTAATATTTAGTTGCCATCATGTCTTTCTGTACGGATGTCCCAACAAACACACAACGGAGCTACAGTTCTATTGAGTATACTCACTTGCACTAAGTATTTAATGTATTTTTATTTTTTTTTTAGTGGAAGAAGTGGAATTTTAGAAGGACCTGTATTACATCCTTATCTAAAACCATTACAAATTTAAGATGCTATTTACAATAAGGTTGGAGATGTTATACCACATATGGACACTAACTATCCCCACCATTCTAAATATAACAGCAGCAATACTATTTATTCAACGATTACCACACCGAGATTACAGTACTGCTTGCTTTGAAGAATATTAAAGATGGAAGTCATGTTCCTTCCATGGGTTCTTAAGTTACAATCTTCAGGGTGAGGTGGCCCATCCTACAGGAAAATGTGGATACTTCAAAACAAACATTATATGAAGAACTGCACATGAACATGGTAAATGCATAATACAGAGGTTCTGAAGAAGTTGAGTATAAAAAACACACAGACTGGGCTGAGCGGAGCTTCCTAAAGACAATAGAAGGATCAACCAGTACATGTTAGTAAGTTTTTTAAAAATATATTTTTATTCATTTTTTACAGAAAGGAAGAGAGAGGGTTAGAGAGTTAGAAATATCAATGAGAGAGAAACATCGACCAGCTGCCTCTTGCACACCCCCCACTGGGGATGTGCCCGCAACCAATGTACATGCCCTTGACCGGAATCAAACCTGGGAACTTTCAGTCCTCAAGCCGATGCTCTATCCACTGAGCCAAACTGGTTTCGGCCATTTTAGTAAGTTTTAAAAAAGGCAACAAAGCTGATTTGTTGGGAAGAAGAAAGAAGGACACAACAGGTAAAGAGAATGACATAAAATGTCACAAAAACTTTCATGTTGGGGCAAAGCTTGAATACATTTGCTCTAATAGAACTGGACATGGAGTTGGAACTAATGATACAAGGCAGCAAGGTGAGCAAGAGGTTGAAGACAAAGCGAGGCTGCTGACTTCACCCTTGTCAGTCTCTTGTAGATGGGAACCTGTCATTTCAAGTTTGTATCTATTAGGAAAGCAAAGCACTTCGGTAAACATTCCAGATTTTTGGAGTAATTGGAAAGCTATATGCTGCTGGGATTTATGAACAGGACTTAGTCAAAACGGGATGTGATGAGGATGGTCTTAGGATGAAAGTACAGAGCCTAAGCACAGCCCATACCTGAGGTGATCAGAGTTTAGATTTCAGCAGAAACTGAGGCAATGAAATGGGAGAAATATATATGGCAGCAATACTAAAAGAAAGAGACTTAAGTGAGGCTACACCATGATTGATTGTGCTGCTTCACATTATTAAACTCATTTTTCAATAAATTAGTTGGCAGGGTCCCTGAACACCAAGGACAAAATGCAACTGTCGATGTCGAAATGAAGACAAAATACGAATTTGATAGGCAGAAATGATCCACAAACTCTCTCTTCATTAAAAATACTCTCAATTACTTGTAAACTGTGGAAAGTAGAGAGAAAATTATGGGATGCTGACATTAAAATGCTTGCCCCTGAAATTGAGTCAAAGTGTGCTCAAAAAGCTCCTAACCTAATATTCTGGTCTCTCTTGAGGGAAATGATTTTAAATTGCACAATAAATTAGTTTATGTGTTATAAATTAATTTGATGAATATAATTATAAAGTAAGTGTAAAGTCAGCGCTCGAGCACTGTGGTATGATGGCCCTGGGGGAAGCTGTATCCAGTCCCCATGGCTGTTCCTTATGCCGGGTTGATTTGATTCTCTACCTCACAAAGGGAAACCCACCCAATGACACATCAGTTGGCAGAGCAGTGATGAAAGTTATCAAATCCATTATAGGAATTATTCAATAGGATCCCTCTCATGATAAGTTCTTCTCTAATAGTGACAGGCATTTGGGGAAGATGAATTTCATCAACTTTGTCAACCCTAGTGCATCACTTTATGCACCCAAACAGTAATTGACTAACTTTTCTAGTTTCTTAAACTATGTGCTAAAATGTTTTATGATAAATCTAAGAGAAGTGATGCTTCTGAGATTTTACCTGAAAAGTGCTATTCTTACCAAAAAAATAATGGAAATGCCCTCAAATCTGTCTGAACTCAAATTAGTCATGTGGTTTTAAGTCATTTGGTCCAGTGATTGTGGTCATTAGGATCCATTTAAAAAAACATATATTTATTGCCCTATCCAGTTTGACTCAGTGGAAAGAGCATCGACCTGCAGACTGAGGGGTCCCAGGTTTGATTCTGTACCTTGGTTATGAGCACATTCCCCGTAGGTGGTGTGCAGGAGGCAGCTGATCCATGTTTCTCTCATCAATGTTTCTAACTCTCTATCCCTCTCTCTTCCTCTCGGTAAAAAACAAAGAAACAAAAAAACAAACAAAAAAACCCAAAGTATATTAAAAATATACATATATTTTTATTGATTTCAGAAAGGAAAGGAGAAAGAGAGATAAAATCATCAATGATGAGAGAGAATCATCAATCAGCTGCCTCTTGCATGCCTAATATTGGGGATTGAGCCTGCACCTCTGGCTTGTGGCCTGACTGGGAACTGAACCATGACTTCCTGGTTCATGCAATGATGTTCAACCACTGAACCAATCCTGCTGAGGAGGATTCATTTTTAAGAGCCAACTATCTCCATGAACCCATTTTCCCATAAATTGGGCAGGCATGTGCATTGCCTACTCTGAATGCTGCATCCATAGATAGTTGCCAATATCTGCATTCATTAGTCTCATCCACCTCCTCAGAAAGGAGTGAAAACCATAGATCAATCCATCCATGGTGATTTACAGTTTTCCTGATGCTTTTTATACTTAGGGATACCAGTAATACCAAGTGCAGGGCCTTTGAGGTACTGGAAAGAACAAATTTCCTAATAAAGCATCTAATTATTTATGTCAGAGTTCCAGACAGGGTCCCAAACATCACACAAAGACAAATCTGTCTCCATTTCCCTTATAATTGGAGAAACTATATAAATAATTAATCCTTATAAGGATGTTCTTAAGGACATCAAAGGGAAAGATACTTTCTTTTTTTTAAAATATATTTTATTGATTTTTTACAGAGAGGAGGAGAGAGGGATAGAGAGCTAGAAATGTCGATGAGAGAGAAACATCGACCAGCTGCCTCTTGCACACCCCCTACCGGGGATGTGCCCGCAACCAATGTACATGCCCTTGACCAGAATCAAACCTGGGACCTTTCAGTCCGCAGACCTACGCTCTAACACTGAGCCAAACCGTTTTTGGCTAAAGGGAAAGACACTTTCTTGATCATAAACTCAGGAACAGTAGAGTTGCTTGTTTGTTTTTTTCTTAGTTATCAATTTGCTTTTATTTGATGAAAGAAAAATATGTACTGCATAGTGATGGCTAATAGAAAGCTTAGAGGAGGGTTTGCACATTCACTTGCTACAGAGATATTAACCATGTGTGAGGTTCACTGGCTGCATTTATTAAACAGGTACTATCTCCATATTAAATATTTAGAATATTTTAAATTTATTAAAGAATGATCATATTATTTTTACCATTTTTGTCTTGAAACATGGCCCTACTTATTTTTCACATTTCACTTTTAGAAAAGATTGGTACAGAGAATCACTTCTCCACTATCTTAGAAAGAGCCAATGATAGTGATAGAAGGTCAGCAAGATCAATTTCAGAATCAGGTCAACTCCAGGGGTAATGGACGTGTTTCAAACTGCAATCTGGATGGTCAAGATAAAAGAAACTCAACCTAAACATTATTTAACTCAAGCTCATTTTGCCATGCAGAACACATGACCCGCTAGTCAGTGTGTGCAAGAAATTGTATAGTTCACATTTTTATGTTAATTCTTCCAATTTTAGAACATTATTTGAAAACTTTAAAAATGTCATGCCAAATGAAACATGCCTGTAGACCAATTACCACTAAGATACACCAGTTTGTAATTTAGCTTAAATCCAGATTTTTGGCCCCCGAGGAAGTATTGTCCAGGGAGTTTTAATGAATGTTTTTCTATCAGCCTAATTTCTATCCCTACTTTAAACAACTGTCTGGAATATTTATAAATCAATCAAGAAATTTCAACAGTAAAATACATGATAAGGAAGTCATGGAATTCGCATGCCTGACATTCAAATGGAAAAAGGAGTTAAGCTAAACATGCCCACACACATAAACTACTTATAACAGCTGTTAGTGAGTATGTCCATAGGTTGACTATCTGTGAGAGATCCCCAAATGTCTTAGCAGCAAACAACTATCTTATGTTGTAAAATAAGAAATAAAAGTGATTTTTTTTTTAAAAAAGAAAAGCTATTGACATAGAAAAATACTTATAATTTTAAAGTGAAAATAAGGAGAGTCCAATATTAAGCATCTCACATGAGTTACTTATATATAAAATATATTAGAGGTAGAACAAGACTAGAGCCAGTGTTTGACATGTAATCTCTTAGGAATGGAAATTTAAGATTAGTTTATTTTTATGTTTGTACTCTTTTACATTTTCTTTTAAAATAACACTTCCTTCTTTTATTTCTTTTATTATTATTTATTATTATTATTATTATTATTATTATGTTCCCATTGATTTTTAGAGAGAGTGGAAAAGAGAGGGAAAGACAGAGAGAAACATCGATGTGAGAGAAACACATAGATTGGTTGCCTTCTGAACTTGTCCTGACCAGGGCCCAAACCTGGAAGGAGCTTGCAACCATAAGTACTTGCCTTTGACCAGAATCAAACCTAGGAACCTTGGGTCCACAGGCCAATGCTCTATGTACTGACCCAAACCAGCTAGGGCCTCTTTTGCATTTTCAACATTCTTTTCTTTTGTTGAGCCCATATTGATTTTATTGTCATAAAGAGATATGTGAAAATACATAAAATTATTTTTTCTGCCCACTAAGAAAAATAAATTTCCAGGTGATTTAAGCTACAGTGGCACTTCTTACTTGAGCTGTTTGGCTAAAGTAAGGGGGGAAATGTCCATTTGGCTTGAGTGATTCATAAGATCTACACATTTCTCCAATTCTCTTTGTCCCATGAATACAATACAAGTGATAAACTATTAATTGATCATGAGGGAGACCTTGAATAGCTAGAAATCAAAGGCTTTACAATTTATCATAATTGGTATGTCATACTATCATTGGAAAAACAGCTTGCACTTGAAAACACACACACACACACACACACACACACACACACGCTCGCGCGCACAAACCCCCTGCACAAATAAACTCTTTTCAATCTGGATTTTGTCTGCCATCCTAATCAAAATGTCAGGGTACTTTTTTCTCCATTCAAAAATAGATACCTGTGATATATTATGGAAATAGTGTCATAAATATTTTACATAGTTATCTTCTGTCTGCAAATGCAGTCGGATATCACAAGGTTCGTCCTTTCAATAAAATGTGTTATTGCAAGCACGGTTGAATTTTCCTTGGCCCAGCCTCTCATCTGAGCAACAAAACCTTAGAAGAAAGGAATCAGGATCTTTCAGATTGCTTGGCTCTCTGCTAATTTTTAAATCACTATAAAATATTTTACGTCTTACTAACTGATATCCATTTTCATTAAAAACCAGTGAAATAAATTTTGCCTCAAGTCTATATATATATATATATATATATATATATATATATATATACAATATAATTTCTTTTAAAAAATTTTGTTTTTAGAAAACCAGCAAATGAAGCAAGTTTTAACACCCATTTTAATAAACAAATATATTTCTTTATGGAGAGACTTATATTTGCACCTACTATGAGAGAATAGTATGCAGAATAAACATGTTTCCATAATTAATATATTTATAAAAGCTTAAATGTTCCATGAGTGAAGTTTTTAAATTGCCAAAATCCTATACAAAAGAAACACAGAAAAGTTTGCCTTGGTGGCTTCTTTTGATAGCATGAACTGATGAGAATAACATTTCCTTATAAAATTCTACTTAGTATTAAATAAGACAGGGCATCTTTGACATACAGCACATTCCTTCAAGGGTGAAAATAAATTTTTAAAAATCTGTTTATGCCAGCCATGAAGTGTCAACTGATGTTAATTTGAAGTCTCTTTGATTTAGGCCACAGTTTTACTTACATCTGAATGTCAAAGTCACCATTATCTTAGTACTGAAACTCTGAACTGTCCATTTGCATTCTTGGCTCTCCGACTTAGACACAAGAAAATGCAGAGTTTTGATATTGTATAATATAATGACTATTTTCTAAGCATGTGGGGTTGATCCATTGTGTTTGCACTGAATATCGCTCATCAAGATGAAGAGGTAAAATGCAGACATATGAAGGGGAATAACCCTTGCTTGCAACCACAGAGATAACAATGGAGAAAATCTATGGCATGTAATAATACATCCCCTCCATCTTTCTTATAATCACATATCTGTATGACCTAATACCTCATTTAAAAAAACAAAAAAAAAAACAAAAAACCAATGTGTCCTACTCCCTCCATAAGTCCAGCTTCACCATGTCAGCACTACTAATGCAATATATCTGTCAAGCTTTATTAAAATTCTTTTTGATGTATATCTTGGCTCATAAACCTCTACAGTGCACTGATATTGCCTCAGGGAATGTCCTTGTAACACTGAATCTCTGAAGATGGGACAATAAAAGAGAAATCCTCCGAACTTGCAAGTTCAGCCCATGACATCACGCAGCCTGCACGGTCTCCTGTCAGCACTCCGAACGTGCCTTTGCATGTGCAAGTCATTACAGCACGACTGTTGTTCAAACCTTGTTTCACAGAACCTCCTGGTAGGAAAAGCATACATGCATTTGGAGATAAGTACCCAAGAGCAGAGTCAGCGTTGACACTGAGATAAACTGTCAGGTCTGCTCTCCCTTATGGAGTCGTTTTAGAAGCAGATTCCTTGAGTTGGGGCACCAGAGATTTATCCTTGAACCTTTGCTATTTGTGGCATCCCTGAAAAAACACATGTCACCAGTGGGTATCCCTGATTAGTAACAAAGACACACATAGCACACATTTCCACTGGCCCCAGTAGTCCATGTGCTTGTGGGACAGAAGAAGAGTAGGCATGCCAATGGAATTGGCTTTAGGAGAGCCCTTCATGAATGTAAACATAGAGTACCCCAAGGAGGAAAGACTAGGGCAAGAGGGTAAAAATAAGGGATAGAGGGAAACTGCATACAAGACAAAGTCCAAGCACACCAAGACAACAGAGTGATATATGTTCATTATTTTCCTACTAGAGGCCCAGTGCATGAAATTCATACATGGGTAGTGCCCCTAGACCTGGCTGGCGATCAGGACCTATCAGTGGGGCGACAGGTGGGGCAATTGGGGGGCCCCCTGATGGTACCCACCTTGGCTGACCTGGTACCACCCACTCACCAGTCCCTCCCCTCTCCCCCCCCCCCCGCCCCCGTTCCCTCCCTCCCCACTGCCACTGGTCTCTTCCCTCTACCAGGTGGCCAGCAAGGAAATCAAATGTCCCCCACTGGCACCTGCCTTGGCTGGGCTGGGGGAAGCTCCTGAGTTGAGTGTCTGCCCCCTGATAATCAGTGTGCCTTATAGAGACCAGTCATTATGCTTTTCGGTCAATATGCATATTAGGCTTCTATTATATAGGACTCTTACCATTGTCCTATAATAGAGTACATCTCATCTCAAACTATCTGTGTGAGGCTCAAATGATCTGGAGAGGCTTTTGATGATCTTTTGATTTTCCTCAGCATTTCATGGCCTGCTACCTGATTATACGGAACTTAACTCAGATGCAGTTCATGCTGCCCGAGACTAAGTTCAACAACATCCCAGGAAAAACCCACTGATGGGGTCTTGGATGTTGGAGCAATTTGAATTTGCTCTCAAGACATTTTTTTTTTAATTTTTCAATTTTTGTACTTGTTGCAGGAGCTTGTTCATATTTGGACACTAGTCCATGGGTCTGCTTTATCCAGCTTGTTCCAGAATACATAGGAAAAATAATTAACTCTCAACTAATCAAAACCACTCCAGTCAAACTGCTCTTGCTATAGTTAGTAAGATGATAACAGTTAAATCCAAAGGTTTATTTTCTCTGCCCCTCCCACCTGATTATCTGTAACACTTGATGCTTTGATTATTCTATTTCTTGAAATTCTCTCTCTTTATACTTTCAGGATGAAATGCTTTTCTGGTTTCAGTCATTTGCTTTCCTTGCTGTATCCCCTTCCTCTTTAAATATTTATACTCTGATGTTCCTTCTGATCCTGTTCTCTTCTTTCTCTAGCTAAATGATACATACCGTCCTTTGCCAACAACAATTTATATGTTGGTGTTTCTCAAACAACCAAGTGGGCAGACAACTGTTACTAAAAGGGAACAAATTGTACTGGGAACTGTGCTGGATGGTGGGCATACAACCCAAGAAGGCAAACCTCATCTATGCCATGCTGGCTTCTTCGTTTCTCTTCAGATGCACTTTCTGCTCTGCTCCACCTGCCCTGCCCCAGGTCTCATCACTGCTCATATGAAATTACAATAGTTTCCTGTCACTGCCCCTGAGTCTCTCCCAATCCAGTTTATATTCCCATGGAACCACCATATTTTTTAAAACAGGAAAAAGCATGTATATCTAACTTATATCAAATTTATTTAATATACATTTTACATGACATGGAAGCCTTTATAATGAAGTAAAAACCCCCCAAAATGATTCAGCCTCAATTTTTTGTATTGGGTTTGATGGTTTGATAAAGAGTAGGAATGTGACAGGTTAAAGACTATGAGCTGAGGGTAGTAAATGGGAAAACTTAGCAAGGCTGTTTGGATTCCTCTCTGAATCTCTCTGTTTGGAGACAAGGATGCTCCTTTATTAATATAAACAACAACCATCAAGCTGAATACTTTTTATTTTGAATTTCTTAATATTCCTTGTTATATCAGTGGCAGGGTTTAGAACACTCCCAAATTATGGTTCCTTGGCATAGTGAACATTTTTTTAAAATACATTTTTATTAATTTCAGAGAAGGGAGAGGGAGAGAGAGAAAGAAACATCAATGATGAGAGAGAATTATTGATTGGCTGCTTCTTGTATGCCTTTTACTGAGGATCAAGACTACAACCAGGTCATGTGCCCTGACCAGAATAGAACCAGGGACCCTTCAGTCTGCAGATCGACTCTCTATCCACTGAGCAAACTGGCTAGGGCAGCATAATGAGTATTTTAAGTTGAAGGAATTGAGAAACAGCAGGTGCAGGAAGAACTCGCTGATCTGCAGGTTGAAAACAGGTAGAACAATACTTATGTAAGACATACCTGCGCTATACCTGGACCAATCTTTTATAAGCAAGAGTCTGATCATCTATTTGTCTTTTGAAAAATCTTGGGTATTACCTCTTCGCCTATATAAAGTCTTTTAAAATCCTTACCTTGAAAAATAAACATAATACAATACAAAATCTACTTCTTAGCATCATCTCCAATAAATCACATCTCTCATGATTTATGCCTTTATACAAGCTGAGCCCCTGGCAAGAAGCCCTACATCTTTCCTCCTTCAGCAAGACCCTGTTCATTCTTTAATTTAATGTAACTAGTTGTGGTTATTACTCTGAGTTTATTTTTCCAATTTTCCCACGTAATGGGAAACATGTATTTCTTTTGATTTACACAGTATTTTATGTACATTTTACTGCTCATTTGCACACAACTTCTGTATAGACTGAGGATAGTGATTTTTTTAAGGAAAATGCTATTGTTATTTCTTGTTCTTTATAGAAAAATGCCCAGCACATAGTAGGTCCTCAGCACATGTTTGTCTTTCAAAAGTACAGGAAGACTTATAACCACAGAAGTATTTGTTTTAATTCTAAAAGCAAATAGACATGAACAAAAGCATTAGTGGGATAGTTCTTATTCAAGGATTCAGTTAAGGTCAGCAGCCTTATCTCCTGCTATGCATTGCCTTATACCTTATGCCTTAGGAATACCACCTGCTTGCAACTCTCTACACATCATTGGATATCACATCTCTGTGTTTCAGCTCACTTGTTGCCTCTACCTAAAGCATCTTCAGCATGCTGGGTGATTTCACTGTCTGCCCGAGGCCCATATATCCTTCAATATATGGATCATGTTTCTATACCATTGATGGCTTTTTGCACCCAAGATTAAGCTGAGTGCCTCTCATTTCTATTCCCAAAACATTTTTTTTGCACAATTCTCTCCTTCTACTGTATATTGACATTATTTATTTCTACCTCCCTCTTTCAAATTAGTACTTGTAAGTACTTTAACTTAGTTAGTCTTAGTATCTCAATATGTTAGCAACAATATTTGGCATTAAAAACACCCTGAACAAATGTATATTCATAAGAACTGAGCCAAATCTTCAAAATAGCTCTACTTTGATAAGACTCCACATTTGGATCAGATGAATGTTGGACTATTATAACCACTCCGTCTCAGTTTTTAGGGGAGAGGAAGATTTTTGCCTGTTAGATACAATATAGTCAGAACTGTGGTTTCCAAACCTTTTTTAGCTATGTTGCATTTAGACAAAGTTAGGAACACTCAACTTCTTTCAGTATGAACAAAATTTCAAAATTGAATTCAATGGGGAGAATGACACTTATTTAAATGGAATTCCAGTAGAAATTATAATTTTAAAATAAAATAGCCCAACTTAAATATTGATATTAGAAATAGGTATAAGGTACAAAAAAAAAGAACAAGAAGAAAGAATACATAAATAGTTTCTAATGTGTTAGAATAAATACTTAATTTTCTTCAAGTTTTAACCTCTTCTTATAACTCAAACATTTTTCAAATTTATATAACAAAATATACATTAGTCTGAGAACATAAAATTAGTAATAAATATTTTAGCTGTTTTAATCAAAATAACCAAATTGTTTTAATCAAAATGGGACCTTTGATCTTAACTCTCTATATTCATCTGGGAAATCCCACATGGTATTCTTGAGGGGAAATGTTCTTTTCTCTTTATGAACTAGCTTATATTCTTGTGATTTCCAGTGCTTATTACAGAACTTGGACCATAGTAAAACCTACACATTTTCAATGAGTTATAATAAGAAACTACTTTATTGTTCTGATGCTTAGTGCTTATACCATTTTATTACTATCTTTATCATGAGATTATTTATTTATTGACTGCAAAGTACTTTCTAAAGATAATGACCATCATAAAACAGAAAGCATATATTATTTATGTTGACTTAAAATTTGTAAACATAGAAGCATTATTGATAATTTCAAAACACTACATTATGAAGTAACCTACACTGAATAATCATCTATTGCAAAAGAGAATATACTAATCACAGAAGAACTATGAAAAGGTTTCATTCACCTCAGGCTTGGTCTTGCATGACTCCACATAAATTAATTCCAATAAAAATATCACCACTGAATAAACTGAATAAATAATTTAGGTGAGAGCTAGGAGAAGTAGTCTTTATATTTTAAATTATTTCCCAAAAGCAAACAGCTAATTTAAATACCATTTCTCTTATAAATAAATCCATGGTAAATTCTCCAGAATGCTTTTCTATTGTGATAGAGAATGTTCTAAATAAATGTACTTCATAGCCTTCATTTTATAAAATTTGATGATAATTTTTGTTCAGCCTTATGATCCGTCAACCATATTTATTAAAAATTGACTCTCTAGGCACATTGCAAAGGCAAGGCTATTTACTCAGGTGGATGAACCAGTTAAGAGGCTCTTCATTCAAACACAACAGTCAGTGAGGCAGACATAGGCTAGTATCTATTGACAAAAATATTCTGTCTTATTGAGGATGAAAAGCCAAATGTATTTTCTTTTCACAGTAATAACAAACAAGAAAGATTTTTAGATAAATATATAGATAGACAGAACAATGGAAAATGAATAGACAGAACGATAGAAGATTGATGATAGATAGATGATAGAGCATGACAGTATTTGACAATAGTTCAAGTTCTACAGATCCCAGCTCTACTACCTCCCTAATTTGTCTGGAATGAACCTATGAAATGACTTGATGCAATTGCTATTGACACATTTTATAGTTTTTACTCACAGAAGTCACTTTGATTAAAGCAGAAAGATATGAAAGTCATGTCTTCTTTGTTTAAATGTCAAGAATGACCAGTGAAGACACTAAAGTTATTTCCTCATTTATCTTCATGAGGAATAATTGAAGCTTGGTCTAAACAGACAGCCTGTTAATATTTCTATATGCAACCCTCTTTATGTGTTCTTCAGTGTCATGGGGACTGCTGGCACCCATGTTTATATTCACTGATGTAAATACACACACACACACACACACACACACACACACATTTATGGGTGAGGATGTGATTTAATAGTCTGGATCCTTTCTTTCATGCTACTATATTATAAAATTTTGTTTTTATCCTCCTTTTACACTTTGCCTTCCACACCTACTTGTTACCATTGAGCAATGTGGAGCATAGAAAGTAATGGTAAACAAATCCATAAAAAAACAGTAAGTCTGACAAGCACCTGAGGGCAGGCACTTTGGGGGTTTGATCATATCTGCACAGATGAAAAGATGAACATGGTAAAGTCTTACCTCACTTTAGTCTTTTTCATTAAAAAATCCTTAAATACACACACACACACACACACACACACACACACACACATATAAATACAGTATCGAGATTAAGAAACAGTATGTTATTGGTAACTTTTGAAAGCCCTGTATATCTGTTCTTTATAATCCCTCCAAACCAGAGTTAACTACCATCTGATGTTTAATGAGTATTAGAGAAGTTGTAGAGAAAAGGGAACTCTCATTCACTGTTGGTGTGAATGTAGACAGGTATAGCTGCTATGAAAAATAATATGGAGGTTCCTCAAAAAATTAAGAATAGAGTTACCATATAACCCAATATAGAGCTACCATATTTCCTGGGTATCTACTCAAAATTTTCAAAAACATTTATTTGCAAAGATATATGCATTTCTGTTTATTGCAACACTTTTCATGGTGGCTAAGACAAGGAGACAACCAAAGCATCCTTCACTAGATGATTGGGTAAAGATATGATATATATAATTATATTAATAATTATATATATAATAATTATACATATAATTATATTAATATTCTATACAATATATATTATATTAATATATATTATATATAACATATATATACTGTATATTATATGCATATATATTAAAAGGGTAATATGCTAATTAGACCAGACATCATTCCAACTGTCTTTCTGGACAAAACCAGGACCAGAGGAAAGCCAGCCTGAGTCCCAGGTGCCTGTGGGTGGCTTGAGGTAAGCCAGTGTCGGCAGTCTAGGTCCCAGGTGCAAGCAGCCTGGGTCCTGGGTGTCGGAGGGAAGCCAGTGCCGAAAGCCTATTCTTGCATGAATTTTTGTGCTTTGAGCCTCTAGTCGTATATAATAAAAGTATAATAAGTTAATTAGGCAGGGTTTCTTTCCAGATGCCCTTCCAAACAAAGCCGGCATTCAAGGGCTGAGGCAGAGGTGGCCACCACCACGGCAGGGGCCAAGGCTCTTGCACAAATTTAGTGCACTGGGCCTCTAGTGTGTGTGTATCTATATATATATATACAGCCATAAGGGATATAAAATTGAAACTCATACACACAGACAATAGTATATTGATTGCCAGAGGGAACAGGGTAAAGGGGGTCAAATATATGGTGATGAAAGATGATTTGACTTTGGGTGGTGGGCACACAATGCAATATACAGATGTGTCATGGAAATGTAATTTCCTTATTTTCAGGGCTGCCTAGGATTCCATGGTGTGAAGAGATCAGAGATGGTCCTTAATGTAAATGGGTCGTTAATGATATCTCTACATTTTGCTGTTGTAAACAATGCTGCTTTAAACATCCTTCTCTATATTTATCTGTGCACACAAGAAACAGTTTCTCCAGGTGCATAATTGCAGTTTTAGGATATGGACTTCTTCAATAATACCGGTATTTTGAAACACTTATCCAAATTACATAGATAACTTGACAATTCCACCAGCAAAGCATAAAAGTTAATGATTCTCCTCATCTTGTCAACATGTGAAACTCTCAAAAATAGTCATTCATACAGAAAATGAATACTGCCTAAATGACCACAGATATCTATTCTAGAATCATATAATACTTCAAACAAAACTAAGATCCAGTTATAGTTAATTAAAATTACTTGCTCCATTCTAAGCTTAGCAAAAAATAATACATATAGAAGATGGCAAAAATAATTTTAAAAAATTATTATGTTTATGCCTGAAAATTTAGTCACCCATTTTTTTATAAGAAAACTCCCTGTAATGATGTCTCAAAACATTTATGTCAAACTGCTCTGCTGTATTTTGCCAAAAAGAAAAAAAAATCCAGTCAAAACAATTAATTAGAAGCTGTTAATGATCCCTTCAATATTTAAGAAGCCACTGAAAGAAAAGAGAGAAACTGAGGAAAAGAAAATATCCCTCAAACCAAGATGCAGGAGATAAGCCAGTTTGTGGATCTCAATTTTGGAACTTGGCCTTGAATATCTGAACTCCTCTGCAATCATTTCACCAATTCTAATCACTCAATGAACACATCACAGGGAGATTTCAGATTTATGAAGGGCTTAAACCTCAAACACCAACCTTGCTTCTCTTCTTTATATATTTTGCCCTTGTAATATTTTATTCTTATTACCATAAATAGTTTGGGTGCTGAAAATCACCAGCACTGGAATAGTCCACACAGATCTATCTGATTTAGTTTCTACAGACCATTTGGTAAAATTAGGTGAGAAAGTTCATCAGTAATATATGTAAACCCCTGAGTCATAAATTATTTGAAAAAAGGTGTTCAGTTTATTTTAAACCAAGTGTCTATCTATCTATCTATCTATCTATCATCTATCAATGGTGGTGCCCAGATGATAGCATAGGATTTATGATTTTTAGTAGATTAGTACTAATAAAACTCGAGTCAAATAAGCCCATTTCTACATTGAACAGTGAGTATTCCATGGTTACATGACCACAAACTCTATTATAAACCCACAGCAGCTGCTCTGCAAATGGATGACGGCCATGAGGAAATTAGGGGAAACAAGCTCTTGGTACTGAAGAGTACATCCCTCACCACATCTGGAAAAAAATTAAAGGTCATATCTACTGATGGTTGGTCCATGATGTCAACCTTCACCACAAAGAGTAGCATGTTACCTTTTGATAGGCAAAGATCTCAGTCTGAGAGTCAGGGGATGATGCACTGAAGGGAAGGCACCATCTCCAGCAATTGTTAATGACATCCCCTGAGGAAAAGGAGTCACCAGTACCCTCTCTGTGGCTTTTTAGAAGCCTTTCTAGAAAATATCCTTTTATCTCACTGGAATGTCTCCAGACCAAAATATATGCATTTAAATATTAGTCACACCTTGGCAGAATCAACATAAACAATCAGGAGTGTTGCATATACCAATCCATGCTTTGAATGTCTTACCTCATGTTTCTCAAAAGCTGGATGAATGTCTGTTTCATTGTTCAACAAAAGCAAAGACTTTAATTTGAAGCCTCTGTAATTAAACTTTTAAAAGGCACACAAAATCTATCTGCTCTAGAACATATGAACTATATTTCTACTGTTTTATACTTATCTATATGTTACAAACCTTCTCTGGTCATCATACTTTCTCTTGTTACGCCTGGCCAATTCCTTATCAATCACCTTTAGGGCTCTATACTTCAGAACATTGTTGATTTTCAATTAAAAATCAAACAAACAACAACATTGTTTTTATAATTAGAGTTGTATGTTATGAAATATTTTGTGATTATCCCCTATAAAGCCTTCTTGCAATTAATCTTTCCAGATGCTCAAATAAATGCTTTAGGAACTGACAACTTAAAAATGAATTGCTATGGATTTTACAAATAGTGCCAAAGAAACATTTTTTAGGAGGATACTTGAACTTTATGCCAAGATACAAATAATGAGGCGAGCAAAGTAGAAAAAGAACATGGCAGAATAGTACCAAGAGTTATGAAAACTGTGGACTCTTGGACACAACCCTGCCATAAGGAAGTTGAGTTTAGCAATAATCTTTGTACAAATATGACCTTCTTTGGGTGACATCAGATCAGATTCCTGTTAAGTATTGTTTTTACTTTGCCTCTGAAAGTCATCATCTTTCAGTGTGTTCCTTGGACTGACCTCATAAGGGGGCCAGCCCATCTCCTAAGAGCAGTTGAATGTCAAGGAAAAATTTAAACAAAGGCAGATATATTCTGCACAGGAAATAGTTTTAGCAAATAGTCAATGTTTAAAGACAGCAGTGGGGAAACACTCCTGGCATTAAGGGGTTAGAGACACCCTCAAGAAAAGGTACAAATGTGTGCTATTGATTTATCTTCCTCCTAAACCCAATGTGATACGTGGTATTGAATTACAAAGCTAATGCGTAACAAAGGGAATGCTCTGCAAGAATCTACACTTTGTATTCATTAGCCCTCGGTAATCCAGTTCTACAGGTGTCAGCACTAGGTTCTTCCTTCATGATTAAGGAATTGGCCACTTTCACAAGGGCGATAAAGAAGAAGAAATGCCAGGTGCTAGCACTGTGAAAGAGCTTGTCTCCACTCGTAGGCCTCAGGAAGACTGTCACCTTGGGACTTAGCAGGGGATTATAACCTCAGGATGGACTGCTTCATGAGTATTTATCATCTTTAAAACTCTGATCAGAAATGCCAAGTGGTCATGGTTACGAGACACCTGATTTTGCACCATCCCTGCTAAAAACTCCTCTGCTGCACTGCTGATAAATATTGCATTATGTTCCAAAGTGCATGGAACAACTTGAAATCCTATCTCCTCGCACACTAAGCAAGAAAAAAAGCCAGACTTAAGCTTTGGCACTTAGCTTATTTCTCGAAGAGCAAGGATCACTGTATGTGAGAATTTTCACCTTGAATTTCTTGCAAACATTCGTTTTATAGAATGAGTAAATGTGGAAGACCAATTAGAAAGATAAGAGATTTTCAATTACCTTGGAAACTCGATTGGCAACTTCTCTGCCCACAGTCAGCCCCTGGACAAAGGTCCGAGCAGCAATGAAGGCGCGGGTGACCTGGATTTTCAGTTTACGGGGTACATCTCCAAATGGCTTCAGCTGGTCTGTGTATTTGCTCACGCATTCCAGGTAGTCCTCGCTGAAGTGATACTGCGGGTTTATTAGCTGAAACATCCGTTCCAGGAGCCGAGCCCAGAAGTCATTGAGCATCTCCTCCAGGTTCACGTTGCCCCCAGTGTAGTATCTCTTCAGCTCTGTGAATAGGTCCTGGAACACTTCTGAATTCTGCATGTACAGCATCCCATAGGTCCGTACAAACATATCATTGAGTGACTTTTCTGCATTTTCTAGGAGTTCTCGGAAAAATTCTGCAAATAAAAAGAGAAAATAGTTGAACATTAAGAAGAGCTATAAATCCCAATAAAATAATAACTCTATCTATCTATATATCTATCTATCTATCTACTAATAATAATAGAGGAATATGCAAATTGTCTGGGACACTATCACAGTAACAACCGAACAGCAGGCTGCATGAGGCAACAAAACCAGCAGAGGGGTTAGTGAGGGGTAACCAAATGACTAAACAGCAGGCTGCATAGGGCAACCAGGTCAGTGGGGGGCGGGGGGGCAGTTAGGGGCAACTGGGCCAGTAGAGGGGGGCAGTAAGGGGCAAACAAGCCAATGGGGTGGGGGAGTTGGGGGCTACCAGGACAGTGGGAGGGGCACTTGTAGGCCATCAGGCTGGTGGGGGGGCGGCACTTAGGGGCAATCAGACAGGCAGGCAGGTGAGCAGTTAGGAATTAGAGGTCCTGGATTGTGAAAGGGATGTCCGACTGACGATTTAGGGCCGATTCTCAGGATCAGGCCTAAACCGGCAGTCAGACATCCCCCAAAGGTTCCCAGATTGGAGAGGGTGCAGGCTGGGCTGAGGGGACCTCAACTCCCATTCACAAATTTTGTGCACTGGGTCTCTAGTATATACATCCTCACCTTAGGATACTTTTTTCATTGTTTCTTTTTCTTTTTAGGGAGTGTAGACTAGCAGGAGGGTCAAAGAGTGGGGCAGGGAGACTGAAAGAAATACATCCATTGGTTGCCTTACACAGGAGCCCTGACCAGGGCTGGGGATAGACCCCTCAAACCAGGTATGTGCCCTTGATAGGAAACCAATCGAACCCACCAAGGTGTTAAGGGCAATGCTCTAACCACTAAGAACACAGGGCAAGGCTAGTAACTATTTAAAATGAAATTTTCCCTACATCTATTGTATAATCTGGAGTCAAAGAAAATAGAGAAACATGTGGTTTCTATTTGAAAGAACATCTACTATTATTAGGAGTTTAGCATTTACTATTCCTCCATAGTTGCCCAATTATTTTTCCATTTATTGTTAAATTTTAGAAAATCTTATAGTTTGACATGAAGTCAAAACAAAATATGTTACAAAGTACTGTCATTAACATAATAGCAAATACATATTAATATTATAAAACCATTTGCACCATCATATTTACAAATCTATGCTAACAGTAGGTTTAATTAAGCTGCTTTTATTTGGAATAGTTAATAAATACTACATTCAAATTACTGTGATAGTTTTGACTTTTTAATTGCTATATATAGCAATTGATTGTCAGTGTTCAGAGAGTGATAATGCAATTAGATTTACTTAATAGCAAAAATATAAAGAACTTCATTGTCATAATGAACTGAAAAGTTATGAAATACTCTGTATTATCATTAGAAATGTAAACTATTATTTTAGAAAATTTAAAGGAAATATATGCAATTGGACTTTCTAGTTAAGAGGTTCTAAATGAAAAAGACTATCCCAAGAAATAAACTCTTCCTTCCTGCAACAGCACTTGAATGTTACTGGAAACCCTAAGGATGCAAAAAATAAGAACTAACACCACCGAATACTGCGGGCTTCATTGGCCCTAGATTACGTTCACTCAAGAAAGAGTGCATGTGTGTAGGGAACTATTATTGTGCGCAAATGAGCATGGGCAGAGGAAGCTCAAGCTTTACCCCATATGTAGACTGTGATTGGGGTGGCTAAGGAAAGATAATGCTTCTAAGTTTATAAATCCAAGTTGCTAACAAATGAGCAATTCTGCTTTACCTCTAAAACTCCCTTTTATTCCATGAAGGTATGTTCCCTCTCAGCTAATGCAGAGACAAATGAAGTCCTGGACACCTCAACAATTCTAAGTAGAAACAAAACAAAACAAAACAAAACAATAACAACCCCACCCAAAACAAACAGACAAAATACAAAACCTAAAACCAACAAAATAACTCTCCTTTTTGGAACTCTCAAGGGCCTTTTCCTGAGAAATCCAAGGAAAAACTATAAATCTCTCCATGGATTCCATGGAAGCTACACATCACTTCTGCTTCACCAAAAGTTTCCCAAAGAACCTGATTGAGGTACTTTGATTCTAATAGTGATGAACCATTAATTGCCTTGATATGGTGTCTAGAAGAATAATGATTGTTTTATATTTGTTATCAAATGAAACCAAAGCAGCAAAGCAAAATAAAGAACATTGTTCACATCTTCACCCTCTTACTGTGAAGAATATACTTTCCTAACCAACAAAATTCTGTTGGAGAGGCAATAAATACTGAGGGGTTATATAAAAGTCATGGTTTATAAACTTTTTGTGATCTTTTCCAAAGCACCAAATATTTCTACTTTTAATTTTTCCCCAAATGTAAAATAATGCTAACTATTATTAAAAACTCCCTAATGTTCAAGGATTTAGTAAATAAAATCAGTGTTGAAGCAAATAGGGCCAGTTTTCCCAAAATTTCAGAGCATCAATTAATCAAAATATTTATATATGCTATATGTTATGTTATTTATGATTTTGTGATATCAGAAAATTTTTATATTTTTTAGGAACACTAGTCACCTAGCTTTTTCTAAAATAGAAACTACATTAAATGATTAATATTAATAGCAAGTATAAAATGTCATATTAAAACTTTTCAATCTCAAAACCAAGAATAATAATAGCTTGACTTTGTTGATAGAGTAGGTGTTAAAAATTGTGAAAAGAAACTACAAAAGGATGAAAAAAATCAGTGAATTGAAAAATACTAAAATTATGAAACTAGAAAGTAGATTCTAATCATGAGCTCAGGACAGCATATTCATTTATCTTCTTTTTGAGGTCAATTATTTTGTTAGACTCAGAGATTAAAGCTTAATTTATTAAATACAGAGTACTGCCTTCAGCAATGAATAGTTAGCAATCAATAGTGTGGTCTGGATTGCTAAGAACTAAACAAAACAAACAAAAAAGAAAAAGAAAAAGATCCTGAGGTTCTCACTGCTTTTCAAAGACTTAGATATAAATGATTCTGTGTAGGGATAAACATTGTATTTTTTATTTTATTGAAAGTAACATTCCTTAGGCTTATCCCCTCTTAACCGGGAAAACATGAACTATGGGTCTTACACCCACTTTGCAGTTGAATGGTAAGAACCAAACTGCTCACTCACTCTATCATTTGGTTTGTTTCCTCATGCCTAAATTCATCATTAAATAGAGAAACCAATTCATCATATTTCAATAAATCTAACCCAAGAAGCATTTTATTAGCTTCCAAGCTTAAATTTGTGTCTAAGGGTGTGTCATTGTCTGAAAAGTTTGCTATTAGCTTCACTGGTCCTCACAATCAAATTATGATTCCTTGTTCAAAATTATTATACGGTTTAGTGATCTCATAGTCAAAGTTTATATTGGTATTGAAAGACACCAAAGTATCAGGTAATTATGACAAATGCTGCTACCTTAAGGGACATTGATCTTATATCTTATAAAAGATGGGGAGGAGGGAATACCTAAGGTACCGAGGCAAAACCAATGACATCCAAAAATAAGTATGTTCATTTCAGTGTTAGGATGTCCATAGACTCAGACTTCAACCTTATGAAGGTTGACTCTTTTAACAATATATTTTATGCTTGGATGAAAATTGTTTCCCAGCAAACCAAACAGATGGATATTTGGAAGACAGTTATCAGATCCATTTTGCTGATGAAGTATTATGCCCAAGCAGCACAGAGAACAAAATTGAGAGCAATATAAGAAAAAACAATCTCACCTAGTCCTTCATTCAATCACAGAGGGTAAAACTCACATTGGATAAAGCCTTTACTCAACAAAACTTCTCATCTGCAAGAAACAGTTTGGCAGAAAAAAAAAGAAAAAAAAGAAAAAACACCTTTCTTTTTTTTTTCTTTTTCTTTTTCCCAATCACAAAATATACATCAAAAGTGATTGCTTAGGGCTTAGTTATGCTTCATAGATGCACAAAGGAACCTTTTCCAGCCAGTATTAGCCTCTGGGAGGTTTTTTATTCATCTACAGGGGAGATCTGGATGCAAACATCTGTTGGCTGCAGGGCAGACTGACTCAAGTGAGAGAACAATTCTGTAGATAAAAAACACCACTATTCCAAAAGCAAAAAGAAACTCTGTGCATGAGGCCTGATCACTGGGACATGGTTCTTAAGGTGGGAAAATCAACTCCCAGGAGCCAGGAGATGCCCCAAGATAAAGGTAAAATGCACCCAGGGGCCTGGGGAGGTAAGAGGAGGGGAAGGGCAGACTAGACACTCTCTAGGAATTTTCAGCCAATAAGAAACAGCAAAAGTTTTGCTCAATCAAGTTGTAAATGTCTTATTAATACTACTATAGAGAAACATACTTAGCATTTACCTAGAAATTGTAGCATTTTCCTATTCTATTTCATATTCTCCAAAACACTTCTTACTGAAATCTCATTTAAAGCTAACATTTCTTGCCTGGCAGGCTGGGCTAAATAGTTGAGCATCAACATATGAAACAGGAGGTCACAGTTCCATACCTGGTCAGGACACATGTCTGAGTTGTGGGCTCATTCCCAGTGTGGGGCATCCAGGAGGCAGTGACTGATGATTTTCTCTCATCATTGATGTTTCTATCTCTCTCTCCTCCTCCCTTTCTCTCTGAAATTATATATATATATATATATATATATATATATATATATATATATATACACACACACATACACACACACACACACACACACACACACACACACACACCCCGTATTTTCAGGCATATAAGACGACCCCCTAATTTTACAGTTAAAATATAGGTTTAGGCCAATATTCGCTGTATAAGACTACCCCCCACTTCCAAGGCAACACCAGTTCTTTTTTTAATAGATCGCCTCTCTGACTCTGGCCAATCTGAGCAGGCTTTTTACTAGAGCACAGTGTAGCTTCGGGTACAGAACATGTACAATTTGCATGCATAAAAAGCCTTACACGCCAGAAAATACGGTGTGTGTGTGTGTGTGTGTATGGAAAATAAAAAGCTTAACTTTTCAGGATGATGGTGTAAATCCATGTAATTACAGAACCCAATGAGTAAGAAAGCTTTGGTCACTGTGATGTGGAAATTATGTATCTATAAAGGATGACAGAATGAACTTTTTCTACCAGGATGAAGCAGGAGTACTAAATTTGCTTCCTTAAAGCATCAATCAGACTGTCAAACCTCAGAGGGAAGGTAGGGGAGGGTGGAGTAAGGCAGAGAGATCAACCAGAGGAATTGTGTGCATACATATAAGCCTAACCAGTGATCACTGACAACAGTGGGGTGGGGGCATGAGTGTGGGGAGGGTGTTGGGAAGGTAATGGGGAGATAGGGACTAATATGTAATACCTTAATCAATAAATAAAAATTAAAAAAAAGAAAAAGAAAAAAATAAAGATGAGTAAATTTGCTTCCCTAAACCCATGCATTTGTGTTGAGTGTTATTTCTCTCCTGATCTCTTTCATTCTCTCCTTTCCCTACGAAAGCATAATAAATCAGTCAGTCCATCCAGAACCCATGACTTGGCTAAAAAAGCATTTGGAGGAGGTGGTATGGAAGTAAAATCATTCCAAAAGTTGATGTCCTCTAAGGGTTGTGATTCATAGACACAAACAAAAAACCTATGACCCTGCTCCCAACATGCCTTTTTCAAGGTTAAGTGATAGGAACATGCTTCCTCATTCTGCACACAGCTGCCAGCTTTCTGGTACATGTTTTGAGATAATTTCTCTTGTCTACAGTCTTATTTGCCTCTATAAGCTGATATGACTACAAAAAAAGACAGATAATGAAGAGCATTCATGGAGGAACAAGCACAGTGCTGTTTACTCTCTTTTATGTTTGACTTTGAGGGTGAGAAAACACGATCTCGATGTGACCAATCTCTTCCCACTCCCAGGAGGTGAGACCTTGTGAGAAGAGGTGACGACTGGTGCTGCTCAGGGCGCCCTTGCTACATAAAACTTTCACAGCTTCGGTGACATTTTACAGTTCAATGCCAGTCCTCTCCATCAGGGGCTGAGCCTCAGCACTGCTGACGTCTTCATATGACAAACCTGTGTTGGGAAGTTTGTCATATGAAATGCATAATACTGTGCATTATATAGTACAGTATGAAGTAGCATCCCTGGCTTCCACATACTAGAGGACAGTAGCACATCCTTCCTCCAGTAGTGAGGACCAAAACTGTCTCCTGACTTTATCAAATGTTACTTGGGGATGGGTGGAGGAGGGAGAAAATCACTCTCATTCCATACCCTGAGAGCCACCTTTCTACGGATAAATTCCAGAGGCCTAAAATTAGGACATCAAACCACTCTGAAAAAATGCCAGCAACATTTCTAGACCTCACCATCCTCACAATTTTTTCCCCAAAATACATTTGAAAAACTATAACTTTATAAGAAGCTGCTGAAATATAAGTTATATTCCCAGGTAAGATTCTTGGTGGCAAATATCATTGACATGTACTCGTATGGTGCCCATCATATGGCTGGGCCTTACAACGTGGTGAATAGTGTATGAGTAGATAGAGGGATGAATATGAGCATCCAGTGAAACACATCTATCTGTTCTGAGTTCCTCTCGGCTAGTGATAACTTTGTGGGCAGACCTCAGAGGGAGAGAGATGCCACAAACCAACAATTAGAAAGGGCAATTGATATGCTCTCTTGCTATCCCTTAAACTCATTTACATTTCTGAATATATAAACATTCATATCCGCCAAAACTGGATTGGCTCAGTGGATAGAGCATCAGCCTGTGGACTGAAAGGTCCCCGGTTCGAGTCCAGTCAAGGGCATGTACCTTGGTTGCAGGCACATCCCCAGTAGGGGGTGTGCAGAAGGCAGCTGGTGGATGTTTCTCTCTCATTGATGTTTCTAACTCTATCCCTCTCTTCCTCTCTGTAAAAAATCAATAAAATATATTAATCATTCATATCCACCTATGCTCCAAATTCATGTACATCTATACATAATCTCCTCATAGCCTCTGGCTCAAAAACATGTGGATTACCAAGACTGCTCTGTCACTTCCTCTGTGAAAAACTGCCTGTTAGGAGCCTTGCTTTGCCTGGCTTCATTCTTTACTGCCTTGCTGCCACTGTTCTTGCTGGGCCTTGACCTCGTAGCTCATGATTTCACCAAGCTGACTGTATTCACCTTCACACTTTAAGCAATGCTCAGAGTGCGATATTTGAGTTAGCTCTCAAACCGCTTTGACTTTCCCATATTGCAGTACTGCCCTCTATTCAACAGCTGTTCTGCCATACTGAATAAACTCCTTGTGGAGCTTTGTTTCGGTTTTCTTGTTATCAATAAACAAATCTATGTTGTCTTTTATTTCTTCATAATACAGGTTAAAAATGATATAGAAAAAAAGGGAAGAATATTTTGAATAGATATCCGAATATATTGTTTTAGAAATTTTTCTTAAATATCAATTGCATTTTTGTGCAAAAAACAGACCTTCAGTATGCATTCTTTAAATGATGGGGTTGAAATTACATAACATTAATTTCAAAATAATAATTATTCAAAAGGGAGAAATAATAGTCTATAATTATTATTAGACAATGTTGCTATAGACAAAAAGTCATTTGTGTTTGCCACTTCTTTATCTCTTAATTTATATTTTTCTTGCTCTGCATGTGTGATGTGTATGTTTTCATAGATTAAGCTTATTACATTATGATAAGCATTATATATTTACTTATTCAATTCATCCCAGGAGTTAATAGAAACTTATATAATTTAAAAAGTAGTAATTTACACCTTTCCTGTTTGGTGGATTATTATGACCCTTAAGGAAATGTCCCCACTCCAACCAACACAAGCTGTCTTAAAAGGAATCAATATGTCAACAGGATATATTCATTATTTTCATTCGCCCATTACATTTTAGAAAGAAAGTAAAGGCACCAGATCTTATGTGAAGATGACAAATGGATTTGCTACACAATGATGGCAATTTCAAGCATAATTACAGATAAGAAGTTGACTGATATTTAATGAATATCATATACTATGCTATAAGATTTACCTACCTTTTAAGTGACTCAGTAATTAGCATATACAGTTAGCAGATGAGAAAAATGAGGTTCAGAAATGTTAAGCAAGGTGTCCCACACCACTTGAATGAGCATGTAACCTAGAGCTCCAAACCATTACAGAGGAAGATGAGTTCTAAGGAAGGACAAGAGAGTGGGGTGGGGTAGCTTTGCAGTGTATCCCAAGTTAAATATTCACACTGCTATTAGAACACTTAATTAGAAGTAAAATAAATTCCTAGGACACTAGGTAAAATCACATTTAAATATACATTGCAAAATGATATACTAAAGTCAAGTATAAGTTACTTATAAACAAATTCATGTGTGATTATTTTCCCCACTGATATTAATTAGTTGATGTAACTGAGACTGAAGAGTACAGTCAAGTCTCTGGGGCCAGTATCTCTTTCTTTAAAAGGTGGCTTCCACTAGAAGAAAAGCAGCCATAGAGCATGGGATTATAGCTACAGGACAGTATATTATATATTATAGCTATAGAATAGTGACTGACACACAAAAGGATGTTAGAAATATTTGACTAAAAACATAACTTCTTTTGCGATGTATGAACATATATAATATATCATCGTGTGCATATCATTTTATAACACTATATGTATATTGTCAACTAATATACATATAACATTCACCTACACATTGAAATCTTAAAATATAATCAAACAAAAAAACCAACAATGAAAACAAGACAAAACAAACAACAATGACAAAGAAGATTATGCCACAAAGACCTTATGTGGACCAAAATGCCCAAAATACTTAACTTGTAGTCCTTTATAGAAAAATCTTGCTAATTCCTAGCTTTAAATGGTCAAAATCCTAGTGAAATGTTTGAAGATTCATTTAACAGAACATATTTTACCTTTAAATTCTTGTAGGTAGGAAGACATTTAATTATTACTCTGTTATCTCTAAGTAAGAGAGTGAAAGTTCCTTTCCTCTCATTATTTTATCTTATATGTTAAAATTTGCTCTGCAGCCCATTCATCACCTTATATTCCCCTGTGAGGCAGCTAAAATCCAAAAGTAAATTCTTAAAACACTTAAATGATTTAGCAGATTTAGGTGACTAGTGATTTTAAAGAAGGCACCTTCAAATTTTTCCAAGGTAGTACTCTAATGAGTCTCCAGAGAATTTCATAAAGAGAAAATCCCACAGTAAATCTGGTATTTAAAATAGACATATCCATAGCTGGTTTGGCTCAGTGAATAGAGTGTCAGCCTGTGGACTAAAAGTTCCCAGGTATCATTCCAGGCAAGGGCACATGCCTGGGTTGTGGGCTCCATCCCCAGTGGGGGGTGTACAGGAGGCAGCCTATCAATGATTCTCTTTCATCATTGATGTTTCTATCTCTCTCTCTCTCTCCCTTCCTCTCTGAAATTAACAAAAAATATATTAAAATATAAATAATAAAATAGACATTATAAAATGGAAAGGGAAAAATAATAACACGCTGATAGAGGTTAAGGTACAAAAATTTTATTATAAATCATTTTATAATTTTCTGTTTATGATAATTAATGAAATAGAAATTAATCTTCCAATTAACATCTTACAGGGCCCTACCATAAATCTAGAAAAAATATTTTCAAAAAGTAATATAAATACATCAGCTGTTAAAAATACTATAATACATTTATCAAAATTGGTCACTATATTTGTCCAAAGGTTACTTTTATTATATTACTTCCATTGTGTGTCAGAAACTCATAAATTAAATCTAAATAAATGGAAGCATAAGAGTTCTGAGGATTTTTTGATTTAATGAATAAAAATAAAACAAAGATATACTGATGTGTTATTCAGCTCGATTGGAGATTACCAATTTACATTTTTCTAATATATTTAACCTTACCAACTAGACTTTTCCACGAAGAAATTTTTAATGAAAAGTCATATTTTACAATCATGAGTGTTCATTAAAAATAATCAATTCCTTGTACCAAGGTTCTCTGATATAATATCATTAAAGTAATGTCAGCGGAAGAGACAAAGTGCTACAAGAATTTTCAGCACCAGGTGAGTAATTTAGCTGTGAATGGGAGTTAGCTGGAAAGCAGCACCTTGTAATGGTTGATATAGGGAGATTTAAAGCAATAAAGCAGTTTATGGAAATTGTTGACTTGAATTCACATTTCTCAAGGTTAAACTCTTTCTGTACTTAGTGATCCTTCACACATTAGATTGATAAATGTTTTTATTTCTCTGTAGGTTATTTCTCTTGAAGATATCTTCTAAAGTAAGAAAGACTGATTAGGCCATTTATGTTCACAAGGTGGTATAGATAAACTATTAATTCTGGGAATCATGTTATGTTTGAAATTTGCTGACAGTTCTGCCAAAAACAAACAACCATTCTGAGCCTGAAGACTGTCTTTCTACCTCATCCTAAGCAATACATATGAAATTAGAAGCTGAGTTGCAAGGATTTGAAGATGATGCTGTAAGTAAACGCCTATGCTCACCGCCTCCCACAATCACATCAAAATTACAACTAAAATACAGAACAAGCACTGCACATTGGAAAGCTGACTGAGTGGAAGTCCTACGACTAGAGAAGTAAAGAAGAAAGCACACTGACACTGGTAGGAGGTGCTGAGGCACAGAACAGGCTGGTCTAGCACCCATGTGGGCCGCTTTTTTAATTGGGAGGGAAATCTTCTCTAAGAGGCTGCCTGGAGGACCAAGGGGTCCCAGCCCTGCACCAGACCCCCAGGCCAGGGTCCCAGAGCTGGAAAAAGAAGTCCCTTCAAGCAGTAAGAATTGCAGGCTGTAAAAACCAATGGGGATTGGGGATCAGTGACACAGAGGCTGCTGGAGACCCAGCTGATCCTCTTAAAAGACTGGCACCATGAACTGAACTTACAAGGTCCTGTTTTCTTTGAGCTCCAGTACCATGGTGAGGCTGTAGGGAACACAGACACATAGGAGGAGGAACTGGATTTTCTGGCATCAGGGCAGGAACTCGGGGTGGGGTGGGGGGAGGTAGGGAGGGGAGAGGAGCGGGGGGGGGGGGGGGGTGTTTCCAAAAGGGAGGTGCTCACAGGGATCACTGTTCCTGTGCTGGGACTTCAGGGATCTCAGGTCTAACTGGCAGCTATTTATTTTCTCTGCCCAGGTGATTCCCTAAAACTTGCCTCATCCAATTTACAACCCCACCCAAGCTGTGTACAGCAACTGTTGCATATGAATAGCCTATCCTTGCTCATGCTAAAATCTCAAACAAGCTGCAAATGGGTTAGGGAGCCCCAAACCTATCAATAAAAGACCCAATACTCAGTACCAGTACCAGCCTGCCTTGCTTCATGGCTGGGCCTCTTCCAAACCCAATACAAATAGAAGCAATCTGCAGCTCTCTATATAGCTCTTGTTGGGTGGTGCCAGGCAGTGACTGACTTTGTACATCCCTGGAGACCCAAGAGCCAGTGTACTCAGTGATCAGTGTCAGACCATCCAGATTACAACTCTTCACATCCATAAGCGACACACTCAAGTGGCAGACTCAGTGAGCACCAAAGCCCACTGAAGCAAGTTCTGCTCAATGGGGGTGTCTCCTGCACAGAAGCTCCCCCACTGTAGTTGCATTTGGGCTTCATAGGCAATTGGTCTGGAGGTCAATTCCTCCCAGTGACATTAACAGCAATCAAGGTTCAACTACAACAAGACTGTGCTCACAGCCCATAAAAGGATGCACCTAGAGCTTGCAGCTCAGGTGATTCAGGAGGCTGATCCACTGGGCCCATAAGACACCTACTACACAAAGCCACTCTACAAACTCAAGGAGACTTAGCAGCTACCCAATACATAGAAACAAACACAGGGAAGCAGACAAAATGTGAACACAAGAAACATGTCACAAATGAAAGAAATGGAAGAAAGCAAATTACTGGATATAGATTTCCAAACCATGGTTATAAGGTTACTCAAGAATCTGCTAGAAACCTCCAAAAAAAAAAAAAAAAAAAAGGAAAAGGAAAAGGACCAGTCAGAAACATTGACTGAAATAAAGAATAATATTGACAGAAATAAAGAATAATATACAGGGATTCAATAGTAGAGTTGAGGATTCTGAGTATCAAATAAATTATTTGAAATATGAGGAAGCAAAAAACACCCAACCAGAAGAGCAAAAAGAATCCAAAAATATGAAGATAGTATAAGGAGCCTCTGAGACAATTTCAAGCATACCAACATTCACATTATGGGGGTGCCAGAAGAAGAGAGATAGCAAGATATTGAAAACCTATTTGAGGAAATAATGACAGAAAATTTCCCTTACCTGGTGAAAGAAATAGACTTACAAGTCCAGGAAGCACAGAGAATTCAAAACAAGAGGAAACATAAGAGGAACACACCAAGACACATCATAATTAAAATGCCAAGGGCTAAAGACAAAGAGAGAATCTTAAAAGCAGCAAGGGAAAAGCAGTTAGTTACCTACAGGGGAATGCCCATATGATGTCTCAACAGAAACTATGCAGGTCAGAAAGGAGTGGCAAGGAATAATCAAAGCAATGAATTTCAAAGACCTACAACTAAGATTACTCTACCCAGCAAAACTTCAAGCTCCACATGTGATCACAGCCAAGACAGAGAATCACTACAGTTCTTCCCGTAGTTTCATTGTCATCATTGCATGGTGATGGTGGCCTTATAGACAGGAAGAAAAAAACAGATGGAGGGAGGAACCATATTATATATCATGAATGCCCTGAGACTGTTATTCCTTTCATTTACTTTCCCTTATCTCTCTTTTCAATGTAGACAACTAGTGTTCTGGTCTTGGGAAGAGAGCAGTGTATCGATTAAAGGCATGTGGAGAGTATGTGAGGAATACCATCAGTGTTCCAGAGGATGAGTGTGTTAGTCTCTTCCTTTCTCCTCCAACTCTTTTTCCTTTGCTACCACCCAAGACTCTCTTCCAAGGCACCCTCTGCCTTCATTGATTACAAGGCAGAGGCTCTTCCCATGGAAGGAAGGGTGCAGCCTGGGAAGGAGGAGGAATAGGCTTTGATAATGCCCCAAGAAAAGAAATGCCTACCATAGTCTAACGAAGGATCGTTTAAGCACATAGCACAGACAACAGAAGGAAGAACTTAAATGTATTGAGAAATAACTATAAGAGCACAATAAATAAATAAAAAGTTTTAATGAAAGTGTAATATATTAATTTAACGTTCAATGGCTTAACATATCTTTTCTGGTCCATCAAAAATCTGCAATACTGAAAATCCAAATTTTGTGAAAAAAAAATGTGTGTGTGTATATATATATATATATATATATATATATATATATATATATATATATATATTTATAGAGGCCCATTGCAGGAAGATTCCTGCCACAGGGCTTCCTGCTTTCCTCCCCTCTCCCAGGCCTGCCTGCTTCTCTCCGCCCCCCCTACCCCACTTGCTTGCTTCTCTGCAGCTTTGCTCAGCACTTAGCTTCTTTCTACACTGTGTTCACTCTTTGCTCTGGCCTGAATATGCAAATCAACCACCATCTTGGTTGGGTTAATTTGAATACTCACCCTGATTGGCTGGTGGGAGTGGCTTGTGGGCGTATTGAAGGTGTGGTCAATTTGCATGTTTCTCTTTTATTAGGTAGGATATATAAACATTTTATAATGGGTAGAAAGTTATGGCTTATTTGTATGTATTTCTTTGCCCAAAGTTTTTATTATGACAATAAATTACTTTCATAGTTTGAAAAATCATTTAATAGTATTTAAATTAAAAAAAAAACCTTATGAACACAAAAATGTTGCTTGAGTATAGAGGGAAATTGACTATAGAGGGAAATATCAATTTAAAAATGTAGGATGAAACTATTTTATCTAATATATTTACAAATGGAAATCCAAGAATTATTACCAAAAAACACATACAAGGTCAGAAAATAAACAAGAAATTTACTCATAATTGTGGAATACATCCAGAAAGTAATAGAGATAGAATCTGGGTGTATTGACTCTATATCTAGTGGATTCATGCTGCTAAGTGAAAAGGACTTAATAATGAAAGAACTAAGTAGTAGTCTAAGGCAGAGTGTGCAGGCTATAAAATCATGGTGCTAGTAATATTAGGTCATTATTCATTGATAATAAGAACCTCTACATTTTTGGTATTCAAGTGGTTGCTTTTAAATCCTATCTAATAAAAGAGTAATATGCAAATGACCATCACTCCATCACATAAGATGGCTGCCCCATGTGGTCAAAGATGGCTGCCCCCATGTAGACACAAGATGGCTGCCACAAAATGGCCAGCATGAGACGGAAGTTAGGTGAGACCAGGTCTGCAAGAGAAGTCAGTTGTGGGTAATCAAGCCAACAGGGGAGGGCAGTTGAGAGGGACCAGATCGGCAGAGGAGGGAATGTGGGGGTGACTGAATTTGCAGGGAAGGGCAGTTGGGGGGGGGGGACCCAGGCCTGTAGGGGAGAGCAGTTGGATGGGGGCACGCCTGCAGAGAAGGGCGGTTAGGGGCAAACAGGCTGGCAGGGAAGCTGTTAGGCATCAATTGGGCTGTCAGAGGAGTAGTTAGGTGGTGATCAGGCAGGCAGGCATAAGCAGTTAGGGGCAATCAGGAAGGCAGGCAGGTGAGCAGTTAGGATCCAGCAGTCCTGGTTTGTGAGAGGGATGTCCAACTGCCCGTTTAGGCCCAATCCCAGTGGGGTCCCATATTGGAGAGGGTCCAGGCTGTGCTGAGGGACACACCCACTGTGTACAAATTTCATGCACTGGGCCTCTTGTATATAGATAATTTCTAGATATAGAAAGGAGTTTTCAAATGATTGTAATCAGTATCCAATAAATTCCATTGTTTGTTATTACAGTTGTCAGTCCAAAAAAAAAAAAAAAAAAAAAAAAAAAAGAAAAGAAAAGAAAGAAAGAAAAGAGCATTAACTTCAGATATCAATGATTCCATGAATTTAAAGTCATTTTAATGGCAAAATTTTGGTGGGGACTTGATGAATATTAGTACAGGATGATAAACTCTGTAATTCTAAGGATGTTTCTACAAACATTTTAAAACAACAACAACAAAAAAAGAGAACAAAGTCAGGCATTTTTCAATCCCTTTTACCCCTTATGTCAGTTTGTTGGAGAAGACTTAGAGGAGGCACAGTTTCCCCAAGTAATGCCTGAGAAATAATTTTATTCCTTGAATCTCTCAAAGGGAAATGAACCTTATTCATCAAAATGTTAAAATCAAATCAAGTCATATATAAGGAATGTGCTTATTTGATTCATGGGTATATTTTAAGCTTACAAATGACTTTCAAAAGATTTATATTTCATTTTTCTGAATTATATGGATCATATGTAAAGTCCCCAAAACTAGATATTCAGTTGAGTATTTCAAACAAATATTCATAGTATAGGATTATTATTTTACACTTTACTGAATGCTTTATGATATGTGTTCATTGTTAGCCATGGTATATAGCCATATGATATTATTCTTATATTTTGTTTTATTGTGTGTCACAAAAACTTTTTGAAAACAATCAGCAATGATTTTCAAGAAGGTATCCGTCTACATATTAAAAATCGGTAATCGCTACCAAGGGTAATAGTAAAACAGTTCTGCTTTTAAACTTATTTAAAAGGCTCTGCACAACTTCCAAAAATGGCTGTCCTTTGCTTTTTTTTTCTTTGTTTTAAATACCCTCACCCAGGAATATGTGGCTTATGCTGTGAAAGTGACTCCCTCAGTGCCCATCCCTCCCCACTTTGAACTGCTGATGGTAATGAACCTTCTTCTTCCAGCTCCAAATGCTGCATTCAGTTATCATCAAGAGCAGACATCAGCTAGCACTCTAATCTTGTTCTGATGGATGGAATGCTAACCTTTCACAAGATTAGAGACACAGGGTGCTCTGGAGATAATAAAATTCAAATAGGTTTATTTCAAAGGGCAACCCCATCTTGCCTTTGTGCATGGGTCATTTGGCAGACCATTTGCCAATGTAGCGTTTGTGTTTTTTCAAGCTGGTGTCTGGTTCAGTTTGCCAAAGGTGTCAAATTATGTGGGCCCTAAAAGCCAGGTCCAAAGGAGGAACAGGACAAACTGAGAATAACATTATCTTAGTACGCATGGCGAAAGCTCTATTGGCCAATGATTCTAATTTTGTTGAAATTACATCCAATGTACTCAACAGGTAAATCAGGGCTGATCTGGTTGACAATATCAATGATTTGGTATAACTGCAATACTGTAGCCCTTAAGTATAAAATTCAAAAGATTATTTATAGATTTCCTTTTCAAATTACTGCCTAATAGGAATCAAAATCAAGAGTTAAACAAAACTTTTAAAAAATATTGTATAGGTATCTACTTAACATTTTTCTAGGGGGAAAAAAGTCAAACAATATTAATCAATGAAATAAAACAAGATTAGGTACTATATATGTATGAAGAAAGAGTAAAATCTATCATTGTAAAAGCAATGAGTATTCCTTACAAAAGCCTTCATGTATTTCTCATGTCCACTACCTTCTCATTATTTAAAAGTATCTCTGGCACACAGAAGCCTGCATAAGAAAATAAAAAATTAGAAAAATCAAAACAAAAGAAAAGCAGTTCATGTTAAGAATACTCCTAAAATGTGTTACTCACATGTGGGACTATGGAAGAAAACTACTATGGAAGGGAAAATATTCAAATGCAAACAGTAATAATTATATACTACTTTATATGATACAGATAATACATAGCTCATCATCATGTTTATAATTAATTTTAATTTAAATAAATACATGCTATGCAATGTAGTATGATTGTTTTGATCAGTTTTATTTAAATATATATTTAAATATATTTTTATTGATTTCAGAGAGAAAGGGAGAGGGAGAGAGAATTAGAACCATCAATGACTAGAGGGAATCATTGATTGGCTGCTTCCTGCACAACTCCTACTGGGGATCAAGCTCACAATCTGGGTAAGTGCCCTTGATCAGAATCAAACCTGGGACCCTTCAGTTCATAGGCCAGCACTCTATCCATTGAGCCAAACCAGGTAGGGCTGTTCAGTATTTAAAAGCTTTGTAAAGATTTTTTATAAAGTGAGAAAGTTGCATTTATATATGTCATATATATTTAATTTATCAAAAGGTCTTAAAAATCTACATATTATTTTATTAAAAGAGAACTTCATGGTTACTAATTTTTGCTTTTTTTGAATATCTAAGTAAAACTATTTTCTATACAATATTTTGAAATCGATCATAATTGACTATCCTTACAGTATTTTACAAATTAAATACAACTTTTGAAATGAACCAATTATAATCAATTACATATTTAAAATAAACTATTTAGCGGGGCTGTTTTGCCCTTTCATTTCAATAATGCGGCTGAAAAACATTTCAAACAAATTCTTATTAAATTAAATCTGAGACTATATTATATACATGCAAAAGTAGAGAATGTTATTTAGATCATTTTAATTTCATTATTTAAAAGATGTTGTTTACTATTAAAAACTCCTGGAACAATTATATATCATTTTCAATTTTTTGGTAATTTTAAGTTGATGCGGATAAAATGATCTTTAACTGAGGCACGGGAACCACCAAGCTAAATTCCTTCTCTGTGCGAAGGAAATGTAATCTAACAGCAGTGCAGGGTATTATCTAAAGCAATTCAAGAGAAGAGAGAATGTAGCTGTCCAAAGCACAGTCTTGGAGTTAGACTGGACATATATCATTATAATTGGAAAGATATATCATTGACAATTACTGGCAAACAAAATCCTCTTGGTTTTACATGAAGTCGAACTGTAGGCTTATGATAGTTGCTCTGTGTCTCATCTATAAAATGGAAATTATAATAGAACCTTTCTTACAGGATGTTGTGAAGATTACATGATATACACAAAGTAATTATGAGAGTGTCTGGTGTATAATAAGCACTATTTAATTGTCAGCTATTATTAGATCTTTCTCAGGATAAAACATTTGCTAATAATAACCATGATCATTTTTATCCACTTAAAATCTATGTGGGCATATAAGAGATGAACATTTTTTTTTTTCATCATATCAGCTCAATGAGGTCTTAGGAAGTATTTTTATTGAGAATGGCCAAAATTATATATATTTGGTGACAAAAACAGATGAAATATATTAGTTGTGTGATATCCCTGGTGAAAGAGAGAAAGAGAGAGAGAGAGAGAATAATAAGAAATTAAACATAGTCTTATAAAAAATGTGTATTCCTTATACTGTTTGGAGTTATCGATTGCCTTTTGCCTATAATTGGACTTCCGTACAGCTTTATTGTTGTATCTCATTGTTTATGGCCTTTTAGTGACTGGATCCTAAAAGTAACACCCCTTCACTGAATGTATATGAAGACCGTTTTCTGAGTAACCAAATGACATTTGTGATATATGTGGATGCCAAGTTCCACTCAAATGCACCTGAAAGCTTACAAAATAAAATGTGGTTTGGGATAGAGATGCAGTATAAGAGACATGGTGAGTAGTTGATACTCTTATAAACAGAGAAGCCTTATTTTTATATTTTGCATTCATGAGACTTACTGGTGTTTGTTTTTTCCATATGTATATATTAGAGGCCTGGTGCACTAAATTCATGCACTTAGTGTGGGGGGCATCCCTCAGCCTGGGTTATTGGATAATGGAAGGGTGAAGGCCAGGTCAAGGGACCCCACTGGTGCAGGATTGGGGCTGGGGAGGGTTGCAGGATGTTGGCCAGCCAGGGAGGAACCATGGAAGGGCTCCAGGGCATGTCCAGCCTGTCTCTCTCAGTCCCAAAAGGCTGGACCCCTGCAGCACATTAACCTACTGGTTGAATATCTGCCCCTGGTGGTCAGTGCATGTCACAGCAAGCTGTTGAATGGCTTTAGCATGTCATTAGCATAATACCCTTTGATTGATTGAATGGCCAACCAGACAACCAGGCACTTAGCATATTAGGCTTTTACTATATAGAATTAGCATTAAATTTCACGTTATCACAGTTTCAAGTTAAAGAGGCTTGACCCCCTGTTCTACTACACTTCTAAATTATTAAAATTCACTTTGGATTTGTAATCTTCTTTTTAGAGATTCTGGCAAAGATACTACAATAAAATTCACTTTGCTTCAGGTCTCTGAACATGTTTTATAGTCTCTTATGAAACCATGTGTAAAAAAAAAAAAATCAAATCTACAATCAAACCTGTGGGAAACTGCTAAATAACCACAAACTTGTCCTGATATTATTTACTGACCAGGCCTAACAGCATTTTCCCAACAAGTTCAATCTCTGCCTGATTATTCCACCCAGACCTTTTTATTTATTTATTTTTTGCAAGTTTTCAATGATCATCCCACATGAAAATAGCATTGATTATTATGCAAAGGTCAACCTGAGCTGTAACCAGGGGCCCTTCCAGTCTATAGGATCAGTCCCTTTGTCAAAGAGGGAAATTAGTTTTGTTGGGCAGGGCTTGTCTGTGAGCACTCTGTCTACCTGCCACTTTGTTACACTCAGGGTGCTTGCAAATTGATTGCAGAATAAATTGCTCCTGACTCTTTTCAAGAATGGACCTTAACCTCACAAGTGATTAATTCCCAGATATTTACTTCATTTTCCTTCCTGACTGTCATCTGCTGTGATTGTCCCTTTCCTAGTTGTCTGGATCTGTGCCAGTCTGCCATAAATCTGCAAATTCATTTAAACCAATACAAGGTAATTTTATGTTGCATTTGATTTGGCATTAAATGATACACAATTGTTGACTTCAGAGTCAAATACATAAATCTTCACTGCACATGAAAAGAGGAGGCATTTCCTCTGAATGGGTTTGAATATAACCATGCAGTCAAGTTCAGATCTAAGAAAACAGATACAGCGTTGACCAAATTGGTTATAAACCCTTCTTCTTACCCATAAGTTTGTATGTAGGAAAATACGCATATGTATATAAATGAGATGGATAAAAACATGAAGCAAACCTGAGCTTTTGCTATATATCCTGCTATGGTATTATTTAGATGCAGGCATCAGCTAATGTTTTCCCCAAGAGGCATGTACTCCCATGATATTTAATATTGAACACCTGAAGTTGTTCTTTGGATGCTAATTTTTAATTTCTTTAATTTTAAAAGGTTGAGTCAGATTCATCACATTTCTTAATGTCATTTTTTGTGATTTACTTATAAGGTATACCTGGAAAGTTTGCACAAGAACAATTTATCATAAAGTTTTAGCTCTTCCATGAGGGAATGCCATCCCTTATTATCTGAATTTCAAAGCCAGCCTAGTGCCTGGGAAAGCCAGCCTAGTGCCCGAGACCGCCTAAGAAAAAAACAGTAGTCACATTCAAACACAACCTTAAATCTAAAACTGAAACCATTCCAAGTCACTTTTACGTGATCAAAGTTTCAAGTTAAAGAGGCTTGACCCTCTGTTATCCCACGCCAGTCAGTGTGGAAATACAAGGCAACCTACAACACAGGTTGGGATTGGGGCATACTCCATTTAATGAGAAAGGTGGTCAGATGAAAATATAGAGAAACTAATTCCATGTAGCATTCAGGAGTCCAGTCCGAATTTTTACAACAATAACAATAAAACAAACAAACAAAAAACAGGCAAGTTACTTTCCTTACTAAAGACAAAAATAGACTTGTCTGTGAGCGTCAGCTGAGCCTAAACAGGGATTCTGAGTTTAGCTGTCTGAGTAGAACACTGGTAAGCCACTAGAGTGAGGTGACAGGCTTAGGGAAAGGGGATGTGCTACCCTCAAGAACAGTTTTGTGGGTGAGTGTCTGGGAAAAGCCAGGAGTCTGGCCCAATGGAAGAGATCGAAGGTAAATGAAGAGAAGGGGATATAAGTAAACTTGGAGCAACCTTCCCCACTCCCCCTTAGAGACTTAGTGAAACCTGGAGCTCCTGTAAGATCCAAGTGCCAAAGTGAGACAAGAAGGAAGGGAGAGTGGCATTAACACTGCTCAGCTAATCACTTTGTGGCCACATGACAGTGACAAAGAGGAGAATTAAACTCCAGGTGCTACCAGGAGAATGTACAGCATTGCAAACAGAATCAGAGGGACTTCGCAGACAAAGGTGGCAGCAGTGAGTCACCTCTTGCATGGAGCTTGTTAACAGTAACAGAGGCAGCAGAGCCAGCAAGGAGAGGTGCAGTGAGTGGTAAGGGTACAGATGTGCAAATACTCTGGATTCTGCCAGAAGCAATAAGACAGACCTAGACAGACCCCAGACAGGCCTATGGGTTAATAAGGCAGCTGTCCAAGGTGCACTAGGATTGGGGGAGGGAATCTGGCTTGTGAATTAGAGATAGCAATGCAGATGTACTTTTAATTATGCCCCAAAGTTGGTAATAGCCAAAGGTACCTCTATTTTATACCATGCCCCATAAATTGTAAGTCTCTTAAAATGAGCCTTTTATTAGGCAAATTTAATTTAAAGAAAGTCCTAATTGAAAGGCAGAAAATTAACCCATCAATCACATCTTACAAACTTATCTTCTTGATTCCCAATATTAGACATAGAAATGTATATGGTCAGTGATTCTGGGAACTATGCCTATTTTTGCAGGGCAAGGAAGGTAGCTTAAGTGAGAATCCAGTATGTTTTGTTCTAAGAAGTGGGAGGGAGTGAAGAAGGGAAGAAGGGGAATATTTGCAGGGTAATCAGAAAGTGATAATTTTCCATAGTTTTGGGACCTATAATAAACCATATAATCCATTATTTTCCCTTTGAAAATGAATGAATTTCTACTTTCTCTGTTCTCACATAGTCCCCCGACTATCTTATCCTCACAGTCTCTATCCTAGATGTTGATAGGCCCTATCGTTTATGCTTTCAAAATGTGTATAGAATTCAGCCACTCTCCTCTAGATCCACAGCTACCACAGTGATGGGACCCTCTGCCTCCTCCCCTCCCCCATCATTGTCATCTCTCACCTCTCTCCCTGCAAAAGTCTCCTAATTAGGAGTTAGGTTACTAGTTACTGATTATCTCCACACTCTGGTCCCATACAGGAATGTCAAACGGGCAGTGGTCTTGTCTGTTTGGTTTTGTTCACCAACAAATCTCAGGTACCTCCCAAGAAAAGTTCCTGACACCTAAGAGGTGCTCAGTAAATATTTGTCCAATGAATTCATAACCTCCCATATGTTCTGGAATGAAATCTGCTTACCAGAGAAGTCCTGTTTGACCATATGCACTTCATTGCAAATATGCATAAGTTCAAAGCCTGGCTGTGGGAAGCACTTATATTTATTGATAGGTAATATGACTTCACTTAGTAAATGAAAGACACTGGTTCATGTTACAGGAAATTTAGTTATCCGACAAGTGGTTTTTTGGGGAAATTGTTTGGGCTAGAAGATCCTTGCTGAAATCACATCATACTAAGTTATTCTCTGCATAGCTTAAAGATGAGGCAAACTCTTGCAATTTACATCACATCCCCCTCTCCCCCCACTTCCTTTCTGTGTCCCTGTTAACACTCATTTGGAGCCTCCTCCCTCTCTCCCCTCTTATGACTGGAATAGACACAGAACAACATAAGGGTGATCTTTATGAGAAACACATTTTGTGTAACATTACAGAATAGGATGAAAGTTTTCTAATTTTAATTTTCTTTTTTGCAACACACAGATAAAGCTATTAAATATATGTTACCACTTCATGACCTTAAGTGAATCTAGTTTTGCTGAATAAATTATGAACATTGGAAGATGAGGTTTGATAACCAACAAATTGTTTGGAACTTGCTGTACTATACAAACACTAGAGGCCCAGTGCATGAATTTGTGCACCAGTGGGATCTGGCTGGCCCAGCTCCAATCGGGCATCATAGAGATGGGTCGTTTTGGTCATTATGGCACTAACAGTCATTGGCTTTTTATATAAATAAACTAGAGGCCTAGTGCACCAAATTTGTGCACAGGATGTGGGGGTCCCCTCAGCCTGCACCCTCTCCAATCTGTGCCCCTCAGGGGATGTCTGACTGTTGGTTTAGGCCCATCCTCAGGATCAGGCATAAACCAGCAGTTGGACGTGCTTCTTGCTATCCAGTACTAATAGCTCCTAATTGCTCAAATGCCTGCCTGCCTGATCTCTCCTAATTGCCACCCCTGCTGGCTTTGGTCGCCCCTTACCGCTCCCTACTTCAAGCCTGGTCGCCCTCAACTGCCCACCCCCACCAGCCTGTTGGCTCCTAACTGCTCCCCTTCTGGCCTGGTCGCCCCTTACTGCCCACCCTGCGGGCTTGGTTGCCCCACTCAGCCTGCTGCTCAGTCCTTTGCTCGCCCTTCCCTAACACCTCTGCCAGCCTAATCACCCCACACAGCCTGTTTATTCATCTGTTCGGTTGCGATAGTCCCTTAGGCTTTTATTATTATAGATGAGAGGACTCAGGAAAGTGAAGTGTGTATAAGTGGCCCACTTAATTTCATAAATACTCTGATGTTTGAGGTACCCGTCTGCTCTGCATCAAGTCAGACTTATAATTAAAACCAAAATTATAATTTCTCAAACTCTTATCTTTAGGAGCACAGTCAATGTTCCAAAAACTTCTTTGAGATGAACACACTTACAGAAAAGAGAATAGCATGGAGTTAGAAAGAAAATGCCCTGAGGTTTCCAGAATGGTTTGACTGCATGGCCTTACATGAGTCACTTGATCATCTGTAAATCTATTTATCCCAAGTGAGTCTACTATTACCTGAGTCTACCATATACCAGTGGTCCTGACCTTGAATGTGTCTCTGTCAAGCATTTGGAGTTTTTCATGAGGGGAAGTGGGCGGAAGGAATGCAAAAGTCATTGCCTTCTATTAAACCAGTGATTTTCAATGTGTGGTCCCTGGACCTAGTAACTTGTTAAAATACAAATTCTTGGCTTCATTCCAGCCCTACTGAATCAGTAACACTAGGGATGGGAACCTTGGGTGTGTGTTTTAATAAGCTTTCCAGGTGATTCTGAGGCACTGGAAGTTTGAGAACTACTGTACTAGATGAGCAATTTTACTTGGCCAAAGTAAAAATATGCGTAATTGAAACAACTACCTCTTCCTTTATCAGATTTCATGATATAAATCATACTTGGAAACCTGTGCTTAATTTCCGAATTTTGTCTACAGATCTTTAAATCTAACCCCCAAAAGAGATCTTCCCTTAAGTCCCTTTCTATGGTTCCAGGCATTTTTATTCATTAGCAGAAAACACCTGTAACAGCAGGAGCTACTTACATTCTAATTGTTTCTTGTTCCTCTAAATTGCTTGTCATTATAAAAGAAAATGACAGAAGTGAAATGGGAGAAGAGCAACAGTGGCAAGAAGAGTAGAACCCGTTTTCAATGTTTAATTGCTATACAATGCTAAGAACAGATTAAAAAGATAAATCAAAAGTTTTTGGAAAAAAGTGAGGCCCCTAGTCAGTTTTATGGTTTCATTTGAGCTGCAAAGATATTATTACACTCTCATTTACAAAACAATGAGCTCTCACTGTTTATGAAAGTTTAATCTCTTGGTTTATTGCCTTAATATATTTTACATTGGTAAGGTTTACTTTTAAATGAAATTTCTGACTGTCTTATGTGGATGTTATTTTACACTGAGAATACAGACAGAATGAGTGTAACATCATAATTGTATTCATCTATGAAGCAATTAGAGTCAGGGTAATTGCTTCTAATTCTCACATATCTGCATACAAAGTAATAGAATTAATATTTTATCATCTGGCAGTATCCCTTGTTAGCTAAGAATTCTAACACTGCATATCTCCTCTGTCTGTCTATCAGAATTTAAGCAGACCCTATATTCATTTTTGCCTAACTCACAGAGTGTGCCAAATGAAAAAATTACATGCAGTGTGTTGGCACCGCTGCTGAATGTACCAGTACCCAGTCAGTTGGTGTACAATGGGACAGAGACCATGAGCACACCCTTGAAACTGAGCAGATTGCTGACAACCCAGCGAAGGCCTATCTATTTTCCAAGTGATCTCATGTTGCCAAAGTGAGTATGAATTCCATGGAGTTTTAAGAGACTGATTCTGATTAAAAACATGTGGCTGCCTAATGTCAATTCCTATAAAAAACTGTTAGCATTTTCTACAAGGAAAACATTGATAGAGGCAGAGAAGGAGCATGTGATTACCTGAAGGAGTAGCTTGGTGAATGATTGACAAGCTCCAAATCCTCCACTAGAATCAACAGGACTAAAAAAAAGCTAAATGAGAACTTATAGCCTCATTTATTTTCTAAGAAGCTTAGGCTGCAGGGAGAGAAAATAAGCCATAAATTAAATGGCACTTTGCTTGAATTAAAGGGGAATGGATGAGGGAATTAAGTTAAAACTAGCAGCTCAACCACTGGACTAAATTTAATTGGTAGGTAAGTTGTATTTCAACATAAATAAATATTATAAAAGATGGGGGGTAACAAGCAATTTTTCTCCTTTTCTGTATGTGCAAATAAATATCTCCTATGGAGAAATAGATAGTCGAGAATTAGCAGTGTTAAAAAAAAGTATGTATGAGTCATATTGTATGTGTAATGTACACTACACAACTATCCATGCTTTACATTGTTTCAGTAGTAACCTAATATTAAATGACCTTACAGATGTCATTTAACTGAGGGAAGTTCTAAAGATACAGAGGGAAGTGTCAGTGATATAGGTAAAGCATTTAGAATACAGAGTGGTACATGGTATTCACTATATAAGCGTTTATTGTTTATTATTATTTATTATTGATAAATGTAAGTATAGACCTAGTCTATGATTAATTAGAAAATCACTTTGTATTTCCTAATGACATAACAGTGACACATATAAAATCTGTGCCCACGCTAATCACATGGGTTTTATTTTAAATTATTGTGAAACTTCATATGTGCTTAGATTATCTTAGAAACCCTGATTTTTTCCAGGTCCTATTTTCCTTACAAATTTGTGTGGATGCTGTTTTTAAGCCAAACAAAGTATTTTTATTAAGCATTGATTAGGCAAAATGATTAAATGTTATGTATAATAACTTTGGTGAAAAGCTCATATAATTTTTCTTTTTTTAAAATATATTTTATTGATTTTTTACAGAGAGAAAGGGAGAGATATAGAGTTAGAAACATCCATGGGGATGTGCCCGCAACTAAGGTATGCACCCCTTGACCGAAATCGAACAGGGACCTTTCAATCCGCTGGCCAACACTCTATCCACTGAGCCAAACCAGTTTCGGCTCATGTAATTTTTCAAAATGGCAACTCACAATCTACTGACATATGAATTAGTCTTCACATCAGTGCTACTAGGAAGAAAAGACTCTATTCTACGGTTCTATGATACTCAAGAGAGTTTGAGTGATCAGCTAACATCACACAGATCTTAATGTAAAAAAACCCCGACTGGACTTCAGATGTTACCTAGAATATATTTAGAAACTAAGCTAATTGTCCAGGGAGAATCCATGGTTTCTGATGATTGATTTGGGAAGGATGAGAAAGAACTGATAAAATCTGCAAGCATCTAAGACCTGGGGTTTGAGAGGCAGGCTCTTTATTGATGGGGGTGGGGACTCTTAGATATATAGCCAGGACTTGAATTGCTGGGTCAGATAATTGCTAAACTTTTGAGGAACTGAAACTTTTCCACAGTAGTTGCACCATTTTACATTCCCAAGGGCAGTATGGGAGGTTTCAGGTTTCACCATTTCCTTGCCAAAACGTGTTATTTATCTTTTTGATTATTGTAAGGAAAGCGGAGTTTGATACCAAAAATATGTCTTTAGGTTATTTTAAGCTGTCTTGCTTCCCTCCCACCCCTTGCTTGCTTACCTTTTAAATTTAATTTGGTTATTTTTAAGAAACAAAAGATTCAAAAAGAAACTTTGAGGTTCCCCCTAACTGCCTAAAATAATTTAGAGAGAGGGCCAGCTCCAGGAAGGGAGTTATCATCACAGATAACTATAGTATAATATGAACTAAGTGTGATAGACAGGTAGAGCCTAACAAGGTCCATTTGATTCAAGTTCTTTTCTGTGTCCCATTGTTAAAGAAGGCCCAGCAAACAATTATTTACCAAACATTTGATTTTCTCTCTCCATATGAATTGCCTTCCCAACCATGCCCTGTCCCCTTTTGCTCAGCACAAAATGGCATAGATGCTTTAACTTTCCCATTTGTCCTGGAGCCCCATATTTTTAGGACAGTTCTATGTGTACATACATAATAAGTTTAATCATTTTCTCCTGTTATTCTGTTTCATGTTAATTTGACCACCAGTGCAGCCAGAATAATTTAAAAAGATAAGAGGGGAAAAATAATTTTTCCTCCCCTACAACAACAATCTTAATGGGTAGGATTTGATATACATTTTACTACTAGATAATAGTAGATAGGCATTTACTACTGTGAATATCTCTTATATTGGCCATTTGTATATATTCTTTGAAAAATGTCTGTTTAATATTCTCTCCATTTTTTTCAAGTGAATTATTTGTCTTTTTATTGTTAAGGTGTAAATGTTCTTTATGTATTCTGTATACAAATCTTTGTCAGATATGACTTGCAAATATTTTATTCTATTGTGTCTCCTCTTTAAGATTCATTATGTTCTTGTTTAAAAAAAACAACAAATGCAAATTAAGGAGTAAAAGTAGAAGAAGCTGCTCTAGGATGGGTTAAATAATCTCAATATTAATTTAAGTAAGCTAAATTCAAAATCTAATTTCCCTTCCCATATACAGAGGTCAGACGTTGGGGCCTTTGTTTCATGGTTCATTCAGAATCACATTACTTTAAAATATGATGGGCGCAATGAATACTAAGTAAGTGATAATAAAAGCTTAGCTGGGAGTAGATAAAACTCTTAATTGCTGTGGATGAAAAAGGGGCCACATATTAAACCTGACAATTTCAGAGGCGGCCTGCATGGCAGCCTTACAAACTCGGAGACCTAAAATAACCATATAGGATGGTCTGAGATTAAAATTTCTTAACTAAAAGTGAATTATGATGGGTAGTCATGTCCTAGGTCTCTATCTTCCTGAGGAAGGTCAATCTTTACCTTCACCAATCCTATCTATTGTCTTTTTGCATCTGTGATAACATTCATTTTAGAACATCAGAGTAATCTTTTTTCCCAGTCCCCTGAGGGCACGATCTCCCACTAAAGCAGACCACAGAACTCCTCATTATTATCTTGTTCTCTGTATGGCCATCTCTGTGTGCCATACATGTTAATCCCTAACTATCCTATATTCACCCACCAATGTAAAAGAAGTATTTGTTTCCCTGTTTTGCTCTTTATCCAATCTCAGAGAATTCCTGGTTTTGTTTTCTCCCATCTCACTAATCTACCACCAATGGATTTCACATAACCATTTATGCCTCCTCCTTTGATTATACTGTAGAAAATAAACTTGAAAACTGCCCTTCTCCAGAGCATTATCAATCCATAGAGATTTTACTTTCCTGCAGTTGACATTACTTTTGCTCAGATAAACTCATTCTAAAGATTTGGATGTTTCTTACATAGGCATTTTTAAACTCAGATATAAATAAATAAATAAATAAATAAATAAACAAATAAATAAGTAAAACAAGTTTTCTTCAATTATACTATAAGTTATTATTTCTCTATCGGTTGTTTCTGTTATCTACTAAAGTAATATTTATTACCTATAGGTTAAATTACTGGGCTTTGCCTACCAGATTTATTATTTTCATTTTATCATATTTCTTTCTTCTACAAATCACTGTCAAATTTATTTCATGTGTTTTCTTTATTTTAACAATTAGACATAGAAGTTTTGCTTTAGATATTTCTAAGTTACCAACAGTCAAAATAATAGCCAATTATCCACACCCAAATAGCTTAGGTGATTAGAAAACAAAGCAAAACAAAAAAGAGAAAAAGAAAATATTAAAAATAGTTCCCCATTTTGGAAACAAAAGGATAACAGAAGATGATAGAAGACAATGTGTAAACAATGGAATGATAAATGCATATTATTTCATTTTCTCTTTTATACTCTTTATATAGGATGCAAAAGTAACTCTTAGAATTAATAACAAAAAATAAATGAAAAAATAAAAGTAATTGGAAATTGAAAGTATAGCCTCCTAAATAACTATATGGTCAAAGATGCAAAAATTCAACAACACAGAAGAGACTATGGAGATAATTTTTAAATTTGCATAGTACCTATTACAATCTCGGAAAATCACCCTACTCATTCATTCATTCTAGACAGTGAAGAAAACTACCAGGAAGTAAAATTATTAAAATTAGAAAAATATAAAATTTTAAGGTGTAAAATTAACAACAGATATATTTGTTTAGCATGGAGGATGCTTACAAGGTGGTCAAAGAAATGAAGGCAAAAATGAAGAAAAAGGTGTAGGAGGTGTAACCAGACAACCAAGGTGTCCGGGCTTCTGTCACTACTTGAGCCAACTAAGCCGAGACAGGGGTGAATCATGTATGAGCATTTATTCCACTAATGCCGGTATTGTGGGAAAATCTGCTCTGCACCCCACCTCCCTAACCCCCTCACAGAAGTCAGTCTCTTATATTGGGTAGGAAGACAAAGATACGTGGGAAAGTAGGAATTACAGGTAATGGGAGTATAGGCACCAGATAATCATTACAGGTTACAAGTATGTGGACTGGGGGTGGGGCATCACAGAAGGACCAGATTATAGCTAATAGGGGCTGGGAGTTGTAAAGAGCGAGTACCTCTGGAACTAGATTCTTTCAACCATGAGGTTGTAAATTTTCCATAATGATAGGTAGCTCTCACACAGGAGGATGGGCTGCATTCTGATGTTAGCTCCCATGCCCCAGAGTGTACAATTCCCAGCCAAGTAAAAATGACCTTTTTCTAATCAAACAGAACCATCATGGTTAACTAAGCATGATTATTATTTCTTATAATTGAGATGGTCTTCAATACTCTATTTCTACCTCTAACAGGGGGGAATATCCATTGTTCATCTATGTTTCCCTTCTCTTCCAGATTTATACTACTATAGCATTTACCAACTTATGAGACTTCCCAAATGAGCTCTCACATAAAGCAACATCCTATATAATAAAAGCCTAATATGCCAAATGTCTGGTTGACTGGTCGGTTATTTAACCAATCAAAGCGTAATATGTTAATGATATGCTAAATCCTCTCAATTGTTCCCTATGACATGCACTGACCACCAGGGGGCAGATGCTCTGACTGATAGGTTAGTTTAATGCTGGGGGATCTGGCCTATTAGGGCTGAGCAATATGGGCCAGACATGCCCTGGAGCCCTCCCATGGTTCCTCCCCAGCTGGCCAACCTCTTGGGCCTGGCCTGTGCCCTCTCACAATCTGGGACCCCTTAGGGAATATCAGAGAGCAGGTTTTGGCCCGATCCCACATGCCAGGCTGAGAGACCCCACTGGTGCATGAATTTGTAGAAGGTAGGTGCCCTTGACCAGAATCAAAACACAGACCCTTAAATCAGCAAGCCAATGCTCTATCTATTGAGCCAAGCCAACTAGGGCAAAGCCTTACATATCTGGGTGCTGCCCTCAGGCACCCTGTAGAAATGGGGGCAATGCCAGTTCAAGTAGTTACAGAGGCCTGTCCTCTAAGATGTCCCTCAAGAGTGGGCTGAGTGAGAAGAGAACATATGTCACCTGCTTCCGGAGTCAGACATCTGAACAGTGTCTGTTTAAAAAAGCAAACCAAAAGATGCCAAAGCAGAAAAGCATTCAGGAAGAATCAAACTCATTTTCCACTACCTTAAGAAAAGAAATGTGACTAGGGTATATATCTTAGGAGGCTATCGATGTTTGTATATCTTTTTGTTTCCTTTTTTATCTCTACGTCTACTCTTTATGTTTATTTTTACCACACACAACTTTAAAAGACCCTGCCCATGCTATAAATCAGGATAATTTGTCCCCAGTGATATAACTGTCTAAAACACCCAGCCCAGAGAAAACATAGCACAACCATATTGGTTCTGCTATTCAATCCTGAAAAGCAATCACTACAAATGTTTATTGTGCAAACCATCCCCCCCCCTCCCCCAAACAAGCCTCAGTGCTTTTTATTAGACCTTTCCAGAACTGTGTCTGCATTCTTTTTAGGTCTGCCAGCCATTTTAAAAATAATTTTGCCATTCAGAGTCTCTATGCTCTGAGTTGAGGTAAATTTAATACCAGTGCATGTCAGCCATATAACTTAACCATCTAATCTATCCCTATCCTACCTTCTCTGTCAAATAACTTGAGAAGTTTTAAAATAACACAAGCTTATAGCATTGGCAGACAGATTCATGCATAGGAGAAATGGTCCATAATGTTGAAAAATATAAAATATGGGGAAGACTGCATCCAATTTGTAGGTTGATGTTCATGCTGATAGGATAACTTTTAGTGCACCCTTTGAATTCAATTTCCTTTATTTTAACAAAACACATTTCATGCACATTGCTTACAGATGAAATAACTTGCTAAAACATAATATTTTATAGGCCACATTCTCACAGAGATTTGCACAATTCCAGTTCTCCATAAATGCCCTCTTGGACAGCATAATGATATGCGTAACCCTCTTTATGTTTCTCTAGGTCACCCGCTTCATACAACATACAGTTTTGACATTATACTAATGTCTACTTTTAGGGCACTTTCAGTTTCTCTTTAGGATGTTATTCCTAGTGAAGGGGAAGAAAGAGGAAAGAGAAAAAAACAGCAACGTGAGAGAGATATATTGATCGATTACCTCCCATACAAGCCTCAACCACAGTTGTAGATGGAACCTGCAACCAAGGTATTTTGCCCTTGACCAAGAATCAAACCTAAGACCTTCCAGTGTCTGGGGGGCAGGAGGGCAGAGAGGGAGCATGCTCTCACATCTGAGAAATGCCAGCCAGGACAAGACTCTTGATATCTATTCAAAGAAAATTTTACTTCAAGTTATTTTGTCAGAGTTAATTTGCACTCTTTAATAAGAAATGTCTTTTTATTTAAGGTATAATAAATACATACTTGAGTGGTAGTGCCAACAATACTTGGTATTTTAGTAATAAGAATCATTGTAAGTTGTCAACTGTGTTAAGGGTTACAAAATGAAGAACTTCGAATGTCAGCTCCATGGGTTGAAAGACCTGGTCTATCTTGTGCACTGGGTGCCCATAGCACCCAGGGCATTGCTGACCATGTGTAAAAAGTATTCAGTAAATACATTCTGAGAAAGATGAATTTTTTCCATTAGATAGCAACTTCTTAAAGGCAGAAATGATGCCTCATAAATCTCAGTATCCCAATCCATGCCCAGCATACTATAAAATGATGACTATGAAGAGATCTCAGTAAAGTTGAACTCTGCCTTAAGACAAGTGCTCTACAAGAGTCTGTATGCATGGTGTCTATAATCCTCATAACCATGTTATCATAGTCATTTCTATCCTTATTTACAAAAGAGGAATCTGAGCCCCAGAGCCACAGAGCAAATTTGGGACTCAGATTGTCTGACCCCAAAAGCCATCTATAACCTCTTTTCAAGCTCTCCATATCTTCCCCTTGAAATTTAGAACAATGCATGTCTCTTCTTTGCTAATAAATGACACAGGAACAAATGCTATTGCTAATTTGATAATTCATATACCTCATAACAAAAGTATCTGGCTAAAATAAAAGTTAAAAATTAAAATATGGATTATATTATATTGTTATATATCTTTAGTCATATATCTTTTTTGAGCCTAAAAAGAAAATTAGACATCAAAAGAAAAATAGTGAATGTATTAAATGTTACCATGTACTTGTTGATATCATATATATTTATATGTATTTATTGGATGCTGGGGCCTGATGCTATGGGGATCTCCCTTTTCTGCTTCCCGCACAGAAAGAGAGATGAAGGAACCGGTTCTAAGTGGAGGTGGCCAGGGATTGAGAAATAATAGAAATAAAGAGAGAAGACACAGGGATAGATTTCAAGCTGGGAGCTGGGAGGGCCTCTGAACTCCTCTGCTGGAGAGACTGACTGACGACCTCCTGAGCCATGCAGCACATCTATATATTCTCCACTCCAACAAGGGGGTTTCACAGGAAAACAAGAAGCCTGGGAGAACCGAGGTTCCACCCACTCCTTCTTCCTGAACAAACAAGCCAGGAACTAAGACCATCTCGCACTCTCAGGGCTGGAGTGCAACTGACATGACTCCCCCAATAGCCCAGTCAGCAACAATCTAAAGAATGTCCAGGTGTCTTCCCATTTGATCCTCTACAATTAGATTTACATGTATCTATCTATCTATCTATCTATCTATCTATCTATCTATCTATCTATATATAAATAGCTCAGTTTGGTAAGAGTATTAAATTAGGGGAAATTTCATGAAGGCAAAAGTTATTTAATAAGTAACTTGACTACATTTAAATTTTTTTTTACCCCATGTCCCTGAACTATAAGCCCAGTAAACTTTAAGGGATGGAGATTGAATAAAATACCTGAGTGAGCAGAGACAATGCCATTTCTTGAGTGCCATGTACCTTTGTAAATGTGAATCATGAGAGATTACTCATCACTGAAAAGAACAGATTTTAGTATCAGATTAAGTGTTCAACACAGGTATGAAATGATAAAAATATTATCTTAAGATAGACTATGGCTTTTATTTATAGGGTTTACATTTTGCATGTAAAACTATAATTCTTGCTATTATGATCAAATGAGTGCTAAATGACTGTCAATGTGGCTGCACATTCCCACTGACCTTCTCCATTTCTAAGTGCCCTTATTTGATAGAAGGTGTTTCAGGGGAACAGCATTTAGCCCTTCAAAAAGAAGCACATAAATAAATTGCACTGCTTATAATTTTGGGGAGGCATGGAAAAAATCTAATAGAACTGGACAAAATGGCATCTGCTGCTTATTAGACTTTGTTTTTACATGGCTGACTGACATGTTTCTCAAGGTTTGAAATTCAACGCCTTATCACCTCTTTGGCTGAAACTTCAGTTAGGCCTGTCAAAGATTGCATGGCATTTACACATGTACAAGGCAAGTGCTTGGGTGCACAGAAGACTTATTTCAGTGTTAAATCTGGTCCCAATTAAAAAAAAAATACATGTTTAGAGTTGTAAGTTCAGCTTCTCTTTTTCACATCTTCATCGCCTACAAAATACCTAGGAGCAGAGAAGTGACACCGTGTGACTTACACACAGCCATACCCTAGACCTTGCCATTAATAACTGTTACCCTACCACAATTCAGTGTCAAGCATTCCACTCTCTGACCCCTAGCTTTTCCCGTAGAACCTCTCACTTCAACCATTCTTCAGGGATGCATAGCATCTGGGATGTACAAGCCATTACACTATCCCCTTTCCTCTGACCCTCAGTGCTTCAGCACCCCACTCTCCTCATCCAGGCTCAGTCCCCTGACATAACTAAACTCATCATTCAAATGACCAAAATTGTAATTTCATGTTAAACAACTGGAAATTGAGACCCATTTTTGCATGTATATGAAGAGGGTAATGGTGAGGGAGTGGGGGAGGAGAATCTGCCCTCAGTTGGTATCTTGCCTTGTTTCCACCTACAATCTGTGAAGATGGCGTAAAAGGGCATGGTCTTAAAATACTCCATGCCTTTCCTACAGAATATGGCAGAATGTGTCACTGCTTCAGCAGCATCTCATCATCAGAGCCATAAGAAATGCAGAATCTCAGGCTCCACTCTGCTCCAGGGAATCATGATCTGGATGCTCATGTGATCCTCAAGAGCTCCATCTCCAAAGGGAAGCTTGTGAATTACTGCTCAGTTAAATGGCAAATGGAACTAGAGCTGTGGCCCCGCATCTGGACTCTCCCCAGGAATAAGACTTCAACTATTTTAGGACAGGCTGCTTTTCCTTCCAGACAGCTATCTTATCTTTTGCTATTTTGTTGGGATGTTGACTTGGAAAATTCGCATGGTATTCACAAGTCATTGTTCTGTGGCTGAGAAAGTTAGGTGCTTTGATTTTGTTGATATCACGAAGGGATGCAAGAGCACAACAGGGCAAACCTCATACATTTTAAATTAAGAGGGTGCATGAGTTAAGATGAAAAAGCATAAACTCTTCTTGGAATGGCAAAGCCAGAGGCAAAGAATCAAATATGTGTTGTTTTCTTCCTTCTCTAAATACACCCGTCTTGCAGCTCTTTAAAAACAACACCACACACAATAGATTTCACTTAGGGGCCAAGAAGAGGTTAAAGCTAATAAGTTCATATTGTCAAAATGAGGAGAGAAAAGGAGGAAAGGTTATGTTATTGGGAAGGAGGGGAAGAAGGAGGAAGAATCCTCCCAATCCCCTTTTGTTTTGAAATGACTTCTGAATCCTTCCATCAATGGAAAAGTATTCCCAGTCTTACTGTCCCTTTAATTTAATTTATTTATTTTATAAACCAAATATGTTTGGAATGCTCTATTTCCAAAAGACTTCATCAACAGTGTTTTCTATGAAAATGCTCAGAGTTCAGTGAAAACAGTTGTGAATGTGAAGCCTATTAATACCGTTATTTTTTATTAAAGGCATATCACACATTTAATTTCATGTTTAAAAAGGCCCACTATCTAAACTAGCATGGCAAAAATGAAGCAATTGCTATTTCCATGAACATATATCCACTTTGGGATTTTTCTCTGTTAAATGCAAAATGTCCACAATTACTATTTTGCTAATATAAAGTTACTTTTTTTTAAAACACAAGGCCCTTGATTTTTCACACTTAGCGTAATTCAAAACAATTCTCTGATGCCTTCCCAGATCATGCTTTTTCAAACCCTTCCACATTTATTAAAATTCCGACACAACACCTCACTGTGCAGAGTTGGTAATTGATGTAGTTGACAATGAAGATCCTTCCTGACTCCAGTTAATGTGCATGATACATGCTCACCTGAACTAGATATTTTAAATCAAAGAGTATGTTAGGTAACAGAGCATGCCTGTGTTTTTTCTTTTTAATATCTTTATCTCCTTTGTAAATGTCCTGACCAAATGTTCATAACAAAGCAAGTCTATTGGCTATAAGACAGGATATGTTTTTTTTATCATCCTAAACCTTGCATTAATTTATTTAGTCTTTACTCTATAACGGGTGACATTGCTTTGGTATAGCTTGTGCAAGTTTACTCAGGTATGCCACATTTTGGTGCAGTTTGGTTCAAGTAGAGCTCTATTTCTTAAACAGAACCTTTCACTGTATGTATGCTGAAAATGTTTGTCACGTAGTGGCTACTATCATTTGTTGCGCAACTTAGTCTCAGCCAGTGGTCTGATGGAAAAAAGCAGATTTACCTTTGAATGTATGCTGGAAGTACATGGATAATAATAGAAACACATTTAAAATAAAGTATTTAAAAGAACCTAAAATTGAATATAAATAACTACTTAAATTACTGTTGTGTGTGTGTATGAAACTAGAAGGTATAGATCATTGGGCCTTTTAAATGAAGTGAGGCATTGTACTAGAAGCATGCTTCTCTAACTCAGGCAGGTAGCAGACTCACCTGTAGGGCTGGTTAAAACTGATTGCCAGGCCCCACTCCCAGAGTTTCTGATTCAAGTACATTACAGAGAGACCCCAGAATTCCTTTGTCTAGCAAGTTCCCAGGTGTCCCCACCAAGCTGGCTCCAGACCACACTCAGAGAGCCACAGTAAGGCCACTTCTTCCAGCCTGTGATTGCTCTACAAAGTATTTCATAAAAATTGTCTTTCGTGTTTCTCTGGGCAGCTTTTAAATTGTAGCTTCTCTTTGAACTTTACGCTGTCATAAAACTCATCATAAATTTGAACTCGGAAATGAATGTGAAAGGATGTGATAATAAATACCATGTGCTTTTCATAATCGTGAGCTAAGTTATCATTAGCCTCCTAAATTTTAAGAGTTTTCATTTACAGTATTAAAATTAAAAATCACTTTGTGCAGGTGACACATACATACGCATGGTATTTGGGCAATATTTAGTAAATACAAAACATTAATAACTAGATAAAGACATTTGCTTTTATATTGGCCAACCATCACAGTAAAATTAACTTAATAAACTGTGAATGAATGATGAACGTTTCTAAGCATAGTAAAAATAAAACCGTGGTTTAGTATCACAAAGACATAACATAGTTTACCTGCTCAGTTTATTAAGAAAGTAATCTGAAAACCCTAAAATAACCATAGATTTATTTTTTATTTGATTATTGCTAGTATTCAGACTTCTGGTCCACCATCACCTTTGTCACCACCATAAGAGTAATTATAAGGAATTATTCAAAGTTCTTGGTTTCGTGCTATTACCAGATATATCTTAGCAACACATACCTTATTAGCAGTTGTCTTTCTGCTGCTGCCCTCAACCCAATACATAATACACAAGAGACACAATACAAAAGTTTATAACATAAAATTCACATGCAAATAAAGTTAATAGTGACATTCTAAAATGCATTCTAGATCAAGGGAATGTAAAAAAAAAAAATTAAATCTTTCACTTCTTTTGTGTTTTCTTTAACTTTTCCATTCATACAGAAAGGGTAGATTAGTATCTCACAGCCTTCCTCAGTGGAGGTTTCATCTGAGGCAGAGAATAGAAACCATGATTTGAGTGGATATTTTCTCACTTTTCCCAAGGATGAGACTCAACTAGTATCACCTAAGAATTATTTCATTACATTAAATAGATTACCTAGTGTTCCAGTTGGAGAATGGCTGAACAAAGCAATCAAAACATATAAAAGCTTTCAAGCAGATATACCTTGTATGGAAAAGATGTGAGCTACACCACAAGTGTATTTGTGGAGTTTAAAGATGTTCAGGCATGGCCTAGGAGGCAAATATCCTAGAGTAGAATGCGTTATATTTCAAACTAATTTCTCAGATATTACATTGCAATAATCTCATTAAGTCAATACTATTCTTCAATTAAATAAGCCTTAGCCAGAAGCTAAGTTTTCAAGATCACATGGTGAGTAAGGAACAACACAGATGCCTTACCCCAGGCCAGGATGGTTTTCCCAGATCTTCAGGCATGTACCATTTGAATTCCCACTAGACAGGACTGTCCCTAAAAGCTTACCTCTATTTAAATGGGTCCACACACCCATTTAGTGATTTCACTTTAATCTGGGCAATCAAGTCTTCAGGATACATTCTCCCACACCAGTATAGCGTGTGCACCCCCTGCCCATAGAAATAAATGTGATGACCATGTTCCTTCTGCCAGGCGTCCTCATGGCTCAGTAGCCTGATTCTCTAACATCAGGAGGAAAGCAGAGCTTTGAAATTCCTGTGGACCTGACCACTCCCGCGTTAGAAAAAGCAGGAAAACCACTGAGGTTGGAAAGGAGAGGACACTAAGGATGGGGCCTTGTGGTCAATCTGGGAGCTGAGAATGCTTCCTGCATGAGAGGAGCTTCTCTCTTCTGCTCCCTCTGCCAGGAAGAGGACAGGGGTGGAAGAGCATCTCCAGTTCTTATTAATTGTTCAAAAATAGTTCTGAAAGCAAAGAATTACTTGTAATGTCTCTCTTCACATTTGTATAACTGCATGTGTATATTTCTAAACTTAATTCTTTAAAAATCTTTGTGTTAGAAAACAAGCAAACAAACAGCCCAGCCAGCATGGCTCAGTGGTTGAGAGTCTACCTGTGAACCAGGAGGTCATGGTTGGATTCCTGGTCAGGGTGGCAACCTTGATTCCCAGTGGGAAGCATGCAGGAGGCAACCCATGAATGATTTTCTCTCACCACTGATGTTTCTATCTATCTCTCTCTCTCTTTCCCTTCTCTTTCTGAAATAAATAAAAATATTTCTTAAAACAAACAAACAAAACCCCCACAATTCTAATCATTTCCTGGGTAGAATTCTGAGGGAGTAGAGTGTGAATGGGAAATTAATTTCTGACTACTCTTGGGAAGAAACAGTGATATTAACAGATTCATTGGAGATGGTTAGAAGCACAGTCACCCCGTGTTTTCAGTATCAATCTAAACAAGTTTACAATCACTGAACTTTTCTCAAATGTGATGCTGCAGGAGCCGTGTTCCAAATACATTGAGAGCCAAGCTGTCAACAGACTGTGTGTGTGTCAACAGTGGTTTCCACATTCTCTTCCAACAAAACAAACAGGAGTGTCACATATCTCAAGATGTTTTGACATTTTAATTAATGTGCTGTGGGGAAAATATAGGTGGATACAAAGAGAAAACTATATTTATCAGGCTCCCATTTAACACTGTTGAGTCTTATTTTTTTAATATATGGAATGGTGATAAATAGTGTTTGTTATTGAATTTTTTTGGAAATACTGTAATGCTATATGCCTTTCACATGAAAATGTCAATAGCTATGCTGACTTCAATGCTATTTCAATTAACATACTTTAGGGAAAAAATTACACCTATTTTGAAAACATTTGAATCTTATGCAAACAAACATCTCTTTAAATAGCTCTGATTTTAAAAACAAAAATGTTTCCGTTGCCCTGAAGGCATCTGTAACACAGATATGAATTTACAACCCTAGCCTGCAAATTTCCAGCATGCAGTAGCAACCCAGTACTAATTTTAAATCAACAAATGGATAAATGGATGTACACACATGAATCTGGAAATATCATTGAATACCAATAGTTGTCTAAGCCACACATAATAGGTAGCACTACCCATTTGTCAATGAATCGATCACAGCTTATAGAACTAACATTTTAAATTTATTGGGAACAGGAATAAAGGCCGTTATGAGGCTCCTCACTCGTTCACCTTTTCAGAAACTAAATATTTCTACAAATGTCCTATGAAAGACCTTGATCAATGCAAACAATTTAGTTATTTCCCCAATTTGCTGTTCCTTATACATGGAATAAACTCTCTGCTCTTTGTGAGTTCACTACAAGCCTTCCCATACTCGAAGGCCCAGATGACATGCTCGGCTTTCCACAGACATTCTCATTCTCCAATTAGAATCAATGGTTCCTTATTTTTACTGAAAAGGCTGCCTGATAATTAATGTGAATATGCTGTCTCTTCCACAAGATTGGCCTGTTCTTGAGTTCCAAGACTGCATCTTATTCATCTTAACATTTCCTTTTGCTTAGAACATTGCCTTGACTATACTAGGCACATGCTAGCTCTTCTTGAATAAAGTTGCATTGGAGGGAGATAACAAGAGGGGTGGGACACTTATTGAAGTAAAAGGGCAAATATAAGAGTTATATTCTTTTAAAAAATATTTATTCTTGAAAGTATTACATATATTCTCCCTTTTTCCCCCATTGACCCCCTCCAGTCCACCCTGTGTCTGGTTCTAAATATGAGCACTTCAGCTCACTAGTGTCTATCCTTGGGCCAGGCCATGTCATGAGGAAGGAGGCTAGGGTATGTGTAAAGATCCTTTATCAGACTGGGATAATGGCCATAATATTGGGTAAAAATGATCATTATTCAAGTACCTTGAACTGCCTTTTATGTTTATTAGAACCTCAACTGAATATGCAACACATTGTTCATAGCTATGTTTTTGGATATGACAACACTTCCAGTGATCTGGATCACATTTTCACAACTTTCCCGTATTATAGACATAACAAATCCTACAGCATAGCTCAGTCTCACCACACACATATCAGAAATGTTTATGCCTCAGCTTGTCAGACAGCGGAGAAAATATTCTGACTTCCTTATTATTAACGGTGTCAATGTATCTGTAGAAACTGTCAATAAACTTGCCATTGTTTTAGCAATGAATACAGTGTAATTCTTTCTTCAACTATGTTTTTTAAAAATATTGTTTCCCAGTGTACTTAAATGTGCCATAATTTCCTTTGGTATAATAAGTGAGAAAATACCCAAGACCCACATTATTGTTTTAATTCACCAATAACCTTTTAATTATCTATTACTGAAATCAGAATTACCAAAAACAGATCTGCCATTTTTTTTCCGATATCTTCAAACCTACAAGTTTCCTTATACACTTCCAGTTCTTTAGAATTAGAGACTAGACTATATCTTTCCTATGTAAACATATATGTAACGCTAAAATAAATATTGTGGTAACTGCAGTATCCACATTTACAGAGATTAACCACACAAATGTTATCCTCTATCCTCTGTCTTATAAAAATGAAATACAGATTTCCCCTTGAGAAATAATTTTTTGTTTTAAGATTGTAAATTGAATGGTACTCTTTTTTTGTGTATGCTCTTACTATTAACATTTAAAGATAGCCTCAGACATGTCACATTTTCAACTGATTTTACCAGACATGTTGATCTATTGCAAATACTTTTGCTGCCCTACATAAAAGGTCTTAAAAATACATTTTCAAAAGATTTACCTTCTCTTTTTGCAACTCCGGGCAGAACAAATAAGCATAAATAGGGAAAGGAGTATATGTTTTTCCTTATTTCTTAGATCACAACTGGAACTCTCACTTATTCTTGATTTTACTTCTCACCCATCTGCCACCCCTTTATTAACAGAATTGAGAGGCTGTTGCTTGTATCAAGGTCAATCAAACTTCCTCTCCCTCAAAGTCATCCACTTCATTTGCAGTTCATGGCATTGCATGCTACCTATGCTATGTAGTGGCTGCTCATTTTTGCATACATCAGCATTTAACTGTATACTATGTGTTGTACAATAATTATTGTTCATTTATTCAAATATGTAAGTTCTGCATTATAATTATAGGGTATATTTGAAGTTGCTTGTGAGTAGAAACCATGCCATTCTTCTTCTGTCATGGCCTAGAGTTAGGCACATTATGAGCACAAGGTAAATTCCCAAGGATTATGAGTAGGTCCACACATTGCAGGGAATTAATATATTCTCCCCTGACTCATTTTCTAATCCGCACTTTTATAGCCGTGTACCTCAATATTCTCACCAATTAGGCATCTCAAATAAATAAAAGAGACAAAACAGAACTTTTATTTTCTCTCCCAGATTTCAATACCATCCTCTGTATATGGCACCATCATCTTTTCAGTTGTTCAAAGAAAAAACCTGGATTTTCTTTTTTCTCTCATATCCAACCTACTAACAAAGTGCAACCTCCAACATGAAATCTGAATTTCAACATTTCTCTCTCACTTGCCTGTTACCCTCCTTGTTTAAACCACCATCACCTTTCCCCGGATCACTAAATAGCTTCTACCGATTTCCCCTTCTTTATCTAATCCCCCCATAGCTCCCTCAGATCTACACCTTTCACACTTGATTACCCTGACTGGCTTCCATTGCTCTTAGGTTAATATGCACCATCTACCACAGCATAGAAAGCCCTTCAGGCTCTGTCCCTCCCAAGCTGCTTACACATGCCCTCAGTATCTATGCAGCCATTGGCATGCAAGTGATAAGTACAATAAGGCTCCATAACTTCAAATAAAAATCAATGCTCTTGGGAGGTATTCCACTTACTCTTGCAAGGAGGAAGATCCAAGAGCACAATTTGCAGAAAGAATAGAAGTTTGAAAAGTAGACAAAGTTTGTGTGTTATGTAAACAAGAATGAGGAATAGACAGGACAGAGTATTTTAGGTATTTTTCCCCAAGAACCATTTGTGGTGGGGTAATACACTTATTGGTGCTTATTAGATTAGTAACCTATCCAACTATGCCCTGCATATGAAAAAAGTTCTCAATGATTTCCAACTTCTTGCCAGCTCTACTTATCTGTTTCATTTCTATTTTCTTTCTTTTTTTAAAAAATGAAGGTCTTAAAACTGGGCACTCTTTACAACTTGAACTGGGGCATGTGATTGTCTTGACATTGAGGATGAGAGTATGGGACATAATACCACAAGTCACATCACAAGTATATTTACACTATTGAAATGTTGGAAAAACAATCTCATAGAACAGGGGCTGTGAAACTATAGCCTCTAGGCCAACTATGAGCTACTGATTGTTTTTTTTTTACATAAAATTTTATTGGAATGCAGACATACCCATTTGTTTATCTATTGGCCATGGCTATCTTCACATTATAATACTAGGAGTTGAGAAGTTGGGACAGAAACCCTATGGTAATGCAAAACAAAACATATTTACTCGTAAGAAAATGTTTGTATACAACCCTGTCATAAACAATAGCATTTATTTTTTTAAGGGAGAATTAAATTTATATGACATTTTTCATGGGTTAGGTAAACTGCACTATTTTAAAAACACAGTTTATTTTTTTAATGTGGTAATAGAGTAGCTCATATTCACTACTATTCCTGAGATAGTTTAATTGTTAAAGAAAACATTATGGTTTATGTAAGGCCCTTGTAAGTGAGGTATCATTGCAGTATGAACAGTTGATATTTTAAGACTTGAAAGTACCTTTCAGTACATCCTTAAAATGTACAACAATGGGAAGTGATTTGCTGAAATAAAAATGTTATATCTGGCTCCAGCCCAAATTTCTCAAGGCCATGTAAAAATCTGAAGAGATGCAGGCATAATAGGCACTCTAGGTTGGAAGTAATGTCACATTTTTCTAAATGCAAAGGCTAATTTTTTGCCACTTACTAAGCCAGGTTTAGGTTCCACTGACAATCTTTATTAACCTCTTATTTCCTGCCTGTGAATAATTTTTCACTCAAATATCTCCAAGTTGCCTAGTCATGGCATGTGAGGGATTTTTAAACTGTTTCTGAACTGCATGCATTTAAATAATTTCATTCACTTTTATGTTTGACTGAACAAAAGTTTTCAGTTCTCAAGTGCTGTATTGCATTTTAATCATTCACAAACAATTATTTTTTTCAGCTTGAAATTTTGCAGCTGACTCACTGATATAATATAGTAGTTGTGTGTGTGTGTGTGTGTGTGTGTGTGTGTGTGTGCCTAATAGCTTATGTCATTTTATTAGGGAAAAGGGGAAGAGAATGTGGGCATGATGACCACTCAGAGAAGACCCTCATAAGAACAATAAGTTATTGTTTCTTCATATTTAATATTGAATTTTAAGGAAATGATAATAGTAATGATGGAAAATATTACTGTTATCTAAAGGCTTAGAACTTTGAAATAAGAAACAAACAAACTTGTGCAGTTGAGTTGGGAAAGTTCTCTACACTTGCTGACCAGGACTGTCACGATGGTGCCTGGAAATGCCTTTCAGAGCATTTTGCTCTTGAACCTTCTCCTTCCTTTGTCTCTTGGGGAGATTGCTACTGTTTTGTTTTCAGCTTTCGCCCCTCCTCTTCTCTCTCCTCTTCCATCTAATCTTATGGTTTTGACAATCACATCTGAATATTGGGCTCCAAATCTATTCTCTCCGTCTGTGCCACCTGGGATCTGTGGGGCAGCATATGCATAGTTGCTGGGCATTTCTACAATCAGTACATCATGTTAATGTATATTAATAGCAGTGCTTCCCCTCACTGTTCTTTATTTTCAAAATTGGTGAGCCTTTTGTATTTGTTCTTCAATACTAAATTAACAAATGTCTAGTGAATAAAGGTTAGAATCAGAAAAGAACTGGTGGGTTGTGCAGCACAAAAAATGTTAAGAAATATTTTATTGATTTCTTTGTTTTGAGATAAAGGAAGGGAGAGTGAGAGGGAGAGGGAGAGAGAGAGGAGAAGGAGAGGGAGAGGGAGAAAGAGAGAGAGAGAGGGAAAGCGAGAGGGAGAGGGAGATGGAGAGGGAGAGGGAGAGGGAGAGTGAGAGGAATAGGGAGAGGGAGAGGAAGAAGGAGAGAGAGAGGAAGAGGGAGAGATTGGATGCCTCCCACATGCACCCTGATGGATCTGGGCCTGAACCACAACCTGAGCATGTCATGTGCCCTGACCAGCAATGGAACTGGCATTCCCTTGGTGTACAGGACAGTGCTCAACTAACTAAGCCCCTTGTCCAAGGTTGATTTTTTGTTTGATAGTCCCCAGGATCTCACTATCTTTTCCAAATACATAGTAAGTTGGTGCTTCACAAATTGTGATCTATATACCTCCTGGCAGAAACAGTTGTGCCATTCTCTTAAAATATCAACTCCTGAGTCCCACCCAGGGCCTCAGAAACAGCTCTGCAGAGGTAAGCCATATTTTAAAATCCCCAGGCAATAATTGCATATGCCAGATTTTGAGAACCAATTCAATACGTTTTCAAAACTTATAAAAATTTAAAAAGAATAAATCCTTCTTTTCTACTTCACTTATCATATTTTCTACAATACATTTCTTCCCTTCTGCTCTAATCCATGCCCTTATTCCTTGTATCTGGATAATCAAAAACCTTTGAAATGATTTCCTTGTTTCAAGATATCCGACGCTGTCATATTTGTCACCTAGAATCATAATTTTAACATTGGAATCAATGGCTTTCTAGTGAAATGGGCCTTTTTTTCTGCTTGACATTAATGTTACTTAAGGCATCTCATTAATTCCTACAAAATCCTTTCCTCAAGAGAATTAGATTACTTGCTATTCTTAAACATACATTCCTCATCATAAATAGGTACTTTGTTCAAGTTTTTCCAGGTGCCATGCTATTCCCATTTCAATTCAATTTATTTAGTATAAAAAGTTCACTTTAAATTTACATCCTGCATGAAGCACTGTCTCACCACCTTAGTGGCTTGACCCCCTCTTCCCCTATCATCCCTTAAATCCCGGGGCGTTCAGACACAATGCATGTCTTTATTGTAGCTATTTCTAATAGGTTGAGGGATCATAGCACAATCATCCACCCACTTCACTGACAAAACTTATTGATTTGACTATAATGCCAGTTTACAAAGGTAAAGAAGCTCAAATTTAAATCAACACTGACAATGTGTCTTCAAGCAGACACAAATGACAGGTTGGGGATACAGCAAAAAGGGGGGATTCGGCATTTTAAAAAGTGGTTTTAGCTATGGCATCCTGAAACACATAAAGTGAACTCAAAATAAACCTTGGCCTGAGAAATGTACGTCTGCATCTGAAAGAGAAGCTGGAAGGTATGTCTTTTAGTGGGCAGTGAGTGTGAGCAGAACTGTGGCTGCATAAGCCCATGTTTAGCGGAAGGGGATTGAAAAATGCCCTTCAACTGAGGTGAGTTACATAAATGGAAGTTTTCCTATCTCCTTGCTCAGTAGAAAAGCTTAGTTGGAATGAAGCAAATAACAGCCAATAAACCTGTCTGTGTTTGGGGGCAGGGAGGGAGATGGGGGGGGGGAGGGGGGCGGCATATTCAGGTCTCCTCATTCTGGAAGCCAGACCCACAGGAAACAACTACTTCCAATAGTTCTCAACCCAGGAACACCATTGTTTCTAGGTCATAAATAAAGCCCATATTGTAACTATGATTCCTTTTCAATCCCCACCCCTGGTTATCTGTGCCTAAGTCCATTAAATAAAGATTCATTCATAGGTACTACAATATATACATGCTATTATATTAGGCACAGGGACACTATAGGGTCAAAGATCCTGAAACATGTACAAGTAATTATGGCGTGAGGTTATCATTTCTGCTTTATCTTATTTATTTATTGCTATTTATTTATTTATTTATTGCTATAAACCAACTGCTATGGGGGCAAAAAAGGTGAAGGCAAATCTATCTGGGCAATTGAGAAGGGCAGAATGACTCCCTTTCATATAAGCAGCAATAAGCAGCAAGACTACTCCAGAAAAAGGGAATAGAATCACCAAAGGCACAGAGCATAGATATGCTTGACAGGTTGGGAAAGAATTTAGAATGGAATGTGGGATGCATGATGGAATGTGGTGGGTGGAAGAACATGAAACTTCCTTGAGACATGGCTTGTGACTTTGAAGAGTATCAGTGATAGGCATTTATTGTATTACTCTCTCTCTATTATGATGACAGTCTCAGATATTCTTAGAAAGTTGTATCATCTTAATTTGTGGAGCCATTCCATAAGGCCATTCCTAACTTCACAAATGGTCTTTGCCCCTCTTCTCTTTTTTCTTCATAGTGACAGTTTTAAATGCTTCTAATGCATAAATTTTCAGAACTTGAACTTCAGGAAAAGGAATGTACTATAAAGGATCCTGGACTTCTAGGAGATCAGATTTTGAGTCTGCCAAATATACCTCAAATTAAGTAGGTTAGATAATTGTTTCTAAACCCTTGATTTCCACATACAATACAAAAATAATTCCTACTATCTTTACAGGAACAAAAACAATGATTGTGAAAGCCTTTTTGTTAGTAAAGAATAGACAATTAAAGAAAAGTATAACTACACACACACACACACACACACACACACACACACATTCCCTTTATTCTGTAAAACCTTTGAAAATAGAATTTTTATGGGCATATTTTTATGCTGTGCCTATAATATCTAGTACTTCACACATATCGGTCAGGCCATAAAAATAACTTTTTTTTCTCAATAAGATCAAGAGCAAACAAATAAAAATGCTGTTAAATACATTCCAATTATTTTGTATTTTGTTACTACATTTTTACTATGATAATAAAAACTAAAATAACAGCAAAATAAAGGTGATGCCACACTAAAGATTTAAAGATGAGGATAAAATGCAGCTTATTCAATTGCTCTAAGGCTTGTTTTGACATCAACAATGCCACATCTGTAACAGGAGTGATCTTAGATAAGGGTAGAAGTTAGATCATAAAAATGTATTGGCTCTTTTTTTTTTTTTTAACATTAAGCCATTAAGGTTAATTTAATGACATTTCAAATACCCACAGTGTCAGCAGTTTCATAATAAAGACTTCTGTGTACCAGTGTAGAGAAGGCTTTGGGGGTTGTTTTATATGATGTTTTTGACAATTCTTCTAAGCCAGGGGTCATATGAAGATGTGAAGATAAAAAAAAAAATTCACAAAGATGGCTGAGCTAACTCTTTGCAATAACTATTGTAATAGAATCTTATTATATATGGTGGAAAGTAATTGATTATGTGTAAAGCCTGTGGTGATGTACCCTGGAGAGGAAAAAATGTTATTTGTCTTTTTTCCCCAATTTTTAATTAATAAAGTTGATACATGCACACATACACACATATTTTTAATTCAAAGTTGCTGATACAGATGTTCTAAGAAAAAATATTTTCTTTCAATGTTCTTTTTTTTAAAATCTTGAATCCATGTTTGTTCTTCCTCTTCATTGTTTTTCAGTGACTGCTATGTCCGACTATACATTATCAGACTACTTTCACCTCATTCTTACTTAACTTTTGATCTCCGTACTCTTTATATATGATTTGGATATGACTTCTTTTTGTAAGATGACCTGCATTCTTTAGACTTATCATGAAAAGAAAAATGTCCTTAACCTTTACTATACACTGCCAATGGATAGAGTATAGTCTTCCTGTTTCATGGAACCAGGAACACACACCGGAGTAACCTGCAGAAAAGTCCAGAAGTGTCTTTCTTTACAGAGTAGAAGAGTCTCAGAATTCATCAGACAGGTTGAAGTTTCCTGACATGAAGCTCTAAGGTAGGAAGCACCTTGCCTCTGGGGAAATCAGGGAAGGAGGTAGTCTCCAAGTTGTGTATTTACAATTATGAGGACCTTATCATCTCTGCTTAGCAAAAGAACAAATACATCCCCCCCCCAATGAAAGGAGTACAGTGAGGTAAAGGGCAAAGTTAGCATAGATTATACTAACATAAACCATTTTGGTGTTTTGGGGATAATAAAACCATTATCTTTAAAACTGAATCACAGAAGCTAGAGCTCACCATATTGTGATGGGCAACAGGGAAGTTCGTGGACCTCCACCCACTGTATGGTTTCATCATTACTATACCTTCTGGCAAGTGAGGTACTCTGTTAGTACATGAGCACCTTCAGCTTTTTGTTATTTTTCCAAATTGGTTCTAGACTTAATATTAATTATCAACATATGATCAGTAATTTCAATCTACAGAGACTTGAAAAAGCAAACCTGATGTAGAATATATACAAATATGCTTAAAATATTATTTTGGATGTGAATTATATTTGCTTATATTAAAAAAATGCACATTGACTAAAGCCTGATAAATTCAGCCCAATGTATTCAGTTCCTCTACTGTATTTGCCATAACAATAAACTCTGAGCAGGTTACAAAGACAGTTTCAGTTCTTTCTTTCAAAGAACGTACAAAATTATGCATACAAGTAAAGTAAACATAAATTAGGTTGGAAAATAATGAGAAGAAAATTATATTTGGCAGGTAATATATAAAATTTGTCAAATAAAAACTGAAATGGTAAGTCTAAACATAAAGTGAGATCAAAATTGGCAAGTATTTAAGCAAAAAAACAAAACAAAACAAAAAACACACACACACACACACAAAAAAAAAAAACACCCAGAAATGGTTATCTCAATTATCTTTTATCAATAGAATAAAATGATTTGTTCAACTTGGATTTGCTGCAGATTTGAGTTATGGGGTGGAAGTAGACATGACCATATCTCACTGGTCATCAAGACAAATATAGCCAGCCAAACCAGAAACTCAAATCACACATCGATACACATCTTCCCATGGGGAAGAAGACGGCCATGTGGACTTAACTATTGCCAAACAAGCCATTTGCTTGGAATGAGATTTTTCTGGGCAGGGATGAGGACTGAGGAAGGAAGGGGAGTTAGCTAAAAAGGCTGGGGGACACTTGTCTTAAGACAGAAGTTTGGAAGAGAGATAGCTTCAAGAATTGTGAAAGTGGACCCCCCAAAAAATTATGGGTGATGCCCAGGTCTATCCCTAATAAGTACTCTGAGAGTCATCCCAACCTTAGCAGTGTCTTTGAGCTGCTTTCATGCAGTTAATACCTTCTTTATCAATTCTCCAATACTTGCTACCATGTCTATAAGTGAGCAGATACTCAGTGACCATTTGCTGAGCGAATTATTAAATCTATTTGACAGGACTGGAGCACAGGTTAGTCTACAATATAAGGAAGACAATTCAAGAAATTATCCTCTAGTTGACTTGCTTCATTTTGGTCTCTAAATTTTTTGCTATTGCTGTTGCTGGTGGTGGTGCTGGTGGTGTGTGTGTGTACTTTAACAGAGATATTTGAGAAAGAAAATTCTGTCAAAGGAACATTCCATTGAAGGAAAATATTGACATTCACAGAACAGAACAAAGCTTTTGGTGCCCCTCTATCATTAACATCCCTCTACCATCAAAGGAAAGCAGAGAGGTGAACTGATTTAGCAGGGAAAGCAGGTTGTAGCCCATTGACAGCTAGGAAATGAAATGACATCAAGTATCAGATGATTGCCCTCAATTAGCCTATGCAAAGCAAGAATTAATTACCAGCATTGAGAAAGCTCACCTTTGACTCCTCTTTCAAGATTTCACTTACATTGTGTGTTTCTCTGGCATTATAAATGAAAGTCCAGTAGACTTAAAAACTTGCTTTTTCCTTAATATAGACAGTAGTTTTTATTTTATTTTAGCGGAAAGTGGTTTTTATTTTATTATTTTTTAATGTGGAAACTCACAAAGAAAAAGGAATCTTCACTGGTCTAAGATAAATGTGTGTGTGTGTGTGTGTGTGTGTGTGTGTGGCGGGCGCATGCGCGTACGTGTGTGTTGCTATATATGTAGATATGATTATATAATATATAGATCTATAGATAAGATACATATAGATACAGATATATGAATGACTGTGATTTTCTGATCTAGAATGCAATAGGCATTAATAGCACCATTGTATATACTGACTTTGGAATTCCCAAGGCAGCAATTAAATATATTATATAAAGTAATTTTATTCCTATACAGAGAAATAAATCATAAAAATAATATCTATATATGTACAAATCTTATTCTTCAACATACTCTCTAACGAGGGCTGTATATCATTTTTCCCAAGCCTATAATAAAACAAATCCAAATGAATCCCTAAAGTCATTCACTTAATAAAATAATTTTGTTAAGCAAACAATAAAAATCTCTTTGGCAACAAAGAAGTGGCATCAAAGCACACAGGAATAGCCATGAAAAGGTTAGAATGTCATTTGCTGGGTTTGGTTGATATCTGGGCAGTTGAAAAAGCTTAGCTTGGGTTAGCTAATATTGCTAAGAAGCATTGATCTTAAGTAAAATAAGAGTTAGAAAATACAAGAAATTGTCAAAATATAAGCAATAATAACCCAGAAAAGTGGAGAAAGAAAGCAGGAAAAGGGGCTTGTGCAAGGAAATGAATATTTACTTGAGAACCTAAGTTTCAGCTGCTGGGTGAGATCCTTCCACCTATGGCTGTGCAAATGATGACAGCATGATGCCAACTAGGAACTTACACTGAGCTCAGAAGTCAGAGGATAAGAAATGAGGAGCATGTTCTTCTTCAAAGATCACTACATTTGAACTCAACCAGATGTGAGTTCAAATCTTCCTTCCCTCTTTAATCCTTTCCTTCCTTTATTTCACCAGTTGATTTCCAATCCTTTCCATATACCTTTTTTCAACATATAACAGTCCATTAACCACATTTTTTTCAATGAAAATTACCTATATTTTCCTTTATTTTAACCATTTCCTTTGGCAATTATCAGCTTGTGATCTATGTCTATGAATCTGCTTCTTTGTTTTGTTTATTCACTTGTGGTGTGTGTGTGTGTGTGTGTGTGTGTGTGTGTGTGTGTGTGTGTTTACATTCTACATGTAAATGAAATCATGTAGTATTTTTCTCTGACTTATTTCACTTAGCACAAATTGGTAGCATTTGATGAAAGAATATTCCATATCCTAGTCACCTCCATAGTCAGCTGTTATTTTTCTGAAAGCTGCCAGCCAGTCAGCAGGGAAGGTGCTAGATATGATCATTTAATAGGAACAAGATAGTTCAAATAATTTTTTTGTCATACCCAGTGGTATGTACACAGATATCACACTTGACCTAGTAAGTGCCTACTATATGGAGTTTCCAAACTATGTTCAGCGGAGCCCAGGGCAGGGCATAAATGTGTGTCTCCTGAAAAAGAGAATTATGTGACTTAACATACTTAGAAAATGTCACATGCACTGATGGGTCCAGATAATAGTAGCTCATTATCCCAATATGATATTGGGGCTCAAAAGGAGATGCTACCTATGCAATTCTTCTGGAGATAGCTTATTGTGGTGATGAAAGAGAGTTGGTTAACCTCTTCTGATCTCAGGTATTTCATCCGTGAAACTGGGATATTTTTAGTGTCCATTTCAGAGTTGTTCAAATGCATCAAATGGTGCCTGCATATAGTGAGAGTATAATACTTGGAAGCTGCTATTAGTATAATTAATACAAATAATATTGGCCTCCTAATTCTGCCGAGTATAGCTTTGAGAGGTTACTAAGACTGTGTTCTTTTTAAATAATGTTCTATAGAAAGATGTTTAGAAGGTGAAGGGCAGGATGGGGCTGTCTCTCCAGACTGGTGCTGGTTTTAATGGCAAATTAAACTGAATGGTGTATTTTCCAAAGAGGGTTTATTGTTTCTGGCTGCTGCACTACATTTTAAAAAGCCAATTATTTCCCCACAAAAACTGTCAGTAAATAATGAGTCATGATACAGTATTTTGTAACTTTTCAGAGAATTATTTTCTGTGTAACTCCAAAATTCTGTTGCAACTAGTAAGTTTAGACAATGTTCGCCAACTTCTGCCTTGGGTGTTAAAGAGTGAACCACTCAGTTGAAGCAGAAGAAAGCTGAGCTGACTGTTTTTGAATATAGAAATGTCGCAGTCTGCCCCAAAGTAAACAGAAATTGGCAATTTGAAAATGTCATCAATCGAGAGCTTTCAAAGGTGTTAAATATTTAACTGTAGCTAATAGACTGCAAAGCAATGTTGCTTGGCCAGATGCATGTGCTTTTTATTTCTCCCCGATCGTTCTTGGCATCTTCCTGTAGCTTCACTCAGCTCTTCAAACACAGAGCAGGCCTGACGATGGCAAAGGCAACCTGATTCTAGAAAACTCCAGGGTTAGCTTAAGGAGAGTGCTTTATTTATTTTTTAAAAAATATATTTTATGGATTTTTTAGAGGAAGGGAGAGGGACAGAAAGTCAGAAACATCAATGAGAGAGAAACATCGACCAGCTGCCTCCTGCACACTCCCCATTGGGGAGGTGCCCACAACCAAGGTGCATGCCCTTGACCAGAATCAAATCTGGGACCTTTCAGTCCAGAGGCCAACGCTCTTTCCACTGAGCCAAACCGGTTCTGGCACAGGAAAGTGCTTTAGAAAGTAGGCTTTGGTCTTGGGTTCAAATTTCAGATGTGAAACCTAAAACCTATGTAACTTAAAGCAAACTACCTCATCTCTGTAGTCCTCAGTTGCCTCATTTACAATGTCTTATCCTATATAATAAAGAGGGAATATGCAAAATGACCATTACACCATCACAAAGATGGCAGTGCCCACAGCAAAGGTGGGAGTTTCCATAACACAAGATGGCTGCACCCACTGCAGAGACTAAGTTCCATTAATGAGCCTTAAGAAGCAATCACACGGTACTGGGCTGGGGCAGGGGACCTGAACTTGTGCCCCCATCTGATGAGGCTTGACAGAGGACCTCAGGCCACGCCCCCAGTCCCCAGAATCAGGCTGGTGTACCTCAGGCCACACCCTCCACCTGGCAGGGCTTGATAGAAAACCTCAAGCCGCACCCCCACGCCAGCACTGGGCCAGGGGACCAGAGGCTGTGCCCCTGCCACAGTAGGGCTTGACAGGGACCTCAGGCTGTGCCCCCCCCCCCCCAATCTGGCAGGGTTTGATGGGAGACCTCAAGGTATGCCCCTCACTTCGGCGCCAGGCCAGGGAACCCAAGGCTGAATCCACAACCCAGTGGGAGACCTCAGGCCAAGTCCCCCACCCACCAGGGCTTGAAGGAGGACTTCAAGGTGTGCCCCCCACCCTGGTGCCTAGCCATTGGCCTGAGACTGTGCCCCTTGTCCTGAGCCAAGGGAACCTCAGGCTGCATCCCCATTCCCAGCACTGGGTGACCTGAGGCTGCACCCCCTGGCCCAACAGGGCTTGATGGGGGGCCTCAAGGTGCAACCCCTGCCCCAATGGAGTTTGATGGGGGACCTCAGGCTGCTTCTAACCTGGGCCAGGGGACCTGAGGCAGCATCCCCAGCCCCGGTATCAGCCTGGAGGACCTGAGGCTATGCCTCCTGCCCAGTGGAGCTTGACTAGGGTGGGGATGGCTGGGTCTGGATCTCTCCCAATGGGGGTAGGGCCAGCTGGGTCTGGGTCTTGTGTGATTTTTGAAGTGCCTTGGGTGGGAAGGGACTTGATTCTGGGTCCTGCCACACACCCCAGATTCTACAGGAGGAAAATTTTCATATGCATTTCACTAATTTTCTTTCATGTCTGACACTTCTTTTATAGAGAAAGGGCAAATAGGAATATTAAAATATTTCCTCTAATTAATCCCTTTTTAATGTGCACAAATTTCATGCACCAGGCCACTAGTAAGTGGTATAAAAAGAGATCATGGGCATTAGGTACTTAACATTGTGCCAGGGATACTGTAAGCCCAATAAATATTGGCAGTAAGTACAATGCTCATCATGGTTTTGTTACATATTGAGTGTTTTCCCTTTTCTAGGCACTCAATTTTGCTGTTCTTCATTGGCATGCTCCCTTCCTGGGGCTTTGCATGGCTGTCTCCTCTGAAGGCCTTGGCTTGTCTTTCCAGTGTTAGCAGTCATTCCTAACCCCACTTCCCCACTGCCCCCCCCCCCATCTACTTACTGTAACCAAACTTATATTAAGCATTGACTTTATAAACTTGATGTTCTCCCCAAGACAAGTGTGAGCTCCTTAAAGGAAGGGCTTTCTCTGTATTTTTCAGCATGAACTTCCACAGTCCAGAAAACGGCATCGCTCAACAGGGCCTCTAAATAAATGCTCATTGATGAACCTACTCATTATAATTATGGTGAGTATACCTCTATAGCAACTTATTTAATTTATGCATTAGGATATGACTCAGGTTACATTATCATATTACTAAAAAGCATTCCTGAAAAAGCTCATCCATCACCCAGACATTATACATGACTTCTACTAATTTTAGCACCAAGTGCATCACTAGTGTCTGGGATTCTAGTAAAAGTAATATGCTAAGGGGATCTTGGAGAAAGTGTACACTATTAGCATAAAATTTCCATATCAAGTTACAAGACTCTGTGATAATTTCCGAAAATAACTCAGGTCTTTCAGAAATGGCTCTAAGAAATGAGATAAGAGAATGTCCACTAATCCAGGAATGTGGGTGGAGATGATCAAAGACTTTTCCCTTCTTCATGAGAACTTGACCTTTAGTGAAGGTTCTAGCTTTGTCCCCTTTCATCTGATATATACCAAAATATTTCCTGTGATTAACCCCCTTTTAATTTGCACAACTTTTGTGCACCGGACCACTAGTAAGTGGTATAAAAAGAGATCATGGGCATTAGGTACTTAACATTGTTCCAAGGGCACTGTAAGCCAAATAAATATTGGCAGTAAGTACAATAATCAGGAATGTGGGTAGAGATGATCAAAGTCTTTTCCCTTCTTTATGAGAATTTGACCTTTAGTGAAGGTTCTAGCTTTGTCTCTAGTTCACCTGATATATAACAACTATGTTACTTAGGAATAGTACTTATAAAAAAAATGGCCCTGATTGACAGATGGAGTCAAGTCTGTGAAAAACAAGAAATAAACTATAAATATCTGGAAAAATTTTTATAGTTTTTGGGTGTCTCCTGAATGCAGTGACCTTTCTGTCATATACCTTGTCATATAGTAGGTCAGCTATGCCCATTGATGTATCAGAAACACTGGATGTTATGTTATGGGGCCTAAAACCTCTAAGCCAAGGTAGCTCTGCTGACTGCCTGGTTTGGAAGTATCTCCTTGTACCTGAACTGTCTGCTCAGGCAAAACCAGGTATGTTTCTGCCTGAAGAAGAGCCCTAAAGCTTCTATGCTGGGAAGCTGTGGTTTTACCCTACACCTTTCTAATGAAGCTAATGCCAGTAGGGCCAATGGGAGTTGTTATGGACTGAATGGTTGTGCCACACTCAATCCCAATTCACATGTTGAAGGATGTTGAAGCACTAACCCCTAATATGATGGTATTTGCCAGTGTGCCTTTGGGAGGTAAGAGGGTTAGATGAGGCTATGCCAGTGGGGCCTCCATGACAGGATCCATGTCCTTACAATAAGAGGAAGAGATAGGGGCTCACTGCCTCCCCATGTGAGGACACATTGAGAAGGTGGCCATCTGAGGCCCAGGAAGAGGACACTCACCAGGAACTGAATCCGTGGCACCTTGATCTTAGATTTTCCAGCCTCCAGAATTGTAAGAAATATATCCCCGTGGTTTAGGCCACCCAGTTTTTGGTAATTTCTTAGAGCAGCAGGGTGTGAGTGAGAGCAGTCTTTTGAGAATCACTGCACAGTGAAGCTTAACAGGTAGACCCCCTGTGGGCAAACCAGGACAGGTATGGTATGATGGCTATGGAAATCACAAATAATATTGATAATATTTTGCAAAGGGGTTACCTGGTCAAAGCATACACTGAGCATTAAAAACAAAAAACAAACAAAAAAAAGAAACTGAGAAAACCAGTGGAAAGAATGCTACTTCAACTTCTAATTGGCTAGGGAATTTGGCAGAGAGAGGATTTTACAGCGCCCACGAATCCTTTCAGTCATACAGTGGAGCTTTGGACTATTTTTAATTTCTGCGGGAAATTTTTGGAGTATATAAGCTAAATAAAGGAGTTGAACTATGTACATAAGCTAAATATTAATAAATATAGTAACCAAAGGGGCACTTTACTCTTTTGTCTTAAAACAATCTGCATTTCTTATTATCTACTTTGTTTTTGCTAAATTATTTATTAAAGTGCTTTCTTTGGAAAGATAAGCAGTGTCCTAATTTCTGATCTACTATTAATATTATAGACTGGGAGACATTAAAGAGAAAAGGCCCCACGGTGAAAGTGATGAAGAGTAAGAGCTTTGAATAGAAGGAATTCTGACTTTTTACATTAACTCAAACTCTTCTTAGGGCTCTTTCATTCTTGAAAGGTGCAATAAAAAAACGACACAGGAGGGAGTTGAGAACTCCAGATTCGTGGATAGGATTGGACAACCCATCAGAATGATGCTGTTATCAAGCACCTGCTCCTCAGCTTTCCAGGAGACGGGTCCTCACTTGAATTAGAAGGAAGAGACTAGTGAATCCTTGCAGAACAGACATTCTGAAATCCCATTCCTTCCCCTGCCACACCCAATCTCTATTATTACAGCACTGCTTGTTTTTGTATTTTTCCACATAGAAAATTATAAGAGAGTATACTCAGACTTCTTATTTCTTGTTTCCTTCTGCACCTACTGTCTTTTAATATTCCCAAAGCATAGCTCCTCAGTCACTGCCCTTTCAATTGGTGCCTCACTGCCCACCACCAGATGTCCAAAGTTAGATGCTCATAATTCCAATCCTTTATTTCTAACCATGCAAACTCCAATTGATACACAAACTCCCTATCAGACACCAGATAAAAGTGAACAAGTGGGAGATACTGGGATTTAGCTGTTTCAAATCTGAATGAGCACACCTTGCACAAATCTTAATAATGTCTATTTTTGGAAGAAGGGGGTAAGATGTGTTTATTTCACAGATAGCCCAAGCCTAAGAAATGCTGATTTCTCTGTAGATAAGAGCAAAAAAAAAAATCCATATGCAATCATTTGATAGTCATTCAATGTTAGTTGATTTCATCATTTTATCATTAGTGGCATTTTATTAATAGTTTTGGTGCTTAGTTCTCAAAGACCACTGAACAAGGACTGCATAAGAGGAAATACAATGAGTTCTATATGCAAAATAGTGTCAGACATGGTATGACTCCGCCTTCCAAAATTTGATTTGTGAGTCATTGCACCAAGCAAAACTGTGCTTTTGGAAACTTGGACTGACCTTCCCTCCAAAGTCCTAACTTTTATGAGACTAAACAAGGTACAACCAACTCTTAACTTTTATTGTCAAATCTAATCCAAGTGTGATTCCACCCATGCTGAACATTCATAAGGGCAGGGAACATTTACATTTTCCTTATTTGGTAGCTGAATATTTTGATAGCTTCCCTTTAGTCACCATCCACATTCCTTTCCTCTCAATTGGAAATTTCAAAGGTTGACTTTTAAAAGTTATTTGTTTAGTTGTTTTCATCTCAAAGGGCAACGGAACATAAAAATGAATGGCACACCTTGTGCAGCAAACACAGACCCTGTAATCTTGGGACCCTGAAAGTCTATCAAGTTCGCATGGCTCTCATTGAAAGGCAGCACAGTGTTATTATTCCCTGTCGCCTGCCAGACAACTGAGATGATGGGAGAGATGAATCCAAAACACAGCACTCCCTGGTTCAGTTAGCCACGAGGGACAATGAGGCACAGTCCTGAATCACTGAGACATTTGATCTCGGGTTCTGCTGCTGTGGGAAGTCTTCACTGGAGAAGGAAACATGGTCCAGCACTGTGCTCAGAGCTGCGAATCCGTCTTCTTCATTTGTGTCTCCAGTTAGTTCACTGACTTATTTTATGAGCTGGCATGCTAATTATTTTCTTTCCAAGTGACTGAAACACCCTGCTTTAACAAATTGTATGTGTGGTTATTCTGGGTTAGGGGAGTGCCAGCTGTCTTTCAGTGCGTGCATTACATTTAACATGAAACACATAGGACCTTCGTGTCTGAGTCCAAAATGGATTGCTGAGACTACGGGCACAAGACAGGGAGCACTGGACATCCTTTCCTGCCAATAGGGTTGTGTTTTGTTTGTCTTTAATTGGTCAGCCAATTGTAAACCATCCTAAGAATTAGAGCTGCTTAAGCAAGTGTCACTAAGGCTGTAACCTTATTTAAAAAACAAAAAACAACAAAACAAAAACAAAACAAAAAACAACAACAAAACATGTGGGCAGAATTTATTTTCCAAAAGAAGTTGGGTATGTGTCTGTTAGTAAACTTAGGTTGTACCCATGGCATAAATGAGGCAGATCTAAAGAATAAAAATAAGTAACCTATTTACTTCATATCCATAAAAAAAATAGGTGTGTGTGTATGTGTGTGCGTGTTTCCCCTAAGAATAATTAGGATTGGAAGACAGAAAGAAGATAGATGGCCTTTGCTTTGGCACTAGTCTTTGTCCCTAAATAGGTCGGCTGTCTGTCCTAGTTTGCTCAGGAATGTCCTCGTTTTAGCAAGCAGCCTAGACTTCCTCGGTCCCAAGCAAACCAGAATGGATAGCCATCTCTTACCCACCTGTTGAATAAGTGCAGATATCTTAGCCCCAGAAGGTCTGGGGTAGAGGTTAAGCATCTGTTATTGTGTCATGTTTCTCTGGTGATGCTGATGCCTATCAAAGGTGGGAAATATAAACTTCAATGTAGAGGATAGAGGTATGCAGGAATCATCCTGGCCAGGCCTGCATTTATTTAAAGGTGGTGTATGCATGCCAATGTCTGCCTTGAACTTAATTCCCATCTGCTGGAGGTGCCAAACCACACCTAGAATAACTATAGCATAAAAGCAAAAACAAAAGCAAGTGCACAAGTACAAGAAAAATGCATTAATTAAAAAAAATATGGTAGGGGAAAGGGTTGGGGAAGCAGACCTGCAAGCCCATTGTTTTGGGAGCAGAGAAAGGGATCCTGCCAGACTGAGCGTTTTTCCTTCGGAAACCTTTGCTGCTCTGGAAGGCTCCTTTATTTGCCACAAGAAACAGCCACTCCACTCACAGCAGCTTGTGTTTCTCTCAGACTTGGATCATTTTCCCGGGTCTTTATTAAGACTAAATAAATGGTGTCAACTTCAGAAAGGGTAGCACATTCTGTTTAGAGAAGTGTACATTCCTTCATACTATTAAACTGTGATAACTTCTGGCGAGAAACATATATCCCTCTGCTCTCTCTACTCTGAGAAGAACTTTTCCTTCTGTTCTCACGTGGTCATTAAAGAAACAAAGACTACCATATTTAGGGAAAGACAAAAGGGCATGCTTTTAGGAAAATATTGACTTAGAAAGCCTTATCCCTGAGAAAAAGATTGTAGTGCAACGAGCCAATGAAAAATTCCCACTGAGATTTACAAGATTTAGAAATGCACTTTTGTGCTTATGTTCACATGTCACTTTAAATGGGCCCAGAGCATTAAATCTATGCTGACTTTAGCTGGTGGCTGTGTTTTGGGAAATTATGGTTTAAATCCCACTTTTGTAGTGGGGAAAAAGTAATCCTATGAAGCTGCCTGGTCAGGCGTTGCTAAAAGAACATCCTTTCATGAAAGAAACATTGCAGGGAACAAACAAATAAACTACCACCCAAAGAGGAACAAAGACTCTCTGAATAAATGATTATGACTGCATACAATCACTCCCTTTTTCCCAAAAAATATATTTTATTGATTTTTTACAGAGAGGAAGGGACAAGGATAGAGAGTTAGAAACATCGATGAGAGAGAAACATCGAACAGCTGCCTCCTGCACACTCCCTACTGGGGATGTGCCCACAACCAAGGTACATGCCCTTGCTCAGAATCAAACCTGGGACTCTTGAATCTGCAGACCAACGCTCTATCCACTGAGCCAAACCAATCAGGACACTCCTTTTTTATTTTTTTAATAGTATTTGTCTTTCAGCATTTTCCTTACCCTGCTTTGCCTCATCATAATTTTTACATTTTCCTTATTCCCTAGATGTAAGCTGCTGTGAGGAGAGAGGATGTGTCTGATTCATTCATTCATTCATTTAACCAATATATACTGAGCATGTGTCAGGCTTAATTCTAGGCCTAGGATACAACAATGAATGAAATTCCAGTCACTGAATTATGGTGACAGCCTTGGGAAATTAGGATTTTAAAGCATTCAAGAAATTATGATGCCAACTATAAGGAACAGATAGACTGTGACCCTAAAAACCTAATCTTAAATGGGCAAGGCAGAATCCTCGGGGAAAATGACACAAGCAGAATCATTTGTTCTGCAAGGTAGGAATACTTGACTAAGGGGTAGAAAGAGCAGTGCTCCTCTGGCTGGGACATAAGTCAGAACAACAAGGTGACAGTCAAGGCACAGGCAGGTCCTGAGCTCACCGTCTGCTGTGAGCACTCAGCTCTGTGCCCTGAATGTGGCACTCACTCAACAATATGAAGTTGGATCAAAGTGTTTGGGAAAACATGTAAAGTCAAAAATGTCCTTCAGATACTTTTCAGGTCTCTAATCACCCTTAATTTTCTTACGCTTTATTTTTTCTGGTCCTCCTTACTCAAGAGCTAAAGAAGCCAAATCAGTGAGGAAAAAAAAGCTTACTACAATTTTGCTTGAAGATGAGTTACATTTGTTTAACAACAGAAATCCAAGGGACATCAGATGTTTCCTCATCTGTGTTCTATACATGCATGAGTTGAAAGTCAGAGTAAACATTTTTTAAGCTCAGCAAATTTTCCACTCTGCATAGGCCAGATGTTCCTGCTAAACACTAAGCTGGTGGTTAGTAATCAGGCCCTTCTTTGATGGTAATCAGTTTTTAGTGATCAGGGAAAGAGTGTTTCCAATAATTCTGCCTTCATTTATGACATGGAGCATACACTTAATTTCATCAGCTATACGTTGAAGCAAGCATTTTGCCATTTCCTTGTAAAAAGAAAGCCTCAACAGCCATTCCACAAATGAGCAAAATGGGGCTATTTTAGCTACAGTTTCCAAGTAATTTTGATTGAAGAAGTTTTCTGACTATTAGGGATTCCAAAAATATTTTTACTTTGAGGCACTACACACTAAGTGCAAACTTAAAAAGTGATTCAGAACACTGATAAAATATACCCCCATGTTAATCTCTCCCCCACCCCGTTTTTTAAGATTCCTTGGTATAGAACTGCAGCTCATTTTGCTTTCCTTCTTTCAACAAAATATGATTTTCTGGTGAAACACTTGTTGCTTTTTCATGGCACATTAAACAGAAAATCTAAGTCTAGAATACAGCTGCTGCTGCTCTGATAAGCAGCCAAAATTATCTCAGAAAGGAGTACCTTCGTAATGTCACATCTCTTTCCAGGCAGTAGCTTCCCAGTCCTATAATGCTTAGCATACTGATTATTTTAAAAGTAACAATTATGTCACTGAGAATTAATGTTCAAGAAGTGATAGCAGCACCAGTTCCAGGGAGCTTAGCCCAAAGCTGTGCAGACAGTGCATTCTGGAGCATTGCGTTTTGTTTGTGAATCTACCAGGAGTGTCCACTGAGCTAAGATGAGTGATTCCAAAAGAGCTGATTTTTCCCCCACCAGTAACAATTATATTTACTAGGTCTTAAGCAAAGCTTGAAGAGGTAATTAAATATATGGGGTTTATAATTTCATGAGAATGAAGGCAATCACATAAAACACAATTTTATAGGATGGTGTTTACAAAATGTGCAAAATACAGCGTTGCTTTTGTAATAATACTAATGACAAATACCTCAACACTGTTAATGACGGTTTGATAAAGAAAATGCTTCTTCCTTCACCAAACTCAAGTCCGTTTAAAGTAATTTTCATTGGTCATAATGTGATACACTATAAAAATGACCTTTTATTTTGATGAAATTAATTAACTTGGCTTTTCAACAAAGGAGAAGTGTCAGACTCCCAAACATATCCAGGCAAAATCCTGTGTGGATGGCACTACAACCCAGTCATTTTTCCAAATATTTCACAGACGTCTTTCAATTTCTTGATTTCATTTTTTCCTCAATGAAGGGAAAAAAAAGAAGAAAAAAAGGCTTGATATGCTTGATCTACTCCTTTGACTGAATGATCGACTGCAAGCAGTTGTTAAAAACTTAAGAGTTAGATAGAAACAGAAATCCCTGCATTAAAATGTAAGCACCTTAAAACACAGATTTTTCTCTTCTTGCAATGCACATCAGGCCCCACCAAAAATGTAGACCCCCACAGCATGACTTGAGTGAGCTATTAAAGGGCCAGGGCCGGTATCTGTGTTGCAGTTACTTCAAGCTCATTTGTCATTAAGCTGATATTGCACACATGTAGGAGACAAGATTGCCTTTGGGCTAAGAGGGTGAATGTACTTTTTTTTTTTTAATCAAATCAAAAATTTAACTTTCAGGAAAAGCAATACAACTTGAGAACAGCACAGTGTTGTTTTTGGAGGCACAGGCTCATTCCACAAACGGAACATTCTCTCAACAGGGATAACAGCAATAATTCCATATTTAAGAGGTCGGGACTAAAATCAGATAAGACACCTTTGGGATCCATTAATTGTTCTGTTTCTCTGTGTCTCTAGGGTACCGTATAATTCATCATTGTGAATTTTTATTAAATGGGACCATAATTACTCCCCAAAGATTAGCCTACACGAAGAGTAATGCATGTAACCTGAGGCATATATTAATTTTGCAGGAAGCTTTGCCTTCTCAATATGATTCTATCTTCTTGAAGATATATGAGTGAAAATGCAAGTTATACTCATTTCACTTTTAAAAGAAAGTTTACATTCCAAATAACATTAATTTAGGGGAATAAAATTTATATCCTTGTACATTCTATTTAAAAGCATCTTAAATATATGTTCAACCACTTTTCAATGCTTCTTCATAAAATATGATAGATGGTGATATTTCTCATACTTAAAACTAAATAAGTTGCCTTTCCAGAGACTATGAAAACATTATAATGAAACGATACTATTACATCTCTTTATTTTTATAGTGTCATAAGATAGATAATGACCTATAAATATGTATATCTATTCCAACTACATAGATATATCTAGATACATTTAAATAGACCCATGAAAACATATACTAATCACTCAATTTTTATTTTCTACTAGCTTTGGTTGAATGACTTGCTTCTAGACTTCCAGGATATTTTCTCTGCCTTCTACTTTTTTGACTTTGGCCTTGACCATGTGCCCCTTATACCACTTACCCTAAATATGGCTGTGTTAACACAGACCTGTCGTTGTTCTGGTTATAGCTGGCCTCTATTGTATGTGTATTTCATGTATGAGAGAGTGTGTGTGTTTATTCTCTTCAAAAATAACTTTAACACGTAAAAACCAATTCTAAAATAAAGCTACCATCAACACCCTGGAGAGTATCAAATTTTGTACATTCTTCAGTGGCACTAATTAATGTATTGTGAATAGGTCTGAACCAGACACAGTATACTGTGGTTTAAAAAAAAAATGTTTAGAGCTAGCAAGGTCCATTAAAAAACACGCACACAACTTACATAAGAAATTATTTTAAAAGGCACATTAAAAATTTGGCATGACCAATATAACAAAATAGAATCTATAATAATAAAAGCCTAAGCAACCACTGTAACCGAACAGATGACCGAACAGGCTGCATGGGGTGACCAGGCAGCAGGGGTATTAGTGAGGGGCCACCAAATGACTGAACAGCAGGTTGCTTGGTGTGACCAGGCCTGCAGGGGGGGCGACAGGGGCAGTTAGGGACGACCAGGCTGGCAGGGGGGACAGTGAGGGGCAATCAGACCAGCAGAGGGGGGCAAAGAGGGATGACTAGGCTGGTGGGGGGGCAGTTGGGGGCAACCAGGCTGGTGGGGAGCAGTTAGGGGTTACCAGGACAGCATGGGGAGCAGTTGGGGACTATCAGACAGGCAGGCATCTGAGCAGTTACAAGACAGTGTTCCTGGATTATGAGAGGAATATCTGACTGCCAGTTTAGGTCCTAAGACCTCCCTGAGGGGTCCAAGGTTGGAAGAGGGTGCAGGCTGGGCTCAGGGGAGCAAATCCCCCCTTGCATGAATTTTGTGCACTGGTCATCTAAACATAAAACATCTTAAAACTGCAGTTTCTTTTTACGCATAACAAAGGTAACATTTTGTAAAAATTGAAGGGTTCTGATGTACTGAGAAGGAAAACATTTGTGGACAAAGGGTTTGTTAGGTATTAGGGTTTGGGAGATATAGGTTAGAAAACCAAATGAAAACTGGTGTGTTTGAAAAGACAAAAGAGGCACACTGGGCTTTAGGTGTTTAACTAACTGGCCAGGGAGGAACCTATTGAGAAAACTCAAAATTTTCAGTAAATACTTAACCTATGATGCAAGTGCAAACCATAAAAGAACAATAGCAACAACAAAGCCACATAGTATGAATAGTGGTTTCTGCCATTCTATGGGAGGAAATTACATAGAATATATGTGATAGATGTTCATGCAGTGAGATCCAGGAGAGATCACTGAATTAAACAGAACACTCAGTTCACTGATAACTCTTTGGGGGCTATCCGGCTATAATGGGAAACCTCTATAAGAGATATCAGGATAACACTGGGGGCCACTCAGGGTCCTGCCACATGGGAGGATAGGGGCCTAGAATCATTTCTGGACCTCATTCTGAGAACTCTATTAAAAAAAAAATGCCTCTAAACACCGTCCTGTCATAGGCTGAATGATAAGATATATGATTGGTAGAACTATGTTATCATTTGCTCGGCACAGTGTGGAGACTCAAGAGTTCAACTGATTATGACAACAAAAACTTTGTGCTTACCACTAAGTGAAGTGCCATCACTAAGAAGCAACCTATTTCAAAGCATCTGGATCACATTGACATTATGCTCAGTCGTGAATTGCGGAAGTAATCAATATCATAGTAAACTGTCTAGTCCTAGTATATCAGAGTGACTCTAAATGAACAGTTGCTCTTTATTGATTATCCTATGAAGAAAATGGAGAATTTGGGAAATAACTGACTTGCCTTAGTTGCAGTCAAGTTATTGAGAAATGAAAAGTATAAAGCATTCCGGCTAACTGGGCCTCCAATATAAATCTTTCCCAAGGTGCAGTCTATTACTCACAGCTTGTCAGTCTTACCTCAGCTGAAGGATTTATGCCATGTCTGCTTGGCACAGGGGCAATCTACCATAATTACCTATGCTAAGAATTGCTCTCAAATAGCACAAATGGTGGGTGGCAGTTATGAATCACAATTAGCATGGTCGCCAATCATGCAATGAGCAAATTTATCTATGTGCCGCCACATCAGGACCTGAGTGAGAACAATAATATGGATTTACCCATAAATGCCAGTTAGGTTGCTTTAACATTTTCATAATATTTTTGTAAAAAGCTTGTGATCTTTCCTTAAAGGTGACAGCTAAGTATAACCTTTTATTTTAAATCCCCTTACTAGTCCATGAACCTCACTCGGCTCTTGGTAGCTTACTGCTCCTTTACCTCCTCATTCTTCCAGGGCCTTTGCATCCATCTTTACACCGCCATTGTGGGCAGATGCCTGGGTCCCTAGAGACTTGCTGTTACACTGACCAAAGGTCAAGCAGCATTTATGAACTCACACCATCAGTCGTAATTTTGACCAAAGGATTCTTGAGAGAATGACTGTTATGCTTCTAAAGGCAGATAACAGGAAATAGAATATCAACAAAATAGTCTGTCTTTGGAGGCTCTAGCATTTCAGAACCGCATAAGGCTATTGTTGATTTCCAAAGACAAAGGGAAAGCTATCTCAAATTTGTCATTGTTTGGTCATTATAGAAATAAAGGTCTGTCTTTAATCTGCATGGAAGGGGAAAGGGAGGGGAAAAGAAGACTGAACTGTCTTAAGCTTGACCCAGAGGTGAGGAAATAAGCTTCCTGTAAATTGAAGATGTGCCTCCGCATGCTAGTTGGTAGTCTGTCTACATTAAAGAATTAACTTTCAAACTCTCTGCTCACATACTACATAGCAGAGTTCATGTCCCTTAAAATCAATATTTGCTATATTTTACATGAAAATAAAATTAAACCTTTTTTTTTTTAATATCAGAGAGTCTATAAACCAGTGCCTAACATAAAATTACTTTCTGACAATTTTACTATTGCCTGACTTTGCCACTGCCTCAAAACTGATCATTTTCTTCCAAAATAGAGAAAAATAAAAGAAGGTTAGGAGAAAATCTTTAATGAAACATAAATTCCAAAAGTTTAAAACAACATTTTTTTTTAACTCTGCAGAAATAATAATGCTCATATATTGAAGACTGATACCACGCTGTAATCATAATCATTGTTGACATGAAGGAAATCATACTTTGTCTTTGAAATGATCATATCCTCCGTGAAGAGGCACTTAAGAACAATAGCAACAATTTACATATTTTAGTGCTTTTCATTTCAATGATTTTTTATGGTGCTTTGCAAACTTTAAAGGATGCTGAGCAATTATAACTCAAAGCATATGTAACTAGAGGAACAAAAAAGCAGGTTTTAAATCCAGTGAACAAATGAGCATGCAATCATTGGCAGAAATTTTTTTAAGTAACTGCAGGAGAAAGCATATCAAAGGTTGTTCTATTGATTTACCTCAGTACACAAATACTGAGTATACAAATACAGTATACAAATACACAGTATATTTTACTGAGAGGTGAGACTTTGAAGTGGCAGACTGGACATGCTGAGAATAGGACAGGCATGGCCTTTCCTCCCCTAGTTTTGTTGAAGTATAATTGCCAAAAAAGTATAATATATTGAAAGTGTATAACGTGATGATTTGATATACATATACATTGTGAAAAGATTCCCACCACTGAATTTAATAAATACATCTGTCACCTCCCATATTCACCTTTTTAAAAATGTGACAACACAAGTTCTACCCTCTTACCAAATTTCAATCGTAATATTCATTATTTTCAACAGTGGTCACCATATTACACTTTATATGTGAAAGCAAGAAAAAATAATGGCATGGCCTTTTATAGGTCTTCATGTGCAAAGAAGAAGATGGGTCTTTCTCTGCCCACAGTTCACAGTTGGAATCTATGCAGCTCATGCTCAGGGTGACCTTTCTAAGCTCCGGAGCTGTGAGTTGTCTAAGAAACAACCCAGCTGCCAGAGGAAGCTCACATAAAGCTTCCTTCTAGTCCAGGGCCAAATCAAGTCTTCTCTGACTCAAGAAGAAAGGGCACCTTTCATTGGCCTCCTGTCTCCAGATATACTTAAGGTATAATTAACTCTAAAGCTCCAATTTGTCTATTGGGAATTTTTTAATCCCTAGAGGAAGCATACCATGGTGGTCAAGAGTATGAGCTTTGCATTCAATGACTTGGTCCCAGCTTTGAGCCTGCTTTATCTTAATACCTCTAAGCTTCAGTGTTGTCATGAGTCAAATGACAATGATGCCACCTATTTCTTAAAGCTTGACATGGAGACATGCACAATGGACAGCATTAGCACAAAACAAGGATGTGATCATCTCTCCGGGAGGTTAAAAAAAAGCATAAAATTTATCTACCAGAGGACGTGATGCTTGAGCTAGCTCTTGCAGGTTGTGGGGAGATGGAGTATGTAAGTTCAGGCAGGTGGTTACAGATAAACAAAAGAGAAAGAAAGTGTGGCATGTTTCAAAATGGCTAGAACCTAGAGCTCAGAGATGGAGGGGCAAATAAGTGGGATAGGGACTGGGATTAGACATAAACACAGGAGTCAGATAATAGAGAGACGTGCATTAAAAATTAAACATACAAACAAGAACACAGGAAACTAGAAAATAATGACACAACTAGGGGATGCCAGGACATTAAAAAAAAAAAAAGTGAAGTCAACATTAGCAGGGTAGCAATAGCTGATTCAGTGCTAAACATCTACAGACTTATAGAGCAAGGGCAGGCATTTAGGGCAACCCTTTTATGCCCACGGGAAAAAGAACAAAGTACAGACCTTAACATTCTTAAATGAAAAGACCTATACACATAGATAAATATAAAGAACGACAGGGGGCTCTGCTGGCATGGCTTAGTGATTGAGTTTTGACCTAAGAACCAAGAGGTCAAAGTTTGATTTCAGTCGGGCTTATGCCAAGAATGCAGGATCAATCTCCAGTAGAGGGTGTGCAGGAGGCAGCCAGTCAATGATTTTCTCTCATCATATATATTTCTATCTCTCTCTCCCTCTCCCTTCCTCTATGAAATCAATAAATATATATTTTAAAAAATGACAGGGGGGTTTTTCTACTCACATATAAAAGTTAATATACATATTCATAACTTTTAGTACATATTAATTCTCTGTGTATTATCAAAATGGTCAGGATAATATGTATATTTTAGACAAATTAGTATATAGAATAGCAACATATATTAATGTGTATATAAATAGGATATGTGTATAGATACACTTATACAGGGTGTCCCCAAAAAAGTATATGTGAGGAGACAGAGAAAGAGAAGGAATATGCACTCAAATAAGAAGTTAAACTGGGGAAAGAAATAAAACTAGATGCATTAGCCAAGACTTTCTTCTACAATTCCTCAGTCATGACATTTCCTACTCAGGGACCTCCCCTCTATATCAGAATGGCTGCCCCTCAGCTTTCCTTATGCCTCTCTTTGTTTCTTTTTGAATCTGAAAATCAATGTCATCTAAGAGTTAGCTTATATGAAGTTCTCACCTTAGAACCCAAAAATGCAATGTGAGTAGATTAGCAATTTGAGGCACAAATTCAGTTAGTATGGTTGAACTACTATATTCACAAATCCAGTATTAGGGATCAGGGAATTAATGCCTATAAATAGAGAGAGAGAGAGAGAGGTGGGGGGAGGGAAATATTCTATGAAACGACTGCTCATAAAACAAGTGACTGGATCTAATTTACACCCACAGGACACTAGTCCTGGAGAGGGCCTTGGCCATTACCCAGCCTAAGCCCCTGGGAATAATCATTGAAATAGAAAGTTTAATTGTTAATTTCCTTTTCTATATGAAATTGCACACTCTGGATAATATGTGTATTTTAGACATATTAGTATATAGAATACCAGTTCTCAAAAGGCAGCTTATCCAGCCCAATGGGAAAGGTTTATAAGCAGTATTTTTTGGAACAATCCCTAGTACAAGGAATTCAGACCAAAAAGAAAGAATCTCTATAGTAAAGCTTCCTTCAAAATCCCTGCAGTCACTTCTCTTCTGCTGGACACAGAGCAGTCTAGGAGTTGAGGAGTTGGCCTGGAGGATTTAAGGGATGAGACACAGAAGTACCGAAACCTAGACAGAAATAAAAAATGCAAGCTAGAGAAGTAAGCCCTGAAAGTAGAGAAAAGGGATGGCCCTGTCTGGTGTGTGCAGTTGGCTGGGCGGTGTCCTGTGCATGGGAAGATTGCTGGTTTGATTCCCAGGGCACATGCCTGGGTAGTGGCTCATTCCCAGAGGGGAGCGTGTGGGAGGCAGCTGATTGATGCACTCTCACCTCAATGTTTCTCTTTTCCCCTCTCCCTTCCTCTCTCTTAAAAAAATCAATAAAAATATTATTTTAGAAAGAGTAGACATATTTACTGAACTTCAGGCCAAGAGGGGTAATTATGCTCTGAGCTTCAGAAGCTGGACAAGAACAAATGTTTCTGCTGCCTCTCACTCCTTCCATAGACACAGTTAACGTGAAACTACGCAACCTGCCACGATGCCTCCCACACCCGAATTCTCTGTAACTCACTCACCACCATGGGACTCCAAGCAATAACTTCCTGTGGGTGTCTCTGAGAAACTCAAAAGCCCAGGTGCCCCCTCTAGAATCTATTGACAGATTTTGTAGGGTAGTTTCTGTGCCTTAGAATCTTCAATCTTTTGTCCCCAGCATGAAGTTGCAGAATCAGGGATCCCAGGGTTCACATGAACCAGGTTTCAAACAGCAGACTTACGTGGAGAATCAGAAACCATCTAGAAATACAGTGCAGGCACTCAGGGCTTGGTCCAGAAGGTTTAATTTCCACATGGGGAATTACTTGGTAGGCTTTACTTGTTTAGCTAATTAGAGGTACCTGCCATAATTATAAACATCTACCTGTAGAACAAGGGAGTCGTAAAGGGCTTGCAGTAGAATCTTTGCAATGTAAAAAGTGCCGCGGAGCAATGAGAGTATGTTTTTACAAGCTCTATTAGACGAGTTATGGAATGTAAGCCTTGAAAACCAATTTTACATCCCCCCAGAAGTGCTCTTGTTTATTTGCCGAGGGGACAGCTTTAGTGCTCACAGTTTGCAGGACTTAATCTCCCTCTCCCCGTTGAGCCTCTAAAACAAAACCATCAACTTACCAGTGGAACTCTCAAAGAGCGAGTGCAAATGGAAAGATTGGGAAGTTTGAGTCAAGAAAAAGAAAGCAATCCATTTCTCTCTGCAGTGTCTGCCATGCCCTCAACGGCGGGAAAAGACAGTGCTGCATTCATAACACTCCAAAGATGAATAGCCATGGTGTAAAAGTAAGTGGCATTCCCATCCCACTGCCTCAACATTTGGAAAATCATAATTAAAGAATAAACAAAACACTCCAACATCATCTGGCAGATGCACACATCTTGAAACTAATGATAGTCAATGAATGAAGACCTGGGGCTTTCTGGGCAGGAGTCATCAAGTGGCCAATGGGTGATCATTATACAAAGCGCTCCAGCTTTATGGACAGCCACTTGCCCCAATGCCTCGAAGCATGTTTCTGTCGTTAGAAGAAGCTGCTTGCTACTTTCAAAGAGGAGTGGGACTCTTCTCTGAGCTGTATGGCTGGATGTGGGTTCTGTGTTTGTCACGAGGATACAAGATTCTTCTAGAATTTAGTGACAGGGCACCAAATATTAAGTGTGCAATTCAGTCCTGACAATAAAGTATTGCCTTGCCCTGGGTGCTAAAGGCACCTCCACAGAACACTGTCCTCAGCCAGGGTGAAACTCAGATGGACTCCTGGTGATATTTTCTAGGAATACTGCCGCAAAGTGTCTCTTAAAACTTACTGAGGCTGAAAAAAACAAACAAACAAAAAAACAAAACAAAACACACTCATACATAGAATGTTGGTAACACATACACATCTCCCACTGGAAATGTAAACTATTTTTCTCCACAACAGAGGAAATCAATTTCTGGGATAAAGTTCTTGGTGGAACAAAAGGAATAAGAGTAGAGAATTATTCCGGCCCATCTTTCTTACACAAAGATGATCTGATGCTGTAAGTTTCTTCTAGACTTCAAAACAAAACCTTCTCTCCAGAGCACATGGTTGAATGGTGCATATCCTATGTCCATCACAAACTCTGTTTTCACAATCAAATAAATGTTTCTTTGGAAATGCTAAGAGATAATATTGTTCAATTAGAGAAGAGTAAGTAGCATGTGAGACCAAAATTCCAAGTAAATGAACTGTCTTCACAGGTTTTAGAGTCTCCTATCAATATTCTTTTTCCCCTTGAACAGCAGATATTCAAATGCCCCAAGGTTCTAAGCCCACTAGGGACATGAGGAAACAAACTGATCCAAATGTGAAGTGCCAGTGTTCCCCAAGGGTATCTATTTAACAAAGATCAAATGCTCGGGTTAAAGTGAATTTCTGTGAGTGAGAAGGATTTCAAATGACACCAGGGCCTCTCGAGAGCTCAGATCCCTACGATGTAATCCGTATTGACTTCCCCTGCATTCCTACCACAGTGAAAATAGCTGATCATTTCTTGTAGAGGAAGCAAAATGATGCTTTTTCTGCACCAGACACTATAATGGCCAAAGAGAGGTGCCAGCAAAATGTTTCAACAGGAAGAGGCTGCTGCTTGCAGGGAAAGTTCCTGCTGGGTGTGAGGGTACAATGCACTACCTCCTGGGGCTGGGCCCAAATCTTACACATCAGAGTCATTTCTAGTCACCTTGTAGATGAGAATTTCTTACGTAGAAACAAATAGACACCCTTATGCTGTTTTTTTTTTTGTTTTGTTTTTTTAAATCTCTTGATTGAGTCTATGCATTTTGACAAAACAAAACAAGCTACCATGAATTAAGGGATAAAATTAAATAATTTTGCATCTTATTCCTCACAACAGCACCTCTTTGCATTTGAATCCTAATTAGTACATAGATGTGCAAAATGCTATCTTAACACTATGGAAAATGCTTGGTATGCATATGAATTTTAACCCATTCCTTGCAATCAAGTCTGCCATTCCCAGAGGTCTGTATTATGGGATTACTAGATTCATGTCCATATTTTGTGGTAGCCAAGTGGGTCCCAGGAACTCTCGGGTTGCCTCAAAGGTTGCTAACATCAAATTAAGTCAGGAAAGAGAAATTCAAATGAATATATAATTAATTATGGTTTTATTTATAAGAACAATGATTATTCCAAATATAGTTTTTCAAGAATAAAGAATTAGCTCTACTTTATGCCTTTCTAAACATCCTTCTATTTAGTACTGCCATGAGTTTTGCTCCTACCATTAACTGCTGATATTCTGGCCCTATGTGTAAAGAAAAAGAACATTCTTTAACATTTGGGAAGAAAGGGCACCCTTTGACAGCCCTTTTCCTTAATGCCCCCTGCAACTCAGCCATATGTGTCATTTCTCCCAGGGGAACTACGTGATTAACTATTCAACTCTGTTAGCCTGAGAAGTTATTTTCATTCTAAAGGCACGCAGAGAAAGGGCTACAGGCATCTTTGAAAATATCACAGTCAGGGGGTGTACCAGGATTACACCAGTGAGGAAGGAAAGGGAATCAGAAAACAGCTCATCAGGTTGCCAAGATTCTGCATTTGATGGATAACCTCAACATAATTTATGTTCTAAGAGTTATTAATATACTCCCTTGACTTTAATATGAATATTTCAAAACACCATGATTGATATTCTAGCTTAAAACAACACATTCTATTTTTCTCCAAAAAACATCTTCATTGGGGATACTGGAAGAGTAGAGGGTATCTCATACTATGCTTTAATTCTTCACAAGAACATGAAAGCTAAAATGCCAGAAGTGTGTTTTGTTTTGTTTTTGTTTTAATTTCATTGAATTTATTGGGGAGACTCTGGTTAATAAGATTATGTGTTTCAAGTGTACAATTCTATAACACATCATCTAAATATTGCGGTGTGTGTTCACCACCCAAAGTCAAGTCCTCTTTCATCACCATAAATTTGCAGAAGTTTTACATGATGCTGATCCAAACACTCTAGCTTCCCAGAAAGCTGTGAAGCCTCCAAGTAGCCAGCCAGCCTGCCTTCTCCTTCACAAGCTCAGTCTCCTTGATTCTGTCAGGCAAGTGTATTGACTGACACCTGTTCCAATTAGTGTTGTGTTACTGAAGATAAGCATCAGCAGGAAGATTTTGCCTAGGACAACTTCATTTTAATAATAACCCTGCCTGATTGTTTAAAACACACACACACATACAAAAACAAAAACACACACACACTAACAATGTATTATAGTTACCATATAAACATCCACTGCGGTGACGTGGGTCATATTCTACCAGCACTGAGTAATAAAATATTGTGGATAAGAAGGTAATAGGTCTCTTGCTATTTGAATCACGGGAAAACTGAGGCAAGAAACATCCCATCATGTTCTGGACAAACCATCAACAAAGCCACCTGAGTGGAAACAAGTACTCCCAATGTTCCTGCTTGGACTCTTTATGGGGCTTAAAAATAGGGGCAAGGGTTAATTCTTCTCATTCCAGATGCAGAATGAAAAAATAGCTACAAAGGGAAGACTGTCAGACACTCCCAGTGCAGCTGACAATTTACAGTTAATGTTGTACAACCTGCTGAATACACCTGATCATTAGCTCACACACTTCAGCAGCAGATGTGACAGCTACTGTGCCAGAGGCTCTCAGGCCTCAGCACAACCCCAGTAATTGTCTCTTGATAAAAGACATGTAGTCCGGCCCATAAATGTCGCAGCCATCACGGGCAGGAGGAGGTCCTGTAGGGCCGGGGCCTGTGAGGATGACAGGAGAGAACACATTTCTGGAGCTCCTCACCCACTCTGATGGGTGCCCTTTTAAGACTGCAACTGGGCAGCCAGGGACTGCTGAGCTCCCCATCAATAGCACAGCAATCAAACCTTCCCCACGGATGTTGATTAGATTCCAGAGCTCCTCAGCAGCTCAAATTATACTGTAGCCAGCCAGCGGTACATTATAGGCAACTAAATATTTGTAAATGGTGCGCTGGGTATTTCATTCTTTAAAAAAAAAAAAAAATGTAACACAGAGAAAAGCAACAGCTCATCACTTGTGTGAAGAGCCCAGCGTTTGCCTGACAGAACATTGGAAACTCTTCAGCCTTGACTTGCATAACGAGGGCCCTGCTGAGCCCCTGAACAGGACATGTCTAATACACTGTGTGAAGTGCACTGCCCACGAACATTAGCCCTGAAAAAACATCAAACCACTGGGTATCGCATGTGGTTTGTGATGGCTCGTTTACCATGGAAAGAACTAGGCAGGGTCTTCTGACCTCAGTTAGACTGGAAAACATAAAACCTGAGTGGTATTCTACTTATTCAGAACAAACATACCCGAAGGACCCAGATCACATCACAATCAGAGCTACAACTAATTCATAATTCTAGACCCTTATGCTCAGTATACCCATCAGAATCAACCTGGCTATTAATACTATATTAGAAATATTGTCAGAGAAAAAAGAGCCAGAGAGAAGTATTAGAGAGCATATCAAAACTACACTGACATACAGATCACACAAACCAGAATGCTGTGACTGAAATTCAAAAGCGAGAGGACAGAATGGAAATGATAGTAAAGGAAGGTGGTAGGAAACGGAGTGGGGGAAGACAGATTCTCCCACTAAAAGTAGAGTGGACTAAACCCACAGGAACAAAGCAGACATCGTTTATTTCTGAAAAGACCTAGCAAAGGAGCAATTCTGAGACCAATATATAAAATCATTGGAGAGAAACTATAAAACTCTTTTTTTTTTTTCTCAGAACTCGAAATCCAATGACTAACACAGTAAAATATATTACATCATCTATCTGCTGTTGGTGATGAGGCCATATACCCTACATTCTTCTAATTTAAAATAGAGAATACTGAAAATGAGCTCCAGTCTGCCTCCATTCCCTCCAGCCTTGCTTTCTGTTAATTCTAAACATTTCAGATATATATTTTTGATAGTACTTGAAACGGATGGGGTCTGGTCTGCCCAACCCAATCAGGGCCTATTGGGCTGGGCCAGCCTGAGACAGGGATCACAGGCAGTTGGTGGGCTGGCCCTGCCCCCTATTGGGGTGGGTGGGAGCAATCTGTGGCAGGACTGGCTTGGGTGAGGGGCTGCAAATGGTTGGCAGGCCCTATCCCCTGGTCAAACTCCCTCCTGGTAGAACTCCGAATGGAGGGAACAATTTGCATATTAGCCTTTTATTATATAGGATAGGCTCTGAATCACTACCAAGGGACCAACTTGTAATCACCATGGTGGCAGCTCAGAAAGTGGGAAATTAAATCTTTACTGAGTAGTTATCCTGTGCCTGGCTTGGTGCCCACCCAACCCCCAGTGCCAGGAGTTCAGTGATATGTTAAGCTGGAGGCTTTAAAACTAACCAAACATGTATCTAGTTCTGATCTTATATCCAGTGACACAAACAAATGTGTAGGATTTTAAACTAATCTGTTGAGAATAAGTAGGTTATGCTGGGGTGTGTTTATTTGTTTTTAAATCTAAACTGTGCTATCTTTTGCACTGAATATATCTCCATCTGCTTCAGGGATAATATATTTTACAACAAATTGGTTTGAAATAGAAAATATCAACCACCACAAAGTCAGACTTTTTTATTTGTACAAGTATAACCCTGACAAAATTATTCTTGGGCTTACATACCTAAATCTAAGGTATATAATGTGATGATTAGAAACATGTGCATAGGGCAAAATGATTGCTACAGTATGTGTATTGGTAACATTTAAGACCTACTCCCTTTAAAACTTTCAGGTATCTAAGCCCGCTGGTATTAATCTTTGCTAGTTCCTTCTCCTTGACCCAAAAGGTCCTTTGCCCTCCAGATTCACTATAGATAAATTTCACTAATTTTTAAAAACATTGTTTCAAATCTATTTATCCTGGGATGCTTTTCCTACCATTTCATCAGATGAATTTTTCTCTCCCCTTAGTCTCCTCATCAGTTATTATCAGGCTTAAGTATACACGACCTTCTCTAAAACTTTGTGGGGGTTTTTTTGGTGTCAAAAATTTGGAAATTTCAGAATACCTCTTAAAAAGAAGAATGCCATTACCCAAAGTGCAGTCCAGAGTTTAGAACTTATTAAATAGTGTTTATAAATTTTTACTTTTTTCACATTCTCTCTCAAATGGAGTGGTTTTAAACCATTAAAATTTGTTAGAAACAAAGCAAAAGTTTGTCCTTTCATTTTGCATTTCTTTCATTATTAGTGAGTTGAATGATTTCAATGTGACTACTGACTGGCCTCTTGACTTTTTTTTTTTTTTTTTTTTTTTTTTTTTTTTTTTTTTTTTTTTTTTTTTTTTTTGAGGGGCATAATATCAGTTTATGGGCTTTGTTTTTTCCCTTGGGAATGTCGTGTTTTATTATTAATATTTATAGAGCTCTTCATATATTATGTAGATCATCTTTATATTTGACAGCCATATTTACTGCAGTTTTTAGGTTTTGTCATACTGCTTTACAACTTAGATGTAAAATATTTAATGTAATCTAACAATAAATTGAGACTCTTAGTATGATGATGAGTTGTGTTGCAAAAACCCTTCCTCATATAAGTACTGACTAAATAGTCTTTTAAAAAGCAGCAAAAGTCAGAGGTTAACAAGAAAAGCATGCAAACAAAACCAAATGAAAAAATGCTATACCACAAAAAATGTAGAGGACTGAATTTCATGGAGTAAAATCTAAAATTGACAGTCCAAAATCTGTGAAATAAAATGATAATAGGATTGAGATATCTTTTCAAAGAGATAAATAATAGGTGGAAAATATGAACTATAATATATTATTAATAGCAATTTAAGGTAAAAATAATTAAAAATACACTTTAAAATTGAGTAAAAAATTTAAATAAATCATGTAAGAAGTTGAGATATCTAAAAAATGGAGATTAAGACTCAATGGGCATTAATAATAATAATTTTGAAAGAAAAATAGTATGTTGGCTAATATTTCAGAACTGAAATAAACAGGACTAGAAATTGTGGAGGGCTCTCTGGGAAGGCACCTGGGCATTTCTTAATTATTGTCAGCGGAACCCAGTGGCCTCAGCAAACCCAAGCCCTGGGAACATGCCTTGCCAAAAGGGTAAGGGTATTGTCAGCTTGACCTTCATTTCAGCCCTTGGTGCGGGGAAGTGGTTTTGATATCTAAATCCAGCCTAGCACCAGGAATGCTCAAGGCCTACTCAAGAATGCAAATGATCTCCTTTTGTCTTGATGATTTGGTGAAACTTACTGATATATGGGTTTGCGATATAAAATAAACTCTCTGGGTCACTGTCCCTGTCTCTCCATTAGAAGAGGATGGTGGTCTTACCCAGTCCTAGCTTTTTCTTTCTATCTCTGTGTCTTGTCTCTTTCTTTGATTTCTCAATCCCCAGCAGCCCCCACTCAGGACCTGGCCCTGCTCTCTAGCCTCGCTGGATGTGAAAAGAGAGAAATACCTACAAGAAATATCATTTTTATTCCTATGTAATATTTTACAACTAGAAACTAAATCTAACCCACTGCTTCATTTTAAAGAAGCAATACAAAGAACAGTATTCTATGTGCTTCTAAAAAGAAAATGTAGGTAATATATATGGACTATAAAACAGACTTATCGGTGTTTTTCTATGAAAAATCAAATGTATGCAAATAATAGAACAACATATATTCAAATCCAGGATATTATTAGTTTTCATTCATGAGTGAAAACAAAAAATATTTCTACCCGAAGAAAATTCACTAAATAAAGATATTTACTCCAACATCTGATGGAGAATCTACACCAAGTATTACACTAATTACTACATAAATACCAGAGTAAACACTACTAATTAAAGATGTAAGTAAAAAAGAACTCTGCTGATTAATGTTAACAATATTAACTAATTTAAATAATTGTTGAATCCAGATATTTATAAATGAAAGCAGATGTAGGAAGAGAGTTGCATACAAAGCCAAAAAAACCAAAATTTCTTGTCATTTATAAAAAAACATAATATACAGAATTAAGAACATGTATACTATTCTGAAATAGGCATCAACAATAAAAAATTAAGTGACAGTCATTTAATAGTAGAAGAAAACATGACAAATCCACACAAAAATAAAAAATATAAGAGAAATCCTAAATTACAAAAATATGTACAAATACAAAGCCAATAAGCAGAAGCAAATAGAAAAATAGACATTTTAAAGTGTGAAACTGTCTCCCTCAACTCATTTAAAAGAGATTTTCATAGTGCATTGAAAAAGTAAACAATTGGTTGCTTATAAAGCAATGTGTTAATAAAAGGCTAAATATAAGATATTTAATAAAGAATGTCAATCACATCTGAACAAAAGAATCATATGGTTGGTATTACTAACCAAAGTAGAATTTAAGTCAATTAACACATTAGATTACAAAGGGGATAAATGGTGATGGACAAAAATAATAAATAAATATACATCTATTAAATTAAAACATAAGATTATTATATCATTATAGAATATAATCATTCATAAGGAAATCACATAATAATTCCACTCAATATCATACTTTAACACATTTTTATTTGACACTAGAAGCCTGCTGCATGAAATTCGTGCAGGGGAGGTGGGAAGTCCTCAGCCTAGCCTCTACCCTCTCCAATCAAGAAAATGTAGGTGAATGGATTACAAAAGGCTAGAGATAGTGCACCTGGCTATAAAGGTCGAGGCAAGGAAAAGAAGACAGAAAGATGCAAGTCAAGGGGGTGAAGATTTTTAATATACTTGGTCATCAGTGTTAAAAACCACAGGAGGGTTAAAAATCACCGCATATCTAACAACAAACCCATAAGAAAAACCTGAGAATAATACAGAATGGATGGGAATTAAGCTCCCTCTCAAGTATGAAATAAATCTGTTCCCCAAAATAGTTTTTAAATATTAGCAACTCAATGAAAAGAAAAATCAGAAATTGTATATGTTAATTTCACTAATGTAAAGTCAATTAAAAAATAATACCATTACATATCACCAAAAGACCCTTAAAATACTTAAGATTGGTGCCCTCAACATTTTGCTAAGGGCAGAAATAAATGTATCTTAGATGCATTCCTAATTAATTGCAGGGCTGACTATTACATGTTGAACAAAGTAGTTCAAAGAGTGCCATCCAGAACTTTAAATCTTTCTATTACTTAAAAACTAAAAGGAAAAAAATGAAGAAAAGAGAGAATTAAACATAGACCTGAAAATTTTGGTTATAAAGGAAAATAAAAGGAAGGAAATAATAAAGATGAAAGGAGCAATAAATATATTTGAAACCATTAAAAATCAGAATAATATAAACAAAAACTTGGCTCATTGAAGACTAATAAAACAGACAAATCTCAGGCAAATTAAAAAAAAAAAAACTTTAAAGGAACAAAAACTAACAGATAAGGAAAATGGAGAATGTAAGATCAGAGTGTTATATCCACAGTAAAAATATTGAAAATTATACAGAACTGAGGCCCAATACACAAAAATCATGAAAAAGTGCCTTCCTTTCCTTGGCTGTAACTGGCTTCCCTCTGGCGTCTGGAACAAGGGTTTCCCTAGCAGTCCCAGCTTCATCTGGAAGGAAATCTGGTCTAATTAGCATATTATGCTTTTATCACTATAGATATGTTAGGCTGATGAACAACTAAAACTAATAAATTGGAAAATTCTTATTCAATGAATGATTATAATTTGACTTATCTAGATAAACAGCATTGGCCACATTTTACAGTTAAGTAAACCGAGACTCAGGACAATTAAGATGAAGCACTTATTATATTATAAGCATTAATTGTTAGAGATAGCCTTTTGGACACCTTGGATTTATCGTTTCTTTGAAACCACATAATCAGCCATATTAACATCTGTGGGTTCTATCTTCAGATTTCCATAAACCAAAATCTTAAAGTCCAAAAATAAGCTCCTATTTATTCTCACATTTGCTCTTCCACCTGCAGTCTCTATCTCAGGGCAGGCACAAATCTGAAACCTGTTGCCCAGGCCAGACACTTAGACATTATTCTATAATCCAAAGTCCACTATTTCCCTCAACCATTGCTGGCAGCTGGCTACACTTTGTTTCATTTTATGCACCTCCATTCCATTCCTGTAGCTACGACTCTCCTCATATTCTCTTTGGAATCTGCTTTGTGGCTACAAAAACTCTCGCCTCTCTTTAGACCTACTCATTACTTTCTCTGCACTGAAATTAGCAGTATCTCCTGAATGCAAGTGCCTGAGATGCCGCTGCTGAACACTAATATTTTATTGATAATATTCTGATCATTTATTTGCACTCTATTTGAAGTCTGTTGAAAGCACTTGGATATTGATTCTGTCACCAGTATATTAATTTTCTCCAAACCTGATATCATTAGCACATTTCCTATCATTGTGCAGATATTTGATAAAAGTCGTGAACTAGAAAACATGGTGGAGAACATCAACCTCTATGTTGATATCAACACATTAATCAACCACTAGCATATGACTGTTCAGTGAGCCACAAATCTACTTGTCTGTCCTGTCATATGTTCCACATTTATCCATCTTCTTCACAAGGTTATCACCTTGTGAAAAATGCTTGCTAAATTTTAATTACACAATGTCTGTAACCTTTCCTTGAAGGACAATACACACTGAGCACAGATTATGAATTACGAAATCAGTATTTTAGGCCCAACTTTCCACTTGACAATGAACTATCTCAGCATATAAGAGGTTTCTGCTCAACCACTAAGACCATCAAGATGGAAGCAAGGCCAGCTTGTATGAGTTAACCTCAATCATCTTATTATTTCACTTGAACTCATTTTGCACACTTAGGTAGAATCCTATTATCTCTATAATTTTCCTACTTTAGATATTCATTCTAAATTGTCAGTTTGAAGACAAATCTTCACAAAGAGAAGCATAGGCACCCTGATTTATAGCAACTGTTAAATTTAGCACATGTTCTTTCTTATAAAACAAACAGTCCATGGGTTCCAACCTGGGATCTCGGGAGAGTCAACGAATCCTTTCATAAGATATAGCTAATCAAGAGCTCTCAAGGCAATTTGACATTTGTTATATTTTTTTCTTCTGAAATTGCACTATATTTATTTTTGTTCTGTTTCATTTTCTGATTCTGTTCCTGTTGGCATTAGAATATTATCTTAGGAAATATTATTTTTATGTAGTGGAAACTATAGGATTGGGAGGAATCATAACACATAAACAATATAAGATGAGATAGAATCACCTAGATAATATGGAGGAGTAGGGATGTGTATAATTGAAAACCAACAATAGTTCAACAAGTGAATTATACTAACACTACAATAGGTCAAGTAATGTAATAGAGTGAGGAGCACTGATTAGCTCAATCCTGTGTCTTATTTCCTTTCTTTATCCACCAATAAAATTATTTCTTTAAGAGACAATTGTAGAAACCAAACCCAGGCATAGGGAGATCAATACAATAAAAATTAGACTCTGTGGGGCTATGTTGTCTATATTGTAAGGAATTTCATTGAATAGCAGAGTTTGCAAGATAAGTCAAGACAAAGAAAATAAAGAGGGCTAGAAACTAAGGAAGAGGAGTCAGCATTCTAACAAGAAAGAAATAGCATTGCTCTCCTCTTCATGTATCATGGGTTAGATTAACAAAATCCCAAATGCATATCTATAACCTACACCAGTTCACACAAAACAGAACACTAATGTTACAGGTTTGGCTTTCTAAAAATTATAAAATTGGTAACTTCATATTCTAATTTTAAACTTAAAGTGATATTAAAACATGTTGCTTATTGCTTTCAAGTTAACAGCATGATTTTTGTTTTTTTTAAAAGAGGTAGTTTTCCCACATAAAATAAATGACCTTTTGAAGCTTTGCCTCCAAATTTATTACAATGTCCCAGATTTTAATTGGGATTGCAAAGTGTTGAGTTTTGCATTAACTCTTTTTGGAGCTGAACTTGTTTTTCATATACTTTAAATCTTTGTTCTTTGGAATTAGTACTAAATTCATCTAATCTACTTTGCAACCTGAACTGTCACTTGCTTTCTACTAAAAGCTTTGAAATATGATCAGGAGATTTTATCTCATAACGGATTTGCATTGTTTAGCAAATGTGATATTGTCAGAGTACAACAAAGCAACTGTAATATTGCACTGTTTATCAATTTCTGCCCCACTTATCATTCTCATCATGTTATGAATTCCTTCTAGCAAAAAGCTGCCTGAACTTTGGTCTGATTACAGAATGCTGCTTCTTGACCTTGACTTCTTCCACTCTTTATTCTTCATTGCCACACATGCTTTAAGAAAACACTTGTCCACTGATTTAGACTCTGACATTGGAAATGTTTATAAAGTAAATAACTTAATTTCAGCTGCATGTTCAGTTTAGGTGGTGACTTTTATGTATGCTAATCAGGAATCATTTTTTCAGCACAATGATTGCTTAGCACATTTTATTTAAAATATACATAAACAGTGTATGACAAATGTAATTAAAACTGACCATGAAATGCATAAAGATGTCCCATTGCTGTCTGTGGCTTTTGCTAAAAAGCTTATAATTTTTTAAATGCTTTCTATCTGCCTTATTGGTTATGGGACACAAATATTTAATAATGTAGGTCACTTGTAATTTGAAAGGAATAATAAAAGTTCCAAGTACAGGGAAACATATTTCATCTCCTCTCAATTAGTTTTTAATTCAAATTCAGTGAGGTCTTCCTATAGTGCCCTATAAGGCAAGGCTCCTCTCCCAACATTTTATGTCACCCTCCTCATTTTATTTTTCTTTATAGTATTTCTTACCATCTACCAAATTGCTTATTTATTTTATTAAGTGGTTAAATTCCCTCCCTTAAAGTATATAAAAGCCCAGTGACTGGAATGGCCAGAATGACCAGAAAGACTGGTGGCTATGACATGCACTGTGGCAGCCAGCCAGCCTGATTCTGGCCTCTGATCAACTCTCCGCCAGCTGGCCTGGCCCCCAATCGCCTGGACCCTTATCAGGGATGGGGCTGGCAGGACAACAGCCTGCGGCCCCTCCCCAAGGCCAGCCCTGCCCATGGGCCCAACTTGTGCACAATGTCATGCACCAGGCCTCTAATTGGATTATATACTCAATGCAGTCAGAGTTTCCTTAGTGCTTCAATGTGCAGTACCTGGCACATAGCAGATAATTGATATACATCTGAAGAATCAATCAATAAAAAGGTACTATGATAATTTCTTATGAACTTTAACAGACACAAAACACCACATTTTCCCTTTTAAATATTGCAAGTATAATTCTCAAGGGCCACATTCGTTATGCTTATAGGGAGAGAAAACTCATATCCTACTTAGTTTGCTTCTCTTATCTGTTGTCCAGGTAGAAAGAAAAAAATGTCCATTGTTAGATCTATAACAATTTCCCTCGTGCAGTTATGCACAATTCAACTAATAGGAAAGGCCAGGTGGACCGTATCTTTCCCACTTCTCATTACCAAAAGGAAATTTCCAAGAGGAGTTTCCTTTTGTGTCATCTTATCTCTGACCTGCAGATTGGGCAACCAAACAGAATATCACTGTCATTGTATCTCAATTGAAAAAAAAATATGACTATTAGCATTCATAACTATTATATATGTATGTATATTATATATATAATTCATAACTTTTATATATAATATATACATGCATATTATACATAACAGTTATATGTATACACACCATAATTGCGGAACCTAAAATTATTCTGAGTTCTTTTAGAGGAGACACTAGATACAAAAGCATGTTTTACATGAACCAGAAAATTCATAAAGCAGTGACTTACAAGGGGGAGGATGGGGAGGGAAGAAGCATATGCCTTTTATAAGCAAAATCAGAATCATTAGAGTCCAAATTTGCTTTTCTTTACCTTCAAAGTGCCCAGTTCATAACCTGAGATTTTGATAAAAACCCTCATAAGGGATGCTTTATATTCCCTTTTCTCTATTCTATACCCCCTTCCCCACCACCACCACTCTTTATTTTTAAGAACCATTGTATATGAGAAGAGTTGATGATCATAATTTTAACCATGGCAATTGCCTGAAGAATGAAAAAAAAAAATGCTGACTTCTCTGGCTCTATTTTAAAGTTATTTCTAAGTGGATATATGGAATGATTGGTATATGGATTTTAATTTGTTTTAAAAGTAATTTGAGAAGTTATTGTCTCAGAAGACTTAAAATTATAGGAAACCAATATATGAAAAAACAAATTATGTCAGACAATGACCCAAATCACTCTTTTGGTCACTGTGCTTACAGAAAACTTGATCATCAATGTGCAAAGCTGGAAGAGATGTTCTGAAAATATTCTGAGAATAACTGCTGTCTACTGTGAACCAAGGATATCCTTTCAGACATTCCATCAGTCATGACTATATATTGAAATATCAGTATTTGGCAGGCTTTGAGCCATACTACATGAATCATGGGTATGTTTCTTAATTTAGATGGCATCATGTTGATATTTGCAAAAGACAAAAACAGGAAGTAGACTGATATCACAGGATGTAGCAAGTCCTTGTCAGAGAAGTAAAGAAGACAATAGTTGCAGACATCTCTCTTCTAAAGATATGGATGACTTCAGTGTTCTGGGCATGAGTTTTAGGTTGCTTCAAGTTCTAAGGTCGTATTATTCTAAGTATATTTTTAATGCATTTCTGTTTGAGGATGAAGGAAAATTGTATCTTGGAAAAAGCTTCAGGACTATTAGCATCATCAAATACCCTAATAAGATGTCTAAAAATTAGTATAATGCTTTGTCCAAGCTGTCTTCTAGAAAGTATATTATAAATCAACATTTTCACAAAATAGAAAAATTTTACAGTAACATACTCATCCATTTAACTTGTCCAGTATTAATGCCTTCACTGTGTTTTTCCCCCCACTAATTAAAAAAATAATTATTCACTTTTGCCTCCTTTTATTAAAATCGAATGTTCTTCCAGATTGAAAGAAATCTATCTTGACTGGGATCCTAGTACTTACAAATAATGTTTTGTTCAACTCCTGTGAACCAAACCTAGCAACATATGCAGGAAACTCTGATGAACACATCCATAGTGAACAGCAGAAAGAAAGAAACAACTGTAGTTTCAGGGAAGAGTAAAAGTCAGGTTTATAAAGAATGACTATCATGGCATCTTAGAAATTGTAGAAGGTACATCCAGCTCATTTCTGAGTTCCTTTCGTGTCTGCTTTCTCAGAAATCCATTCAAACTTCAATGGTATACGTGCCTTTCTTGGTTTTGCTAACAGAAGTGGGCATTTCCATACTCTTCAGGGAAGAGTAAAAGTCAGGTTTATAAAGAATGACTATCATGGCATCTTAGAAATTGTAGAAGGTACATCCAGCTCATTTCCGAGTTCCTTTCGTGTCTGCTTTCTCAGAAATCCATTCAAACTTCAATGGTATATGTGCCTTTCTTGGTTTTGCTAACAGAAGTGGGCATTTCCATACTAAGTGGGCATTTCCATTTCCACACTTCAACATATATCAGACTAAACAAGAATATTAAGGGTGCATTTTTTGTGACCATCACAATTTCACAAATGCATGTACAAGCCATCCAAGAAATGAATTTAAAGATACATTTAAACTGCTAAATGCATCAAATTCATTTGTTGTGGCAGATAATAGCATATGGATATGTTAACATGAAGCATCACACATTTTAGTTCTAAAAATTAATCCATACTTTATATTCTCTTGATTGTGCCTGGTATATATTATTATAACTGACAAATATGTAATTATTATGCAAAAATGAAGATAAAACGTGCCCCATCTCTCTCACCCCTATCAATTACCAGTTATTTAGACTGTTTTCTAATCAATACTATATTCATCACTATCATTAAAGAACAGTGGCATGCATTATCTTCAACTGAAAATTATATTGTAGTGTATTAAAAATAGATGTCTGTATATGGCAAGGAGACACATGAGCAAACCCATTACTCACAGTTCAAAGATGTCAGGGTTGCTGGTGCACATATTTAGGAGATTACAAATTGTTGCAAAAGTTTCCCACAGATTTAAAGTTTTGATATATAGCTATTTTGAAATTCCTCACATTTATCTCTAGTTTCAAGGGAGCTATTAATTTCCTAAGGGTCTGGTTATATTAATCTACATGTGACTGTCTGGGTCCCTGAGAGCCCTCGAGGACGTGGTATGTGTCTTCTTTAGCTTACAGAGATGATAAACTCTTCTGAATCCAAATGCGGTCCCGGAGCTGAGAATGCCAAGCGTGTGACACCCTCCTTACATTTCATTCCATTTAAGGATGCAGCAATACCCGTTTTAAGGTGTCACTGCAGTTCACAGAGGGGACAGTATGAGGCAAATAAACAAGACCCTGAAACAAGCCATTTAACTTCTGGTAAAAGATTACCTATGTTTTTCATAAGTAATTATCTAATGAGTGGATGTAGATACCTAGTAGAAGCAGAAATGGCACACATGAGCAGTTGGGAATTGCATGGCACAACCCAGCCATTCATATAGGCTGTCATACAGGAGTATGCCCTGGAGAGTGCCAAGGAAGCACTAGTAATATTATTATAATAATGATTATTATTTTATTTTCAAAAACTGACCAAACATTAAACTTGGAACTAGAAGAGTTAAGTGGAAACACATTTAGCTTTTCAGCTGAATCGATTTCATGAAAGACCTGGTAAAAGTTGACCAGAGTCTGCCATCCATCCCACATCATTTTCTATGCGACCTGGTCCCTGCATAACAACCCTCTGCAGTCCTGAGTGCAGAACTCATGCATGCATAAAATAGTCAGTATTTTTCTTTGAATTGTAATCAGCCCTATAGTTTTACTTTACAGTAGAAAACATGCAGCAGTAAATAGTTTAATTAAAATATAAATCAGCATTGCTCAGTGGTTGAGCATGTTCCCATGAACCAGGAGCTAATGTTTCCATTCCTGCTCAGGGCATATGCCAGGGTTGCAGGCTCAGTGGCCAGAAAAGGGCATGGAGGAGGCAGCCAATTGATGTTTCTGAATCTCTTTCCCTATTTCTTCCTCTCTCTTAAACCAACAAAAGTTTTAAATTGAAAATATATAAATGATAATCACCCATGGATACTTGTTGGTAATAAAAATATACATATACATATGGACAAAATATATTATGTCAACAGAAACAGACTATGTGTTAATCTTAAATTTGAGGAAAAAAATTAAGGTTGACTCAATAAATATATTAAGGAAAATATAAAGTTTGGGCTACTGTAATTTAATGTGTTATTTATTATCTGCTGAATCTCTAAAAGATTTCAAATTGCTTGTAACACATTTTCAACAATTACTAATATTTTCATGGTTTATCTTTACAAGTTTTGTTGTTCTTTGTTTCTTATAGGGAAAGAATAAAGGAAACATGTTATTTCAATAATCAAGCAATTGGTTATTTTGTAAAATGTTAATTATACTAGAACTCATTTTCATGTGCCTATTTTGGGGTCTATTAATTGGCTCGTTATTTTTAGCTTTACCATATCACCATGCACAATTTGTTGATTTTATTTTTTTAAATATATTTTATTGATTTTTTACAGAGAGGAAGGGAGAGAGATAGTTAGAAACATTGATGAGAGAGAAACATAAAACAGCTGCCTCCTGCTGGGTATGTGCCAGCAACCAAGGTGCATGCCCTTGACCGGAATTGAACCTGGGACCCTTCAGTCTGCAGGCTGATGTTCTATTCACCTAGCCAAACTGATTAGGGCAATTTGTTAATTTTAAATAGAGTCTATCTTTGAAATTATTCAAATGAATTATTAACACCTTATAAGCCTAAGTTTTGCTTTAGTAAAAAAGCAATGAAAAACTTTATCCCAAAAGGAGATAATTCTGAATACTAAGTTCCCAATAATAGAGCAGGGAGTGGAATTTCAATCCATCAAAAATACAGATGGCTGTAAATGCTATCCACCCCTACAAATGGAAGAACAAATCAATTCACTACCCACAGTGCTCAGGTTATACCAAGTCTAGTGCAGTTAGCGTTTCTGTTTAAATGATTTACTAACATCACTGGGAAGCAATAACTCTGTAATTGTTCCCACTTGTGAGATCCTGTGAACATGTTTTAATTATCAACAAAAGTAGTGCAAATTCAAAGTGATTTTAATTATTCCTAATTTGAGTTTTGAAGAGCTCTTTATGGTTCATTCATGGTTAATATCATTTGTGGCTTTTCTGTGGGATTCTGAGTATTTAGGAGACTTTCTGTTTTCCACTAAAACAGCATTTTCTCATTTGCGACCACATGGATGGATCTTGAGAATATCATGCTATGCAAAAAAAAGTCAGACAGAAAAAGTCAAGAACCATCTGATATCACATATATGGGGGATATAAAATCAAATGTAAAAAATGAACAAGCAAGACAAGCAAATAAACAAAAACTCATAGACAACAAGGTAACAGTATGGTGGTTACCAGAGGGAAGGACGAAGAAAGGAGATTTTACTTTGGGCGGTGGACACACAATGCAATATACATATGACCTATTGTAGAATTGTACACTTGAAACCTACATAATTTTATTCATCCATTTCACCCAAATAAACTTAATGCTAAAAGGGAAAAGAGAAAATTAAACATTTTCATTTTCCAATTCGTCTTTCTTGGGGCCTAAAACTGCAGTATTCTGAACATCTAAAAGCCCAGGTACAACTGTTATGAATTTAACAACAAATACTTAAACAGTGATAATGGACATGTCTCTTCATCAGCCATTCCCTTTTCTCCATCTCACTGAAAGCAATGCCACAGAACAGATTTTCTATGTCAGCCCATAATCACGGATGTATTGCTGCTATTATTTCTCTTTGTCACATTGCTTTGCATGTGTTCTCAGCAACAACATTCCTGATTAGCAAAATGTACTACAAGTTAGCCTCAAAAGCTTTCCACCTTTTCCAATCAACTCTCCCAAGATAACTAAGCTACTTCCCCTCTCAGAAGTTCTTTCTATATAAATTACATATGTGACTGATCAAATTTCTTCAATATTTTACCCCCAAACACATCAAAAGGACTACCCATTATTTCACATTTGGCTTCTGCATGTATTGTCCTACAACCCATTGCTTCATGTCTGTAGGTCTCACAAGTGAAGAGAAGCAGAGGGACAATGGAGAAGGGAGAGTTGGGAAGGAGCGAAGAATTAGGAAACCAGGCTAAGCAAGCCCTTGCCTAGTTAGCTGACATATTTGCCAGTCACTGTTCTTAAACATGCTGGTGGTTCTCCATGCTTATGGTAGGTAGAAATGCCCTTACCTTCAGCTCCCCAACTTTTCTGTCCCCAACCCTAATTTTTTGATTGCTTTACATCACACCAGGCCTTTCAAATATATAGTGAAAAGAACTATAGTATATACTGGTTGAAGATTAAAAAATTAAAGTAAAAAGCCTCTACCCTCAAATTATTAAGTTGCAGCTCTTACAGGATAATTTGATGATAATTTAATGAAATGATGTGCAGCATACTGATAAATGATACAGAATCTTGTAAGTGGGAAAGTTTGAATGTTTTAGTGGACAGAGGTTTCACATATCCAGGTAAGTAAACACGAAAGAGGCTTTTCTAGTACCCAGTAACATTTCTGTCAAGATGATCTTGTGAATGGTAATTTGTGTTGTTGTTTTTTAATGGGACTTTGGTGTCTATAACACATTGTCCATGCTCCTTATATAAAAACTGTAACTTAGTGTTGAATAATCATTTGGGGCATGCTCAAAATACAATAATATAAATAGCATCCCTTATTAATGGTTTTCTGGAAAACCATCAATCATGTCTTCTTTCTGATCAGACCATTCTTTGATACATTAGGAATTCTGATTCGCAGAATGATTAGTTCAGAAAGCAACTTTTTCTCCACTAGCACAGATAGGATTGGTAAGGAGGCATAGCCCTGAAATGTTCAAGTGGCATAGCTGAGGGATGTACCTGTTTACCTCTTACAATAGCCACATAGAAGAAAAGCTGTAGTCAGTCCTGGCAATGTAATAACCTCTAGCTTTTAAGTATAAAGTGGCTAGACAAAATTGGGATGTTTCATAAGTATAATCAGACACTGGATTTCAAAGAATTAGTACAGAGAAAATAATGAAAAATATCTCATTAATAATATTTTATTGAGTACATGTTTAAAAGATATTATTTTAGATATATTGGCTTAAAGGAAAAATGTTAAATGTAATTTTTCCTGTTTCTTTTTACTCTATGACATGGCTACAAGAAAATTTAAAAACTGTATACTATGCTGCAGCAGCATGAATGGGACTGGAGAGCATTATGCTAAGACCATGGTTGGCAAACTGTCGCTCTTGAGCCACATGCAGCTCTTTGGCCCCTTAAGTGTGGTTCTTCCACAAAATACCATGGCTTGGGCAAGTCTATTTTGAAGAAAAACGTTAGAAGAAGTTTACATTTTAAAAAATTTGGCTCTCAAAAGAAATTTCAATCACTGTACTGTTGATAATTGGCTCTGTTGACCAATGAGTTTGCCGACCACTGTGCTAAGTGAAATAAGCCCGCCAGTGAAAGAAAAGTACCACATGAAATCACTCATTTATGAATAATAAAGAACATTATAAACTGATGACCAAAAAGATAGATACAGAAGCAGAGAAGCATCAAACAGAATGTCAAATTAGAGCAGGAAGGCTATGGAGGGTAGTAATAGATTAACCAAAGGACTTGTATGCATGCATATAAGCATAACCAATGGACAAAAGACACTGGGGGATGAGGGCATGTATGAGAGTGGGGTGGGGGGCAATTGGGATATATGGACACATGTAATACCTTAATAAATTTTTAAGAATTAAGAAAAAAACTATATATGTGACTTGCATACTATATAACAAAGAAGTAATATGCAAATTGACTGTCACACCCTCACACAAGATGGCTGCCCTCATGTGGTCACAAGATGGCTGGCAGGGAAGGGCAGTTGTGGGGAATCAAACCAACAGGGAAGGGCAGTTATGGGCAATCAGGCTGGCAGGGGAAGGCAGCTGTGGGTGATTGGGCCAACAGGGGAGGGAAGTTGGGGGCAATTGGGCCTTCAGGGGAGCAGTTAGGCATCCATCAGGCTGGCAGGGAAATAGTTACTGGGTGATCAGGCTGGTAAGCAGTGGTTAGAGGCAATCAGGCAGGCAAGCAGTTGGAGCCAGCTGTCCCGGATTGTGAAAGGGATGTCCAACTGCCAGTTTATGAACCGGCAGTTGGACAGCCACTGAGGGGTCCCAGATTGGAGAGGGTGTAGGCTGGGCTGAGAGATGAATTTTGTGCACCAGACCACTCGTTGCATTTATAAAGGACATCCCTGCTATATAAAAAGACAGGATTTAAATGATATGTCTGTGTCTGTGATAAAACAAAGAGAGCAACTTTAAAAAATATATTTATTCAATTTGTTTCAGAAACTGCACTTATATTCTTAATAAGTTACTGTACTACAGAAAACATATACTAAAAGATGCTCTGCAGCTTGCTAAAGTGATAATAACTGGTTTGATTGCTCCAACACTGGGAGCCTAATGACAAAACCCAATGACTGCCGGCAACACAGCACAACAATCTTTTTAATCATATCTCAGTTAGCTCTAGAAGATTCTCATTTTAGGGCTCCCAGGGGTTTTATTGCTGGTCTTTTTCACTTGAGATTAACAAAATCCTGGTTCTACATTCATCTTCAATATGTGTTTGTTGCGGTGGTGGTGGTCTTAAAAGCTGCAGCTGTTGATAGGGTTGTAGGCTGCAGACATACCTGCCATAAATGTTATCCTACAACAGCACCATGGAAAACATTCCTGTATTGAGCAAGGGAGCTGGCCTCCCACCTGCCAGAGACCTGCAGGGACACCTGGGCATTACTTAGAGAAAGTGTAAGATAAGGGAGATAGAATTTTTGGCTTTTACCCATCAGAATTGGAAGACAGATATGTAAGATCTGGCTATGATAAGGAAACATTTGAAGATTGATTTTTTTGGGGGCCTTATTTAGACTGGATAAAATGATTTGCATATTCTTCATTTAGTCCTTTGTTCACTTATTTATTCACCAATAATCTTTTAATAATATATTTTATTGATTTTTTTACAGAGAGGAAGGGAAAGGGCTAGAGAGTTAGAAACATCAATGAGAGAGAAACATCGATCAGTTGACTCTGCACACACCCTACTGGGGTTGTACCTACACCCAAGGTACATGTTCTTGACTAAACTCGAACCTGGGACTTTTCAATCTGCAGGCTGACACTCTATCCACTGAGCCAAACCAGTTAGGGCTATTCACCTATAATTTATCATCTATAATGAGAAAGATGCTAGAACTATAGTGATGAAAAATATGGTATCTTTGCAGTCACAACCCAAATCACTTTCTTTGTTATTTGCAGAGTTCATTTTCTCTCAGATTCTTCAATATTTAGAATTGATTGTCAAGATTCTTAAGGGGCAGACATGTTGATAAACATCAGAATGCCCTAGCTTGGCTTTCCTCACTTTATATCTAGGTCCCCTTTATGTGAATATCCTATATTCATATACAGTCCATATACATATCTATAATCCATATGCATACCCATTTATAGCATATCTACCATTGGTACACATATCTACATCTACAACTATGCCTCTACTTAAAACATACACCATATATTTATGATTGAAAAATGTAATACTCTAGCAACTGTTCTGGTTATAGGAAACAAAGTGATATAATTAATATTCTTAGAATAGATTTATAGCCTCTACATCATGTGAATATAAACTAATTACTGTGAATGAGATAGGATTACTGAGTCAATTTTCAGCGATAAAAGAATGCTCCATGACAGGAGCTGTACTCTACCTAGAACTAAGGACTCAGCAGACTCTTCCAGAATCTCCCCTACACCCCATGGCTGTGGTTAGCAAGGAGCTGATGATACTGCAAAAACTTTTAAGAGTGTCATTGCCAAAACCGGTTTGGCTCAGTGGTAGAGCGTTGGTCTGCGGACTGAAGGGTCCCAGGTTCGATTCCGGTCAAGGGCATGTACGTTGGTTGCGGGCACATCCCCGGTGGGGGGTGTGCAGGAGGCAGCTGGTCGATGTTTCTCTCTCATCGACGTTTCTAGCTCTCTATCTCTCTCCTGTCCTCTCTGTAAAAAATCAATAAAATATATTTAAAAAAAAAAAAAAGAGTTTCATGATGTGGTATGGCTGTGACATTTCTTATGGGCATAAAATTTGGATCCAGAAATAGCCATAAAAGCTAACTTACTCTTTCATTGGCCCTAGTTCTGAAGCTCATTATAGAGAAAATAGCTCCCCTTTTTTTCCTCCCCCAGTAAAATGTCACACAGAGAACAGACATCATAACAATCTTCAGCACACTTTCTACTTCACTGTATCCTGTGCTCCCCCACAACACAGCACCCTGGGTGCAGAGGAACAGCAGAATCTACACTGGCTCTGCCCCCTCAGCCTTCATTGTGCCCTGACCTTTCAGGAAGGAATGTTGTCAACAGTCTGTAATGGCCCTCTCAAGTTTTACCACAAATTACACACTCCAGCGCGGGGTGAGGTCCTGTTTTCTTTCTTGTGCAGGCCACCTGCATCTAGTAAGTCACTCCCAGGTCATCAACTTTTTGCCTAGAGAAAGGTCGCAGTTAGAGACTTTCAGGTTCCAAAGGTAATATTTGAAGGCTGACAGAATAAGAAACGGCTTCCCTCCCTTCCCAGCATCTCTAGGCTTACTCCTCTCTCTCGTTGCCTGTTCAACCTGAAAACCGGCTGCACAGTAGAATTAACTCAGTGTGCTCTAAGACTATTGACAGCCTCAGGCATGGAGGGAGCTTTCCCAAGCACACCAACCAGAGGCGCCATCAAATGTTTTCTTCAATGAGCTCTCAGGCGGGCACTGCCAGTGAGTTACAATGGATGGCAACAGAGCAATGGGAGGCCCTGGATGAGGGCAGTGCCTGCTAACATCTCTGCTGGGAAAGCGCAGGGAGTAGCCTGAATCCATTCAGGGTCAAATATGCAACAAGGACATTTGTATAGTTTTGAAATGTTATGTTGAAAGAAGTAAAGCAGGTAAGAGTTTGTGTGTGATTTGCTGTTATATGTTAACACCCCGGTCTGTTTATAAGGAAGCTGAACATTCCTTAATAGATCCATCTGTCTTGTTCATTCTAAGAGTGCTAACCCTTGCACTTAGTGAATACATGGTATAGGAGTTTGGGGATGAAAACCAAAGACAGCTAGCTCTGTCTTAAAGATGGTGAAGAAAACCATGCACCAAAATATGATTGTTTAAATAAGGATGTTATTTTTTTAAATATATTTTTTATTGATTTCAGAGAAGAAGGGAGGAGAGACAGATGGAAACATCAATTGATCAGCTGCCTCCTGCAAGCCCCCTACGGGGAATCTAGGCCTCAACCAGGAATGTGCCCTTTATCGGAATCGAACCTTGGACCCTTCAATACCCAGGGTGAAGCTCTATCTACTGAGCCAAACCGGCCAGGGCAGTTAAGGATGTTATTGATATGTATCTTACATACAGAAGAAATCAGATCCATGTCCAGGTAAGTGAACAGCTTTCAGAGAAAGAGGTAGAACATTCCTAGTATCACAAAAGCTTTTTCTCCCCAATCATCAAGCCCCTAATAAGAGATTCCCTTTTCACTTTATGTGAATGAACTCATACAGAGAGGGCTCTTCAGTGTGCTTTCTATGGCCACCATCATGTTATGAGATGTAGCAGCTTTCTTGAATGTAGCAATTGTTCAGGCATTCTAATTGGCCATCCTTGAAAAGTTGGGAGGAGGGAGGCCACTGGATGGCTCCCAAGGAACTAAAGCAACTTTGGGGAGGAGGGGGGTGGGAGGGGAGAGAAAAGGGGATGTTGCTGATTTGCAGATCTCCATGTAAGTGACCTTAGAAGGGCTCAGGAATTTTCTCTGACATACCCTGAGGAAAGGAAAATAGGATTTTAGATTAGATTTTATAAACTTCTACGCTGTAATATGTGGACAAGGTCAACACATTTCAAAATTGTTTGGGTGAACTTTTTCCCATCTGGTTTGGGTTAGGGAGGTTATTGGCCTGGGAGTTTCAAACAAGGTGGAAACTCAAAGCCAATTTTATGGGTGTGAACTGAAACTGACAAAGAGCTATTTCAAACAGTCTGGTAGAAACTGGGGGGAACCTCCTAAAGGTCTGACACGAATGCACAGACATAAATATGTTGCTGTACTCCATGCAGGAATCCGAGGGTTCAAACAGAGCCACCAGGAAGAAAAATAAATAGCCCCATATATGGGCATTGTTTTGCTAGAGAAAAGTTATGCAGATACATATATATGGGAAAGTGTATGTAGATAATATATGGAAAAGGTTTTGATTTTGCTTCTGGGTGGATCCATTATCTTTTATGAAGTAAATGGTAGCCTGGGATATCTAAATATAAACAGGGCTAACTTCAGTTAAATATTCAGTGGGACAAAATGAAGAGCTCTAATTAATACAGGGGGAATTTTAAATATTTTCCAAGGCCCAAAATTGCTGGTTTGCTTGAAAAACTAAATGAAATGGAGTGCTGTTTTGTTTTTGAAAGTAACAATTTCACCATTAATCAAGTTATTGAATAGTGCATCCTTGGAAAACACTGAATTTTTTTTTTTGAATTTTACTAATGTCTGATTTAAAAAAAAATAATGATTGTTATAATCATCGGTAATGTGCAAGTATGAACTTGTGTTAAAATTGCATCCAGGTGATGTGACCAAATCCTCCCTAAGCATGGAAGCCCTTTAAGGAATGTTTCCCATGTATTTTCATTTCTCTGGGATCAAATTTATTCATTCCCTTTCATTTCAATCTCCATAACTAGATATAGCAGGTTGGAAAGAGTCGAATAGCATTCCTGTGTTTCTTTAATCTTCCCCTCTCCAGTTCTGCTTATTGGAACAACCTATAAGCCAAAAGGAGTTTCATAATAAGTAGTTGGCTTATCACCTTGGTCTTTCAGAAATCTGTTTAATGCCTTACAAAAGTCAACTCAAAATTAACTAAGAGCATCATATCACAGATTACCTATTGTCTTTCTGACACTTAAAAGTCTTAAAAAAAAATAGTCTTTGGCTTCGCATCCAAGAATGTTAGGTGCACTTGACCTCATTGCATATTATTAAACTATTTCTCAAAAGTTTATGAAATTTTCAAATGCTAATTCAACTCTCCAGGGTATATTTATACTTAAGGGAAAATTAAAAAATAACTAAATCAAGTTTGTTCAAGAAAAATGTTACACAACACTGTTTTAAGGCTTAGTATTGAACTCTATGGATTATATCATTAATGAGCAAATCTTATCCTTAAGTGAACTAAGGTCATTTTTTAATGTTAGGTTTCATGGACACACAGTCTTATTGTCTATAGAACCTTAAATCTATAAGTGCTATGTGAGCAAACTTTTTGCAGAAGGGGATAACAACATTTGCATTCATACTAGTACAAACATGACATCTTCAAGGGATGATTTTCATCGTGCAGCTATGAAATCAAGATGAATTGCACATTGATGAATGATTGAACCTTTAAAGCGATACACCAAGAACACATAATTTTGTGTAAATAAATCCTAGTAAGTGATTCAAAATACAACATAACATATCAGAGAAAAGAAATATAGCAGATATTAGAAAAAAGATATGTTCAATCCTTTATTTCTGAGATTACCTTTAAAATTAGTCATTAATCACTGGAAAACTATACACTAAATTAAAGTCAGCTGATAACAAAAATTTATGTATTTGAGAGCATAGCAGGAATATAATTTCTCCCCTATTGCTCTGGGAATTTAATTTAGAAACTCCTGAAAACAAAAGTATGAGATGAAAAATTCATTGTTCTTTTCTTCCTCAGATAGTTTATCAAGTTAAATTATGAGATATAAGTGACTGAAGAGCTTAGCCACATGATTTGACTACAACTGTTATCCACACAAATGATCAACAACTAGCTGTTTCCAAGAGTGACAATAAATTCAGATGAACAAACTTATATACTTTAGTTTTGTTTAAAAGATGAACCAAAAAGGAAAAATACCATCCCCCCCAAAAGCAATATCTGTCACAAATCAAAAGTAACTATAAGCAATTGCTGTTCTAATATGGATGAATCCAGTTGGGGAACCTGTAGCCTATAGTCAATATGGCTATTGCTATCAGTAAAAGCTTCTTCAATTACATTATCATTTATTTATAGTGGAAAAATATCCACTAAAGAACTAAGCATATCTATATACTATCTTCCTTTAATTATTTATAATGATGGCTCTTGTCCTAAAATCACACAGTTTCACCCATAAGATTTAAAAACGAATATAAACTATTCAAACACATCAGCATCTCTCTCTCTCTCTCTCTCTCTCTCTCTCTCTCTCTCTCTCTCTCTCTCACACACACACACACACACACACACACACACACACACACTTAAATTAAGCTGAGTTGCCAGGCAAAAGGAAGAGATCTATTATTAGCATGAAATTCGTGTACTGGGGAGAGGAGGGGAAGCGGATGTGTGTCCCTCATCCCAGGCTGCACCCTCTCCAATTTGGGACTCCTCAAGGGATGTCTGACTGCCTGTTTAGGCCCAATCCAGGACTGCTAGCTCCCAACCTGCCTTCCTAATTGCCTCTATCTGCTTCTGCCTGACAGAGTCATCACACCCTCATCAGGCCTAACCACTCCCCTGCCAGCCTGATTGATGCCTAACTGATCACCTGTCAGCCCAATTGCCCCTAACTGCCCTCCCTCACACACCTGGTGCCCCTCCCAATTGCTCTCCCCTGCAGGCCTGGGTCCGCCCACCCCCAGCTGCCCTTCCCAGCTGGCCTGGTCATCCTCAACTTCCTTGCCCTAATTTTTGAACTTTTGTTTTTGAGTAATTTTTATTTTTTTGTTTGTTTGTCAAAGACCATATTTATATTATTTGTTTGTTTTTGTTTTACAATATACAACATAAAGCTATTATCAGATTATTTTGTTTTTGAGTATTATTTCTATTAGGAAGCAATAAAATAATTGCTATATGTTATTTTTCATAAATGTAGCTAATTTGGTCACTTTAGTAATCTGCTTTATATGATACATATTCCAAAACACTGAGTAATAAATAAGACTTAGAGAATGATTTTAAATATTAAAAATCTTAAAAACTTCATTTAAAATCTATTACAAGAATAGATTCACTATTTTACTACTTTTATACTTCTCAATGGGTGTTTTTGGCCATGTGAGCAAAAATAATTAATAATAATAAGTAGCAAATGATCACTTTGCCATTTGAACGATATGATTCATATTATTGGTCCCCTGGGAATACATACTAACATGCATCCTATTAGGTTACTTATGGTTGATTATATCTAGATACAGCCAAAACTGAAAGCCTTAGGGATGATTTAAAAACCAAAATAGCAGTACATAAAAATTGTATTTTATAACATTTTTGTGCTTAGAAAAGTAAACAGGTGTGTTTTCTTGCAACAGAGCTGCCTTAGTAAACACAGGAGCAGAATTTCATTGAAATACTTCCAGCTGTGTTAGGACCATCTGTTCATCCTTTTTAGTTTTAATTAGTGCTCGAGACTTCCTTTATTTCATTAATTCATCTGCAAATCCTTGCTTGCATTTTGCCCTCTTTATGGATAAAGAAGGAGAAGGTCTGAACAAACTAGAAATTCTAAGCCATTCTTTTTTCTAGTTTTACTTTAATCAGCTGTCCTAAAAGTAAATGAAATCGCTGCTTTTAATAATAATAGCAATTTTCCATCAAGTGCACTAATGCAGCATCATGTCATAAAAGCAATTCCAGACATCATTCAACATATGCTTACCAGATGATGAGAATTTTAACCACAGATATTTGTTCCATCGTGGCTTCCCCCATGCTTTTTAAAAACCCAGTGGTAAGGGTTGTCCACAATGAAGTCATTTTCTAAATATTATAATTGCATCCGAGGGCTTTCAGAGATGTTTTATTTTCACAGTTACACAATCGGAAATCAAAGTAAAACATTAGAATTTGTTTCAATAAAGCAAGTAAATATACTTCCAGTGTGAAGGTACACTTGACCTTTCCTTTCTAGATTAACTATGGTATTCAGGTTGAACTGTCCTCATTTGAAGAGTTGTTTTCCCTGAACGTTTGCATTTCCCTTTTACCTAACTTTGTATTTATCTACAACAGTGCTTCTCACTTTAATGTGCCTATGGGTCACCTGGGAATCTTCATGAATGATGGTTCTGAATCTGTAGGACTAGAGGGGCCTTCAGCGTTTGCATGTGTAATGTATCCCAGGTGATAGCAGTGCTGTTGGTCTGAGCACCCTGACTAGCAAAGCTGTAGTGTACGTATTACTGGAAGAATAAAACATAAACACCTGTAACGGCATGAAGTTTGCATTAAGGGGTGTTAGATTAAACAGCTCGTTGTATCTAAAAATTGGCACTTTCTGTTGTAAAATATAAAACTGGTAGTTATTCCTAATCAATTCCAGAAGACCTCTCCTTTCCTAGTAATCAGATAAAAATCTAACACATACACCGAATAGAAAAAGTGTAATGAGAATTCTTCATGAAACACATGCAACAAAGTTGTTTTTAACTCTCGTGCTAAAATAACAAACAAAGAAACAAAGGCACATTGATTTACTTTCTCTCCCATTTCAGTGTCCATGTACCTGTTAATCTCCTCTCCTTTTTTGTTGCTGAAATTATTATTTATGTTCCCTGTCTTTATTCTTGATTAGTCTTGCCAGTCATTTGTCTATTTTATTTTCATTTTAAAGGAACCAGATCTTGCTTTATTATCAAGTCCACTTTTACTATTTTCTAGTCATTAAGTTCTGCTTTTATCTTTACTTACTTTCTTCCACTTAATATTTATTTAATTTTGTCTTAGTTTCTAGAGTTGACTACTTAGTGTATTTACTTTCAGTCCTGAGTATTTTCTACTAATTGCATGTATTGTGATTTTTAAAATCTTAATTGTGAATTCATATTTTGGATGAAGTTCTTATATCTCCATTTTATAAAATGTTACAATTCCTGTTTTGAATTGTTCTTAATAAAACACCTGGATATATGTCTTACAGATTTGTTTTAGAGAGATGACAGAAACATACATGCATATATAGATACTTATTGGCTAATTTAAAAAATGAATACACAGTTTTATTGCATTACTAGAGGCCCAATGCATGAAATTTGTGCGGGGGTGGGGGGGAGTCCCTCAGCCAGACATGCACCCTCTCCAACCTAGAAGCCCTCAGGAGATGTCCAACTGCCAGGTTCAGGCCTAAACTAGCAGTTGGACATCCCTCTCACAATCTGGGACCTCTGACTCCTAACTGCTCACCTGCCTGCCTGCTAATTACTCTGCCTGCATGCCTGATCCTACTAACTGCTCTCCCCTGTGGGCCTGGTTGCCCTATTAAATTATTTTTAATCTCATCCCCTTCACACACAATTGTATTTCACTTCTGTATTGGCTTTTCCCTCTCACACAATTCTTCTCTCTCCTTTATGTAATACATTTTCCTACTGACTCATCATTTTTAAAATTTTCTTTCCTCCTTATTTCCTACTTCTGTTCCATCATCCTTCTCCCCATCTTTCGCCTATCTTCCTTCCCTCCCCACATTCCTTCTTTCCTTTATCTTTACCCCTGTTCTCCCTCCCTTTCCTTCCTTCTCACCTTAATTTTTTTCTTCATTTCCTCCCTCAGACCTGCCTTGCTCTCTCCCCCATTTTTCCTACTTCCCTTTCTCCTTTAAGCTCTACTGGCTGTCCTTTAATTTTTTTCCCCTGTCTCTTTCTCATCCTACCTTTCCCTACCTTTCTTCTCTACTTACTTTCAGTGTTTTAATATGTATCTACCTACCTATTTTTTTTTCTTTTCTAACTCCTACTTTTAAAATTTGTTCCCACTATACAACTATACTTGATTTTCATTATAGCTTCTACAGTTCACTCATACATCCTCTTCCCTTCTTTAACTCTGTTCTCTATTGACTTCTTTATAAAGTTCTTCCCTCCTTCCTAAAGCTCCCAGTTGGGGGGTTTGTTAACCCTCAGCTGAGGGCTCAGCCCGGTCAGGTGTTCACCACTCCCCCTTCCTTGGTCTCTCCATCTAATCCTGCTCCCATTCCCACCCTGGGACACCCGGCCCGTGGCCAGTCGCATGCGGCCTGGGCACTTCTGCTGCTGCCACAAAGCAGGAGCACCTATGCCCAGAACGCTCCAAACTGTCCATCACTCAGTCCAGATCCATGGGCACCTCCCACCCAATGGCCCGCATCAGGGGCCACTGCCCTCCTCCAGCATCTGGGTGGGGCTCCAGCCCTGCCCTTTGAGGGGTGCATCTACTCCCCTCCCCCGCAGTGACCACCCCCTTCCACATGCAGCCCTGTGTTTCCTCTCCTTTAACATTCCTGTGTCTGTTTCCAGTTCCTTTTCTGTATTTCTGTTTCTCCTCTTAGCCTGTCTGAAAGCAGGCCTGCCTTCCTCTCCCTCTCCTATCTTATCCCCTCCTATCATACCCTATCCTATTCTAGGTCTTGCAGATTCCTGAGCCAGGAGCAGGGATGCAGCCCACTGATTCAGTTGTGATGTGATGCTGTAAGGGGTAGTTTGCATATTTCTCTATTATTAGTATAGATGGCCAATTAATGCATTGTACATGTTGATACTTATAAGAATTTTTTTTAAACGAATTCTTTGTAACTTACTATACAGCATTCTTTTTTTAAAGCTTGGATGGAAAGTTTATTTTTTTTCTCTCAGCAAATATAAACTGAGAAGGCATAATTGGAAGAGAAAGACAAAGCAGAACAGAATATATTAGAAACACTGGACAAAAACTACCCTAAAGGATTCCAAACAAACAGTATGCATAGTTGATTTTTTATCAACTTTCAAGGAGCAAATTTTCCCCTTATTCAAGATGTCCACATAAAAAATATAGGCAAACATGATAGAAAAAACCATCATAGATCAAACTACTATTACTTAATAAACCAGGTACTCACAGCCAAAATAAAATATTGATATGCAAAGTGATATTAAAGAAATAATAGCTATGCTCATATAAAGTTATTTCAGGAATACAAATATCATTTAACCTTAATAATTTTATAAGTGAATTTCACATTAGAATATTCAAGTAGCAATAACCTGAATAAACATGTAAAACAGGTATTTGATAAAATCCAACAACTATTGAGCAAAATGCTTATTAAGGTGAGAATGCCAAGAAATTTATTCAACATGATTAAGAGTAGCTATCAGGACACAATAATAATAATAATAATAATAATAATAATAATAATATAGCAGTTGTTTTAAAAAAGCAGTCCATTAACATCAGGTTAAATAATTAAGAGAAACACTGTTACAATTATTCAGTATTATTCTAAAGAATTAATAGCTTTCAAAATATAAACAAAAACCACTTTTAAAATGCTACAGTAAAGTATCTCAGAGAAGCACAAAAGTGGAAAACACATAAATTAGCAACTAGTATGCAATCCATATATGAATAAATTGTCCTGAGGTTACAAATATCAACATAAGAAATCTAAGATACATGCCATGCTCCTGGTTGAGAAAACACAAAATAATGTGTCATCTTTTTTCCTGTGCTCACCCCTCAGGAAAACATCACCTGGAACGCAAGCAGGCATGCATGGATTTTACTTGAGAAATAATTCCAGGAGCCAGAGGGAGGGAGGTAGCATTCACCAGTACACAGGAAACACCAGAATGACTTGTGGTCTTCAGTCAACACAGTGGGTGGTTTAGACTTGATTTCACAGTGACTCTTTGAGGGACTATGTATAATGTGCTTAAGAATAGTCTGACAGAGTGACACAAAAAGGGAGCATTTTTCCCCCCTCACCAATTCCCCTAATAAGAGTTACTCTTATTAAGCAAAATTAATTCCTTCAGATTTCCAGGCTATGCATGGATGAGTACAGGGAAGAATCCCTGCTGGTGTCCCACGGTGGTATCTGAGATGCCTTGGAGCAGAAAATTAGAGAGGAAGAAGTACAGCCAAGGGAAGCTGAATCTTAGTCTGCCTTCATCTATTGTAGTTGCTGGAATAAAAGGTGGGTTAGGAGGAGATGAGGCAGAGCTTAAAATGTCCAACATAGGGAACCTGGAATTTCATGAGGGAAAAAAAAATTGGATGGTAAGACATATGCTTGATTTCACTCCTACAACAGTGTCATTCTAGACCTCTGCAAATACAGTTAGGTTTATAATATTCCTGAAAATCTCATATGAGAAGCTTAAGATCAACCATCCTGTACACCTAAAACTAATATAATACTGAATGTCAACTGTAATTGAAATGAAAAATAAATAAATAAAAACAACATGAAGCTCAACAGGCTTTCACAGTATTGACAGCAAAAAGAAAGAAATTCAAGGTCAATTCTAGGATCTTAAAAACTGGTCATTTCTCTTCCTGGATGTACCACTTTGTCACCTTTGGTTATAAGACTTTGTTCCTTATCTTTAACTTATTATTTATAACTAGAGGTCCAGTGCACAAAATTTGTGCACAGGGGAGGGGGCCCTCTCATCCCAGCCTGGACCCTGTCCAATCTGGGATCCCTTGGGAGTGTCCAACTGTCATAGGGATCAGGCCTAAACTGGCAGTCGGACATCATTCTCACAGTCTGAGACCACTAGCTCCTAACTGCTTACCTGCCTACTTGCCTAATCACCCCTAACTGCCCCCCACCCCGCCAGTGCCAGCCTGGTCACCCCTAACTACCACCCCCACTGGCCTGCTCACCCCATGCAGCCTGCTGCTCAGTCCTTTGGTCATCTTTCACTAACCCCCCTGCCAGCCTGGTCACCCGATGCAGCCTGTTTGGTCATCTGTTCAGTTGTTTTGGTTGCAATGGTCGCATATATATATAGATTTCCAAGTCATCTTGATGTAGCTGCATTCTATTCATATATATATATATATATATATATATATATATAGGATTCAAGCACATTATTGTTTTCAGGTAATTGCAATAATTTTAAGTAAAGACAGAAAAAAAACACAAAAAAGATGAAAAAGTTACAAACAAATGTTTGTAATTTTTTGTATGTAATTTATCAATTTATCTTTAATATTGAAGTATATTATTTTTGTTAAAGTACAATTAGTAACAATTTATAACCTGCTAACATTCAAGTGTATTTGAGTTATTCATACTAAGCATGTTTGCAACATTTTAGGAGGAAAAGTTATTTTAAATATCAAAGGTAGACACTATGATTTAATAAAATTTTGCAATTCAAACTCTTTAGAAATTTCTACACAGTAAGAAACTCCTTATGCTAATCTAGTATTTTCCTTGGGAAACTTCACATATGGAATTAATTTGTACAGACCAAATATTAGAGTAATCAATATTTAAGAAAAACTGATAAAATAATTTAGAATGCAAACTTATTGGAGCCAATTGACAGGGATTTCTAACTGATAAGGGAGCTCTCTTATAACAAATACCCATTTGTTTTTCCCTTCTGCACACACCAGTGCTGGTTTCTATAACAAACAGAAAGGTCATATTTCCCTAATTCACTAGAAAAGGTGTGATGTCTTGGAAAGCTTGATTACTTACAGGCTTGTGAAGATAAATGTTCACAAAAGATAGGAACTAAACTTCCCAACTCTGTGTTCTCTATCATGACACTCTTGCATTATATGAAGTTCTCCTGAGATGCTATCATTTAAATAACAAATATATGTTCAATCTTTAATAGTAACATTCTGTTGCTTTCACTAATATATTAGAGATACATTCATTTTTATTCAAGAGCATTAAAATGAATTTTGTCTTTACACAGATCAATTTTAATTATGATACTTCAATTATGGTCATATAATTCGAAATATGAATTCAAAATAAGAAGCCCCTTCACAAAAATAATCCCCCTTTTTATTTTCCCACAATATTCTGTTATTGAGCATAAGTCTTTCCACTGAAAAATAAATTGAAAACATTTATACCAAGCGGTAATTTACAAGCAAGGGGAAACAAGCTATGTAAAGACTGTGTAATTGATAGACTTTATTTATATAGCCTTTCTGAGAATGATTTAAATTACATTTGTTCATAGTCCTGGACTTTTATTTTTAATATCTGCAGTTAATAATTTGAAAAATATGCTAGTACCTTGCAATGGAAATCTGGTTTTTAACTCGCCAAATATAAGTTATCCATATCTCTTCTCTGTTAAATAAGTAAAATGACTTACATTCAAAGTAGGCCTGACACAGGACAGCACTTCAGTGACACCTTTGACCTTCAACACTTCACGGTCGCCTGAACCCAAAATCACAGTTTGAAAATACACAGCGTATTTGTTCCAAGAAGGACAAAACACCTAAGAAACTAAGTTTGTTCCTGAATATCCTGTTTTGGGTTTGGGACAAATTATCCTCAGCTGCACAAACAAAGTAATTGGCAACAGAATTCCAGGAGAAAGAGGAATGTTTCCAGAATTATGAAACCCTCTTGGGAGGGAAATGTCTGAGAGCCACAAAAGAAGTATATATTCAACAGGCATGGAGTTTAAGGAACTTCAATATAAAAATGTCATTTCTGAAGAATAATGGTATCTAATTCTACTTCAAAATCAAGAAAATATGAAAGGTTATTACCAAGAGAGTGTTGACCAGATGTTCTCAAGCTCTATATGGAAGGATGTCTATAAGTTAGATGGAAGGCAGAACAGCCACACACGGAAAGCTATTAAGTCTTAGAAAGGTTAAGAAGTGAGAATGGAAACAGTATTTTAAAGATTAATTAAACCTCATCTATCCAAGACACTTTAGGCAGGAGGAGAGGTAGGCAAAATTGATTATATACTACATATCTCAGAACGTGCACTATAGTACTACATGATAAGCTTATGTAGCAAAGGGAATGATTCTCTAGACTAGAGTCTAAAATAAACTTTCCTACTTAATCTAGACATCTGACTTGAGTCTACCAGGTCAACAAGTGGGTATGATATCCCTCTACACATTGTACACGATGATTTACTTTGGAGTCAGGAAATTGTGAACTCAAACAGGTCTTATATATTACAACTGTGTGGCTCAGGAATATTACTAAATCTTAAAGTTGTATTCCGAGAGTTAATAGCACAAATGTCAGTAATGATCCCAGCAAAATGCCTGCAGGGATGGAATCTACCACCGGTTTGCAAGTTGGTTTCGTCCAGTGGGCTGGATTCCATGAGGCAATAGCATCTTTCACAGAAGCGTCAAGCCTAGAGGACTGGAACACATACATGCACATTCATCTCATGTGAAATATTTGGCATTGTTATAAAGACATTAGTAAAACTGAAGGCCATTGAGCGTCTGCCAAAAATGCTTATGAAAATTAGAATTGGAGGAAAGAAATTCATATGCACACAACTAATCAGATAGTTATAAAGAGGAATAATTTAATACCACTTAATTACAAAATTTTCAATGTGAATATCAGAGGATAACAAAAAAACCTCAAATGCCGATAAAATGTCCAGAGATATTGCTGATGGAATTCTCTAAATGGTAATGCCAGAAAAATTAATAAACTGAACACAATGTCATTTGAGACCTTTGGAGTATTTGCTATCTTTCCTCAGGGGCTGAAGTAAAGCAAATGTGATTGTCATCTAGCAGATAATTGCCAGAGAAGAGCTTTAAATAGGCCAGTTATTCACCTGTTAAGTATAAGTTCTGAAACCATAAAAATCCTAGAAGAAAACAGGCAGTAAAACCTCCGATATTTCTCATACAATAATTTTGTTGATTTATCACCTCTAACAAAGGAACCAAAAGTAAAAATAAATAAATAAACAAAAAACGGGACTACATCAAACTAAAAAGCTTCTGTACAGCAAAAGAAATCATCAACAAAATTTAAAGGGAACCTACTGAATGGGAAAACATTTGCAAAGGATACATCTGATAAAGTGTTAATTTCCAAAATATATAAAGAATTTATACAACTCAACACCAGGAAGATATATATGTACATAGATAGATAGATATACTCTGGTTTCTCTTCAGATCGCATAAATCTTTTGCCTTTTACTAAAGATAGATAGATAGATGATAGATAGATAGATAGATAGATAGATAGATAAATAGATAGATGATAGATAGATGATTGATAGATAGATAGATAGATAGATAGATAGAAGCCTAATATGCAAATTGTCCCTGCGGGAGTTCTACTGGGAGACCAATCACTTGCTCTGATGTGAGCTGACCACCAAGGGGTGGTGCAGAACAAAGGAAGGCCCCAGCCTGCAGCTGGCAGCCAGGGAAAGGAGGCCCAGGCCAGCCCTGGTTGCTGGCCAGGCCTGGGGACCCTACCCATGCAAGAATTTCATGCACAGGCCGCTAGCGTATATATGTAGTAAATTAAAATTTTAGAAGAAAACTCAAACAGAACAAAATAAAAAATAAGAAATGCTTATGCCTATTTAGTACTATATTTAAAGTAGAATATTTCATGCACATGAAGAGAAGCACCTACATATATTTTGTCTAATTAAGGGAAAACTTGTACATAATTAAAGAGTTGTTCATTAAATGAGCTTAGGGTGGTTTCACCATCCAATCAAAATAATTATGCTGTTTTCTGCTAATGTGATAAAAGTATTGCTTGATGCTTGTTTTTCAAAATGATTTTTTAGTAATATTTCTGACATTAAAATATGGCAGCTAATACCAAAATTAACAGAAATTGGACCTTAGCCATAGCACATACTGCATCCAAGAAAGCTCTGTTTTCTTCTTTGTATGCCACATCTTATTTCCTTTTGATGCCTTAGTTATGTCTACAGACCTCTAATTGTCTTGTTAGAATTATTCAAACCTGCAAGAGAGGGGCTGCCAAAAAGTGTTGGAAAAACACACCTAGAATGTGGACCTCTCTACACCAGATAATCAAAAATAAAAAGAATAATACTGAATAATATATAATCTATGAATGTATGCCTTTTATATATTAAAGAATGGAAGAAGAACCAAAAATAGTAGGAAGGCGTCTACTGTAAGATAATGGATGTCCTTCCTTAATTAGTGTAGGTATTTCAACCTCAGGCAAAATCCCTATTACATAGAATGATCCTCTCCTGGTTTAGAAAAAGTTGGATTTACAATTTGGAGATTGTGTGGCAGTGGGCAGGTTTGTCTATTTTGTTTCTCAGGGAGCAGGCACATCATTTTAGATTTATCACCACTACAGATGTTCACAACCAGGAGATACTTCTGGAAACACAGCCCAAGCTACATGGACTCTGTGGCTATGTCCTTACACTAAACAATGCATTTGAAAATAAACTTTATCAGCTCATTCTAACTATGAAAAAATGGATGTTTAGTTTTAAAAATTAAAAAAAAAAATACTGGTAAGCATAAAAAAGGAAAAAAAAACCCACACACATTTGTAAGCCTAATATAAGAGACTGATGCTGAGACAATAAAAGTAAAAGTGTGTGGTTGTTGTTGTTCTTTTTTTTTTTTTTGAGGTGCGTGTGTGTGTGTGTGTGTGTTTTATAGCTTCTGACTACACCTCCATTGCTCTCCATACCCACCTATTACTTCACTAGAGAAGGCAATAAAGGGCATCAGATGAGTGCAATCCTGTCTCCTATCTGACTAGTCTCAGGAAGGTTCTCAAGGACTATCATTTACATTAATCTCTGCCAATCTGAATGCTAATTAGTCTGTTACCACATTTGTCTTTCTCTCTCTAGATTGCAGGCTCCTAAAAATATAATTCTGCCTTTTTAAAATTTAAAAGTAGGAAGGTCTAATGGTGATGAACAAATATTATGTTGTTGAACGAATAAAAAATTTAATGTGTACCACATGGAAGTCTAGTCTTATTTTTTTCTCCACAAGTCTTATTTCCTATGTGACATTTGTAGATAATAAAATTCTAAAAGTTTCAATTAAATCCAAGGCGTTATCTGAGCAAATCAGCTTTCTGTGGCAGTGATGAACTGAACCAAAGGAGAATTTGTCAAGATTTCTACCTAATTCTATTTTTTAACAAATTAAAAAATATATATTTGGTTTAAGCTATAAATAATTAATAAACAGTTAATATGGCAATGAAGGGCTGTATGAAAATATGTAAATACTAGGTACTATTATATAAGTTCTTTCATCCAATATGATTAGATAAGAACTGGTTAATTAAGTGAAAAATTTGGATAACTCTGGCAAATTAATGTTTGGAAATTAATTATCTAATAATTATTTAAAAAGAAGCCTTTTAAAAAATTAGAGAGTAGATAATGAAAAATTACAGTTTTTAATAGTCTTTCTTCTATGATTCACATCAATTATACATCATCTATAACTTCTAATTTTAATTATTTTAAGATGAAACAAACTTAAAGCAAACTGAGAAGTAATTCATGTGTAAAATCTTTGTACATTTTTTTTTTTATCATTTATTGTCAAACTTTTTAAACTACCTAACAGGACCAAATTCTACATTTTATAGAGAAGACAAAGTTGTTGAATTTTTGTTTTTGTTTTTGTCAATTAGACTTTCTTGAATCTTCTCAAAGCATTCAGCTTAGTTATCATGAAGAAAAAAACAGCTATTTTTATGCATTCACAGTCATAACATTTCATTAAACTACATAATTACAAAATAAATACAACTAGCATAAAATCATTTAGGAATAAAAAAAAAACTGATACTAAATAAACATTCAAAGAAATAATGGGGCTTTGGGGCATTCAAAAGAGGAGCCTGGTATTGGCAGGCATTCAGCACTCCACTGCCATGGGTGAGGAAGATCTGCAGAGGGAGCTGGCAGAGTCAATTACATGTAGATGGCTTAGAAGAGGCAGTGCTGAAACTCTCAGCTTCAATATGCGTTCCTATCTGAATGGCTGCTAATTTCAATCCTGGCCCATCTAGCTCTCAAAATGCTCACAGCTGCCCCTCTACTCTCCAGCTAGCAGCCTTGAATATAGTCCAGTGCTTTTCCAAAGTTTCTCCCCCATCTGTCACAAACTAATATTATTTTGGTAAAACACAATAAAAATACAATGGGGAAAAAAAGATATAAAATGCAAGGTCATTTTAAATTATTAGTTTAGCAGACATAAAATTATTGTCAAACATCTATAAAATTTTCTAAACATTTCCTCTCAATTTCTGTTCTTATCTCCTCCTGGATCAGGAGCAGTCCTGTTGTGTGGGAAACAGTACTGAGTTTGCAGACTACACTTTGAGTAACACTTAACTACACCAAGCTTTCAGATAGGCTAATTTATTTGGGCAACATGATCTAGAATACAGTTGAAGAGTGGACATAGAAAAATAGACAATGCCTTGAAAGAACACTAAAGGTATTCTTGCTCTAATCATTTAATATGCTATTTCATTTCATTACATGTGAATGAACTTCCTCAGCCAGCTTTTGTTTTGCATTGTGGCTCAAAAAAGAAGCCATGCAGAACAAATCCTGTCCTTAATTTTGGGTTTATTTTCCAAAGCTGGTTCAAATGTACACATAAAGATATACCAGAATCCTGAAAAAAAATCTGGATACTTCCATATGTGTGTCCTTTAAAAGGGAGGGAAAAAACTAATTTTAACTTAATCAAGATGGGCACCAAAGAGAATTTGTAACATAAAAAAAAATAAATAAATATGGGCAATGTTGGGCTAAAGCTCAAACAAGCCAGGAATAACTCCTTTTGTAAAACTATACCAAAACCAGAAATTCCCTAAATAATTGGCTAATTAAGTATTGCTTGGTTGACCACTCATAGATAGTTTAGTGTAATGTTTAAACTGTGTTCTATCATCATTACAAAGACAGCTATTATGCCAAGATAAGGCCTGGATACTTTTGTTCTGAATTAAATAAAATCCTATAATCATGGTTATAAAAACATCTGTTTGACATTAAGCAGTTGGCTGCTAAAAATGGAGATTTTCTTTTCATCTCTTCTATAAAATCATAGACCTTGGGATAAGTCTTCAAAATACCACTCTACACTACCAAGCAGATATTTGTAAAAGTGCTGTATGTAGCATTTCCTATGTTTTTTCTGCTCATAAGTTTAGTCATCTTTCCAATCTTTGATTTGTCATTAAAAGAAGACAAAATAAAACAAAATATTTTTATTAAATTCATCTGTATTTGCAGAATGTATTTCAACCATTATAATATATAGCGTTTACTATAATAACCAGGTCTCCTATTTGGTTTTGTGTTTATTCATTAAAATGTTGTGTTTGTGTAGAAAAGGTCCTAGTGTGAATACATTTTATAAACTCTCCTTATAAGTCAAATTCTGAAGGTCCTTAATCATTGCTTATTATTTGTAAAGTTCTTAAAATATTTTCTTTTTGGTGTGTAATTTCTAATATTTGTGTTTGTTTCTCTAATATTTGATCTCTGCATAAACCCTTGACTTAAAATCTCAAAAAAGCCAAACACATCAAATAGCATTATTTCAAATGTTATAATTCTTCAAACATAGATTACTTTGCTGATGAACATTTTGTCCCACATGATCTTGCCCTGGTTAAGTCAGAGTAGCCACAGGTACCTGAAGTCTCTTGATAATACCTTCAGTTTGAGGAAACATTAGTGGAGGCATTAAATACTTCATACAAAGGTTTTTGAATTATTCATTGAACTCTGGGTTTCATAAAATAGTGGTAAACTGGTAATACACCTGTAAAAGTGACAAGATTACAAGGATAATGTAAGGTCAACCCACGAGCTCTGGGCCTTCCCAAAGAATACATTGCCATCAAGGAAGGTATCAATTCTACACTTCAAAAAGGAAAATAACCAGCCAGTCTTTGTCTGATTAAAAAAAAAAAAAAAAGAAGTAGAAAGAATCACTTAGGCCACTTTTTTAGGCTCACCAGGAGGATTCTGCATGTCTTGGTGTCAGATTGCTCATTTTTAGCACTTCCATCAAGTAAAGGAAAGAGCAGAGTTGAGGGACAGAGTGGGTGTAAACTGGTGCCGCAGCTGTTCTTGTAGAACACCCTTACATTTCTGTTTTCACTTACTCTACTTTGAAGTCCTCCTGCCTTGACTGGAAACAATTTGCTCTCTCTAAGAAAGATTGGCATTTTCCATGGATATAACGGATACAGTAACGGTGAGCCATCATAAAATAATGTACTGGCATGTGTACTGAGCTAAATCTTCAGTGTAAAATACAAAAACTCAAGTGGTGTCATTCTACACAGAAAGAAGCATGTCTTGTTGGACAGCTCTATATTTATAACTGTGCACCACATTTTTTCCTAGAGAAACTAGAGTACTTAGATTGTTATAATCTTTATACTCATGAACATGCTATTTCCTTTGATTGTTAAGAGCACCAATATTGGGAACTGGTTAAATAAAATGTATGCTAATGTCTTCTTTTAAAATGTTTTACACCTTCAGGAATAAATTTCCCAGATTTACTCGATAATGATAAAAGAATTGGTTTATTCAGCTTCTGTCATGGCAGAGAAAGGTAGAAAAAATAAAGGGTGTCATTGGGAAAGATTTCTTTTAGAAGAAAACAGGACTGGGCTAAGTATGAAACATTTGTTTTCCACTTAGAAGCAACAATGGAAAAAACAAACAAACACCTTTTTCAATGGAAGCTATATTATTTACATCCAGAGCAATAAAATAAAGCTTTCCACATACTTACTTTAAATACTTTTATTCAACACAATTCCCCCAGAAAGCATAAGATCTCATGCTTATGCAGGTAATATCTATTACAAAGACTTCTGAAGCTGACAAAAATATTATTTTTATAAATCAACAAGCTCCATACCTTATACAATTTAATAATATTCAAATGAAAAAATGAGAAAGTAAAAAATAATGTAGATTGGACCTTATTAAATGATAGTTTAATTCTGTGTATCACTGTTGGATTAAAAAGTATGTTGATTTCTTCATAACTACGTGTACTCCTCTCCCTCTCTTTGAGAGAACTCATGACAGGCATGGACAACACTACATTGACTGCAGTAGGGAGGAGTGAAGGAAGGTAGAAGAGGCACAGAACATATAAATTGTGAAGGGAACAATAAAATAAAATAAAATAATTGAAAGCCAAATGGCCATATTTACATATTGTTACACCATAGCCTAGGGCTTGAGCTTTCCTCTCAATGTACTTTTCATGTTGTAATTATGTCTTTGTGTATTTTCACTTCTCTGTCTTTGTATTAAATTTATTATCCATGGGTAAATGTGCCAACTTAAACTTCTCAATCCTGGCTGCACAGAATTAGGTTTGTCTGGGTCAGTATTTTCCCACTCACAGGAAAGTGCACTGTGTCCTTCTGGGCTCCTTCTCCTGAGCCAATATTTCCTGAGTTCTAATTAGCTCCTTGATTTTCTCAAGCCCCTGAATGAACATTCAATTCTCCAGGACTGCTGGATAGTCTACTTGGCCCCAATTAAATTTGTGCTGAGATGTCTAATGTTTCAGTTCTTCTAGTTCTTTGCGTACAGAACTATCCCCCACTCTGGTGTCAATGCCAGATGCAATAGATCCCCTATCCATCCTGAAATATTCCAGTAAGGGAGTAGCTCTGCGCCAATGTTAAATCAAGATATAACACCATCAATTCCAAAATTCCATTCAGAAAAGAAGAAGGAGGAGGAGGGAGAAAGAAGGAGGGGAAGGGTGAGATGAAAAGAGTAAAAGGAAAATAGGGAAAAGGTGGGAAGAAAGATTGTAAGAGGTAAATACATAGTTATTAAAGTGTGCAAGAACCATACATAAGTAAATAAATAGGAAGACTTCTTTTAGAAGGTAGGGCCAAAGGATTTCTAAAAAAATAAATGAAATACTTATTGAGAGATAGAGGAACAATCCAGAAATGCTCAAAGTTTCCTCATGCACTCAATAAGAAAAGACAAAAGAGAAGAGGAAATAAAGAAAAATTTAAAATAACAGTTTTAAAAATAAAAGAATATTCTGGCCTAATATCAAAGGATCCACATAGTGATAGATAAAAACAAACAAACAAAAAAACCCCACAAAAATGACAGTTAGAAAGATGCTCATGAAATATAAAAGATAAAATGTTATAGTGTGTGGGATAAAAAACAGTCTATGTCAGGCTACTGATTTTGACAAAAATCACAATGACAATGAACAATATGTCTGAAGGAAAAAGATTTTAAAGCATAATCCACCTAACATGTATTGGGGGAAAATGTTAATAATTAGATGCATTTTGACTCAAAGCATACCTCAGAAGCACTCTTACTAAATAACATCAAGAAATAATCCAACAAAGAAGAACTCGAAGAATCCAAGAATTATTTCCTTTGGAAATCAATGGAAAGAAATATCTGCTGGAAACTTTCAAGAATGCTTTAAAAAGGGATTTCCACTTTAGGACATTTGACAAGCAGTATAATTAGAAACCGGCTTATTTTAGAGAGATAGTTGAAAACTACACTCACTTAGTCTGTCAAGATAAATAAAATACAGTTGGAAATTCCATGGGAAGTAAAAGCTAAAAAGAATACAAAATAAATAGAAAGCATGTTATTATTTTGAGCAATTGACAGATTATTTTTAAAAGGGGAATCTGACCTTGATGCTTAGAACATTTTCCTGGTGCAATAGGCATTTATCTTCAGACTGTTATTCTCTTCTGTGTATACCTAACCACAGTTAAAAGTTCTGCAATGCATGATATTTGAATATTCTTTAATATTATAAAATCTATTTGTTGGTTTTACATTTTTGGAACCAACTTATAGAGAAAGTACTAAAGGCTTCTTTATAATATAAATAACATATAAATTTTATGAACAATGATAATTAGTTCTTTCAATAAACATCTAAGTGTCTGCTCTGTGCTAGGCACTGTTCTAATAACAGTGGATTCAACAGTAAAAAATAGACAAAATTCCTAACTTCCTTAAGCTTATAGGGAGAAACATAACCAAGATAGTAATACATATATAGGGTAAAATGAGATAATGGTGAATGTTCTTGTATAAAATAAAGCAGGACAGAGTAAAAAAGATGAAAGAGGGTATGCAGATATTTTATAAAGGGGCGTAAAGCCAATGCTCTCAGAGAGAGTGGAAACACGCTACATCAGTTCATAGGAGGAGCACTCCAGGGAATGCATCTAAGATCCAGTGACTCAAGTACTGATTGGTCCCTTTTAGCTTCCAGCAAGAAGCCCAATGCCAGAGAAGAGAGAACTGATGAGGAGGAGTAGAGCTAAGGGCTCAATAGAAGGCTAGGACAGATGTTGAATGCAAAGCTTTGTTTGGATCTTGAATTATTTTCTAAATATGATGAGGAGGCCCTAGAGGATTTCAGCTGAGCAATTTCTAGTACCAACTGGGGGCTAGATAAGAAAGGGGGACCTTACACAGGATGGCAAGATACACTCTAAAAAGTTGGTTGCTCAAGAAAAACAGTTTCAAATACATCACTTAAAGTTGTGAAGGCAACTACAATAATATAATAAATCAAGCAATACAACTTTAAAAAAAACTGAAAGAATTTAAAGGAAAGAAAAAGTGGGTAATGTAATTATTTACATTAATTTCTTGTCCTTCACAGCTACTGCTAAAAATAGATGAAATAAGAAAAAAGGTGTATTAATAGTAAAAATAGGCCATAGACTAGGGCTGAAGAGAAAAAAGGTGATAAATTTCATTTTATATCCTTATTTACTGTGTGTGATTTATTATGCCTTGCTGATGCTTTTGTTGAACTTTCATTTTAAGTTTTGTTAAAAGCAATTTAGAAAAGCTGAAAATTATGCTTTTTGCCTTATTAAGAACATTCATCATAATTTTCCAGTCTTACCATAGTAGAGACCATTAGCATAGAAGTATAGTATTTTTTTAGATTATAATCTCATTGTAACATGTTCAGAAATACTATTATATCAAACCTAAAACACATATTTCCATGCATCTGAATATCTTTACATAGGGAAAATATATCAACAGTCTTTCTACTTTGCATTAGCATATTCTATATAAATACTCTGATTTCAATTTCAAGGTAATTCCCAATGCAGTTTTTCCTATGAAATATGAATGATACTCATGATTACATAAGGCTACACTGTCACCTTTGTTTATTCCTGATTGACTTTTAACAGTAAAAATAAAAATGGTGGAAAATAAGTTCATAATCTGGAGACTATAATAAAAATAAAACACCAATTAATATCACCAATGTCATAATTATCAGTTTAACTTCTGCTTTTCAATATAGCTTAAAAAATCATGAGTTGGTAATCAGAAGAATATTTTAAATCTCCATGTCAGTCTTTAGTTATCTTAATACATTTTGGATTTTTGCAGTGAAAGTATTTCAAGATCTCTTAAATAAACTAAAAATAGTCACAACACATTTTAAAAGAAAATATTACAAAGGTAATTATCAGTGTCTAAAATAAAGACTTTCATTTATAAAGGTATTAGAGGCCCGGTGTATGAATCTGTACACCAGTGGGGTCCTTTGGCTTGGCCTGCGGGATTGAACCAATTGACATCCCCCGAAGGGTGCTGGACTGTGAGAGGACACAGGCCAGATGGAGGTCCCCCACTGGTGCATTGTGGCTGGGGAGGGACACAGGAGCTTAGCCAGCTGGAGAGAGACCTCGGGAAGGCTCTGAGTCTAGAGTGTATCCAGCCTGCTTTGCTCAGCCCTGATAGGCTGTACCTCAGCAGTAAGCTAACCTGCCAGTCAGAGCATCTGCCCCCTGGTGGTCAGTGCACATCATAGTAAGCGGTTGAGCGGCCTTAGCATATCATTAGCATATTACGCTTAGATTGGTTTAATTGAACTGATGACCAGATGACCGGTCATTTAGCATATTAGGCTTTTATTACATAGGATTTTCAAAAACATTCTTCTTTTATAAGTAAGGTTACCATACTATTTTTGAATATTCATGTTGAAAATACTAATATCTGATTTATAATATTTAATACATTTAACATTTGACTGTTTATTATTCTAGTTTCTTTAAATTACTCAACTTTGTACCTTTATTTAAAAATTAACAAAAGTACACATTTTTAAATGTTAAAAATTAGAAAATAACAGGATGTAGAATTAGCAAAGAGTACTATATCTATTTTTATCAACTCAATAAATAATAAATTTTAAATAAATAAATAAATAAATAAATAAATTCCTCATTCAGTAAGCATCAATATACTTTATGGTGGTTTTAGGAATTTTGTTAGTAATAAAAAGATAATGTTACATAATATTTTATAAAATACAATTCCTAATAATCTTAGTAATTCTTATGTCTTTAAGGATACTTTTATCACTAGTTTCTAGTTATAGAGCTCGACTATTATCTTAGTACTAATTTTAATTGATGTGAATGGTTCTTGAGTATTTGGAAATTTTCTTTACTATGAGATTTAATTCTCAGTAAAAGTTTATGATTAGAAGTTCAGGAGATTCTAAAATGGTAGTGGAGTAAGTGGAAGCTACACTGGTACTACCAGGACCAAACAGAAACTACAACTAAAATACCAAAAACACCCTGAAAAATTAATGACTAGTTGGAGAGAACTTTGACAACCAAGGTGGAAGGTGGATACCACATAGAGACTGGTAGGAAGTGTGAGATGCAAAAGGGATGGCTGGGATCTCACATACAGTATCTGAAGTTCCAGGGGGATTTCTTAGCTGTGTGTGTGTGAGGGGGGGGAGGGCGCGAGGGGAAGGTTCCCCACTAAGAACTCTGGGGCCTAAACCCCAAGCTGGGCTCCCCAGCAGAGGCCCCACATCTGAAGAAGGTGGCTATATAATATCTCTGTGTGAAAAGCAGCAAGGTCTGCAAATGAGAGACAGCTGGAAATATAGGCACCTTATTAAAGGGCCAACACACAAAATTCCATATGCAGCCATTCACCTTGGGCTCTGGCAAAAGGACAGCAGAGTAGATTAGAGCTATGTGAACAGAAGGCTCTTGGGTTGGAACTTGGAGGGCAGACACCCTGGTTTTCCATGCTGAGTCATTTCCTCACACTGCAGAGGACATCTTTCTCCAGTGAACCATTGCTATCCATGGCAGCTATTGTTACCTGTCCTTATTGTAAGACCCCTCTCCCCAACCTGTAGGTAGATAGCCTGAGGCTAATCAAAACTGTGTGTTAATGGAAATGCAGGTAGGAGTCTCTGAAGACCTTAAGTGTTTGCCAGATACAATCTGGGGCCTGGGGCTAGGAAAAGCACACCCTGGGACACACATTGTGTCCTTTCCCAAGGCACCCAGCCACAGCAGAGGGAGCTACAAGTTATGGATTGCTGATTTTTCCAAACAGGGTACTCAGGGGTGGTCAGAAATAGCTTCTGACACTATCCTGCACTAGGGACTGGGAGGAATAGCAGTTCTACCAAATACATAGACACTGATAATCAGAGAGATGCAAATTAAAATAATGAGTTATCACCCCACACCTGTCAGAAAAGAAAACCCTAATACACTGCTGGTGAGAATGCAGACTGGTGCAGCCATTATTGAAAACAGCATGGAGTTTCCTCAAAAATTAAACGTGGAACTACCATTTGACCCAACAATCTCATTTCTCAGAATCTATCCTAAGAAATCCAAAACGACAATCAGAAAGAATATATGCATCCCTATTCACATAGCAGCACAATTTAAGATAGTTAAGATCTAGAAACAACCCCAACGCCCATCAGTAGATGATTGGATAATAAAACTGTGGTACATTTACACCGTGGGATACTGTGCAGCAGTAAAAAAGAAGGATCCCGTAATATTTGAGACAGTATGAATGGACCTGGAGATAATTATGCTAAACAAATAAGCCAGTAAAAGAAAAACAGATACCACATTATCTCACTCATATGTGGAATCTAATGAATAAAATAAAGCGATGAACAAAATAGATCTAGAGACACAGGTGCATGGAACAGACTGTTGAATCTCAGAGAGAAGGTAGAGGGGAGTGGGTGGATGGAAAGAGCTAAACCAAAGAACTTGTATGCATATCTGCATAACCCATGGACACAGACAATAAAGTGGTGAAGTCCTGCTGAGTGGAGGCCAGTTAGAAGAGGTCAATGGGAAAAAAAGGGGGACATATGACATACTTTCAACAATAAATATATATTTTAAAATTTCAAGGATGACTTTTCTCCATTTGCTAGGATGGAGATATTAATATTATTAATATTCTCATCATCGTCAACATCTTCATCATCATTATATGATAACCAATGGAGAACAACTAAGATTTTGGTGAATGACCCAGGAAGAATGACAAGGTGGGGTGAACATTCTTAAGGCTGAGATTAGGAAATACTAATCAAGTTTTAGGTCAAAGAAACAAAGGCAACTCTAGCTTAAGTAATGCCATGCCCAACTTTTTCCAGAGTAGTACCGAAAGGTGCTGATGCTGCTGTGTTTTCAGTAAAGTTGTGAGATGACACTGACACAACTCAATTTCTTCTCAGAGAGCCTGTATCTGGCACAAGGCCACCTTTGATGTGCAATTCAGCTTAATCACATTGGGCAGTCTTGGCATATGTGTGCCAAGGTAACACATTCTGTGTGCCTTTCACATTTTCTACAGTTGATGTAGGACCCAAGTGTCAAGTTCAATTGCTGCTTTTTTATTTGTGCTCATGCTGGAGCACAATTTTCAAACACTATTTTTGTGGGAAGAAATATGAAGCTTTTGAATACCATGTAATAAGCTATATAGGGAAATATATTTTGAGATAGGCAATGAACTACAAGGAAAGCCTTATTTTTTGGAAGCAATTTCTCACACAGATAAATGCCTCACTGAGAAAATCTATGAATGAGAGACTTTGGGGCTCTGTTCACAAACACACATTCTATTGCAAAGCAATGTATATAGAAATCTAAAGAAACACTGTGTATTAAGTAAAATGAATCCAGCAAAATTTACAGAGTCCTCAGCAGAAAATGTTGCTTTGTCTTTTTTAATTTCAAAGAGATTAACAGAGAAAGGGAGAATTGAGGGGAGGTGGGAATGAAACATGTTGGACTTTTCTCATCCATTAATAAGGTAAAATTATATCAGGCATGTTGAACCATCTATGGTCACTTAGACTTTTATATAGATAGATAAGCAATAGAAACTAGGGAAGCCATAACTAGGCTAATAGCATTATAAAAAAGAACATCAAGTGTCATGCAGTGTGATACACATTAAAACAGAAAACCTCATAAACATGCAGATGTGAATAGAGTAAATTTTTCATTTTAATAGCATTTTTAATCTGAAAGGTATTTCATGAAAGAACAAACAAACAAGGAGTTGTCACCTCTGAAAAAAATTATTACACTAGTGTCAAAAGGTTGATATCCATTGTAGTAATAGAGGAAAAAATGACCAGATTTTAATCCTATATAAGAAGCTCAATGTTTCTGCCATAAATACAGTTTTCTTCCAAAAATATGTATAGGCATAAGCAAAGGTCATTTGGGATTGTGGTCATTAATGGTACGATCAACTGATAATTCCTCAATCATTCAAAGGTTGCTGGACAAAAGCTCCCTTAGGAGGTAACTTTTCTCTATCATGCCTGAATATTAGAGACTCGTAACTTAAAGCTGCTTGGACTCAGAGACAGGAAACTGGACAAAAAAAATAGGGTGTTTGGTTTTGTTACCTTGAACTTCAAGAAATAAAGTAATTTTGCTCTTCTGATTAGGAGAAGAGGATATTTAGGATTTAAAATCTTACCCAGCATTGTTTTGGTAAAGGGTACACAGTGATAGTGGGATACATTTCAGAAAGCTGTTCAGGAGAGTGAAGGTGAAGCAGGTAGATTACAAAGAGGTAGAAGAGAAGAGAAATGCTAATGTTTCAGTAAATCAGTTTTAGGTACTCCAGCATAGGGAACAATGAAATGTTTAAGGAGAAATCCAATGATTTTTAAATCTAATTCTAATATTTATTTTTAAATGATAGTTTATTGATTTTTAGAAAGAGAGGAAGTGAGAAGAGAGAAACATGGATGTGAGAGTTTAACATGGATCTGCTGCCTGATGCACACCCCCAACCAGGTATCAAGTCAGCAAGCAGGGCATGTGTCAACTAACTGAGCTACACGGCCAGGGCAAATCCATTGATTTTTTTTTTTTTTAATGACTCGCTGTTATAATTATGGAAAAAAATTAAAAGAATAATCCACCCAAACAGAAAAAATAAACTAAAAAATAATCACATCAACAAAACAATTTCAATTTTATAGATAAAAGACCGGTTATAAAGCTACACTAGAAAAGAAATCACCAAAACTTTGTAAGTTAATGGTTTCCTGATCTTACATGGGACATGATAAGCATAAAAATACCAAAAAAATGTATAATAAAAGTCCAATCAGGAGACAGGAAAATCACATAAACAAGTAGTACTTAGAATATATATTCCTATTTTGCTTGGATGGTTCAGAGCAGCCTTGCTGTCCCAGAGCTGTCCGTGGTTCTGAATTTTCAATAGCAGTTTAGTGAATACAGTCCTTATCCATCCCTTTTGAATCCATCTTGTCCCCTTGACTTGAACTATCACTCAGAGAAGCTATTCAACAACAACAACAAAAATATATAATGTTATCTGACTTTAATTATTACCTAGATCGATTGTGAATCCAGACCTAAATTAAAAGTGATTTTAAACTCACCCTGCAGAAGCTTCGTACCCAGACAATAAACATTTTTTTCCCCATCAACTCCTAGTTGATATTGTCCAAGGTGAGTTAAAAGCATACAAAAACCATCATTTCCAGTGGATTGAATGAAAGACAAATCTTTAGTAATATCCCCTGTAACAAACCCAAAGCTACAGAAACCACTCTTAAAATTTTCCACTTCTCAATATATTTACTGAAAATGTCTCTTTATGCTATTAAGGAAAATTTAAAGAACAAGTGTTTAGCCAGTTTATTGGTTCAAACAAGGAGTCACAAACCAACATAAAGAACAAAGATTTGGGGCCGTGGTGTTAGGACTGTCTATATCTCTTATTAGACTTGAGTGTATGATTTAAAGTTTCTAAATCTTCCCTTCCTCATTGACAAAATTAGTGAGATATAAGGATACATATATGTATAACCATATACATATAAAATAAGACATATAAAATAAGACAATATGCGTGGCAGTAACTTAAAAATGTAAAGGTTCAGAAACATCCTTAATAAGAAAAGTTTAATATCATAATAATTTCTAAGTACATATACAACTGTTAAAGTTGAATGTTAACTAGAATATAAGTTTATACTTCAAAGATATAAGGCCAGATCTAGATTATCTTAAACTATAATTAATGAGCTACCAAATAAATCTAAGGAGTGTCCACTTCTTAAGAAGAAAACCAAACCCAACTGTTTTATAGGTTCAAAACAAGACTGAATGTTATTTTATATACTCAGTGAGTTTTTAATAATGTGTTTTCTGATCAACAGCACAAATAGCTAAGAGCTTTAGTGGAAACTCCACTTAGCTAGCACACAGCAGTTTCAGAATATTAAAATTAATAAACTGGATGGTAAAATTATTGGACAGAAGTATATATCCTTTAAAATCATAGCTTCAGAGTATCTTGGCAAAGAATATGGAATCTTGCAAAAGTATACAGACAGTGGTACCATGTAATTTGGTTAGTCAATCTTTCTTATTGACAATATAACATTAATTTGTGAAAGATTGCCTAGTAAAGATCTAGTGTCAAAAATGGGAATTATGATTTTTAAAAAAATTAGATGGTCATGGTACTCAAGGCAAAAGATCAGTAGCTATTATTTTAACAAAAATGCTTTAGTAATCTTAGAAATGCCATTTTTACTACATATGAGGTCTGCTTAGGCTGTGTTGACAGCATGCCACTGATTGAAGATAAATGGTTATGGTATTCAATGTATTTATAATCAATATTCCTTCTGCCTCCAAAAATGATGGTAGAAGAATTTAAAATAAAAAGGGCATATGCAACATAGCTTTGAATTAGAACAAGGGAAAATATATATTTAGTAAAGGGCAGGAAACAAATTTATTCAATACCAAAAGAATTCTCACTGTGACTTTAGATTTTAGCTCTGACTTTTGGATAGTCAGAGGAAAGCAAGAGATAGGACAATATTCCATTTCCAAACACACCACATGTTTTTCTAACTTGGGTCTTTGCCTGTGCTGTTTCCTTGAACTGGAATGGATTTTAGATGTTGCTTTGCTTATTGAAATTATATATCTTCCCTAAGTCCTAGTTTGTGCAGCCTTTCACCTATTAAAACGCTTTTGATATTTCTAAATAAAAAAGTGCATCAGTACATAAATTAAACAACCATTTAATTATTGAATTGATTTCCTACACATATAACAAGATAATTGAAATTTAAAAACTACAAAATAGTTTCAACAAAGAATTCTACCTTAACAATAATGATATCTCAGTGAATTATATCATCACATTTTAGCCTGAGTTATTCAGATATTTGTCACACTCTTTATAAAATTATCAATAAAGTCACATGCTCAATTTTCCATATAAAAATGTTTAAAATCAATTTGTGTGTTAGTGAACAAAGAAGATTGATTGTTATAAAAAGGAATTATTTATCAAAACTATCACCCTTCATTTAACATCCCCAAAAACCCAGCTGACTCTATAAAAATTATTAACAATTAAAACTCTGAAAAAGTTATTTACATTAATCATTTCAAAAATGAAAAATATAAGAGTTGAATAAAGTTTTTCAAAAATAATTTTAGTCATACATGACTATTTTAATATTTCCTAACAAAAAATAATGATTTAAAATATTAAGTACCCATTTTGAAAATATATATTTTATTGATTTTTTTATAGAGAGAGAGGGCAAAGGATAGAGAGTTAGAAACATCAATGAGAGAGAAACATCAATCAGATGACTCCTGCACAATCTCTACATTGGTACGTGCCCACAACCAAGGCACATGCCCTTGACCAGAATTGAACCTGGGACCCTTTAGTTCACAGGTCAATACTCAATCCACTGAGCCAAGCCCATTAGTTATAAACTGCTGTATATAATTGACTAGAAGACCAGTGCACAAAATTCGTGCACTGGGGAGGGGTCCCTCAGCCCAGCTTTCTCCCTCTCATATACTGGGAGCCCTCATGGGATGTCCTACTGATGACTTAGGCTCACTCTCCATTGGGAGCAGACCTAAGCCTCAGTCTGGCCTCCTTTTGTGGGAGGCGACTGGGCTGATCAGGGGAAGGTGCCAGCCCCATCACTCCACTGCTGCAGCCACTGCCAGTCACTGCAGTCGCCAAGGTATTTTCATCAACACGGATTCCAATCCCTTCACCATGAAAAAATGACAACTTTCTTTAAGCATTTTCAAGATGTGTCTTTCATAGGATATGACATTTTCTTCTTTATTTTTCTTTTTATCTTCACCTGAGGATATGTTTCCCTTTATTTTTTCCCCTTTCCGCCATCCCGGGTTTGGCCCCTGCCCAAGCCTAAAGCCTCAGGCTTGGGAAGGAGGACTCCTGGCCCCTTCGATTACAGGCTCAGCTCCTTCCCAAGCCTAATGCCTTCGCCCAATAACCAGCTAGGAGTGACCTGGGTACCGAGGAGGTTCCCGGGACCCAGGTATATATGCAAATTAACCACCATCTTTGTTGGGTTAATTTGTATACTCACTCTGATTGGCTGTGGGCATAATAGAGGTATGGTCAATTTACATGTTTCTCTATTATTAGGTAAGATATCAGTAGAGGACATACTATTCTTTCTAACAAATCTCATGCATTCTCCTATTTTATATGTAAGCCCATTTCACTCCCCTAGAGCTTCTTCTATGCTAACCCAATATCATCTGCCTGTAGCAGCCTGCAAAGCTTTTACATCCCATGAGACATATCACTGAGAAACAGAACACAGCAAAGAAAGCCTGCAGTGGGCCTCATGTATCTTCCCTAAGGGATCAGGGAAACTTTTCAGCATCCTTCAGTAAAGCTGGTCAAAGAATATAGTCAGGACAAGAGCTGGGCAACTTACCAAATTTATTTATTTATTTCATTCTGATGTTTTAAATATTGTATTAAATGATCCAGGGCTTACATATTAAAGACAAGTTTCTAATTTTATTATGTTGATGGAACCATTATCTTTAGCAATATCAAAATTTTAATTTTTAGTTATTACTTCCCATTGATAATTATGGTGAAGAAACTTGGTTGAATGTATTTATGCTATGTAATAAAAGTATAAGATAGGGGGATAATAAAGAACTATACTCACATAGGGCACAATATAAGATAAGGCACAGCAACGTAAGGAATTGCTATCCACACTGGCTGGTGATGAAAGTAAAATAACCAAAATCTACCACTTCTGGGGCAAATGAATGTGACCATCATACTGCTGTTTTTGAGCTGCTGTGTAGTGAAATAGAGAAGAAAAGAGAACAGGGTTTTAAATCTGAGAATCTGGCGTAGCAAATTCCTGGCTGTTTTAAGTATATATTAATTCCATAAAGCATCAATTTTCTCCTCCATAATGTGAGACTAGACATAAAAATACTCTTCAACTTTTCCTCCTGAGGTTGTTGTGAAGGTAAAGGAAGTATATCTGACAAAATATTTTTCATAAAATATTTAAGTATACAGCCCATCCTGCATGGCTCAGTGCTTGAGCATTGATCTATGAACCAGGAGGTCAGGGTTCAATTCCTAATCAGGGCACATACCTGGGTTGCAAGCTTGATCCCCAACGTGGGGTGTGCAGGAGGTAGCCATTCAATGATTTTCTCTCATCATTGATGTTTCAATCTCTCTCCCTCTCCCTTCCTCTCTGAAATCATAGTATAATATCAAAGTATAGAAAAAGCCATTCAGTTGTGGGTGTTTTTTTTTGCTGTTGTTGTTTTTGTGTGTGTGTTTTTGTTTGTTTTATCTATGGGAAACTAATTTGACCTTATGGAAAATGAACTAGCAACTCCAGGCTCATCAGCACCAGAGTCTATCCAATTAAGTTAAATAGCAGAGGACACCCACATTACACAATAAAACTTCAAGCACATGAAATAGTGTGATGTGTTCATCATGTGAAATGAGGTGTTTCATAATTAATTTAAACTGGCAGGTGTTATGCTCTATAGTGCCAATATGAAATTTGAAATAACAATAATTAAAAATAACCTATCGATAGTTCTCCAAGTGGAGAAAGGGAAGGGCAACACTGAAATGTCTCCACCTTGATTACTTGGAACAACATTATGCATGGCCCAGCTCTAAGGCAGTTGGCAACCAGGCTGCAGTGGGCATGCCCCACCTAAGGGGCGGTCTGACACCAGCTCTTCCAGCTGCTCTTGGCACCTGACAGTTTTACCTGGAGCAGCCAAAGCTTTGTGGTGCTTAGCCCTACTAGAGTCACCTAAACACCTGAATGGTCTCCCCCAGACTATTTGAAAAATAAATATGCAGGTATTCTCAAGTGAAAAAGAAAATAATCTTTGTGATTAAAATAGTTAACTTAGTGTCTTGTAAAGGGATGGGAGTGGCTTAAGTGCATGAAAATGCATTTTAAAAACGCTTATTCATTATAACAAACCAGTTTCAAAATATTTCTTTGTTACCAGATATATGAAACATTTTTGGTTAAGATAAATAGATGATTTGACATTCTAGAAAAGTCTTTGTCATCATTTATAGCCCCTTATTGAATGGGAAAAATTTTATATTATTTTATTATTTACTTTGAACTTCATATAGACAAATTATAACTTCCTAAATTTGGGCATTCTTGATCTATTCATATTGAGTAACAGCTTCACATCTCAAATGCCACTCTTTTTAAATATATGTGATAATTTACTATATTTCAATTAAAAGTTTTGTTAAAATACAGATGTTTATTAAGTATCATCAATCCCAGGCACTGTTCTTATAGCTGAAAATAGAACAGTTAATAAAACAGTCTTCTACTTACTCAATGGGATTATGAACAACTTAGGTCCTTTTCCCATTCTGCCCTGCCATCCTAAATATGATATCTGAGTAATCAGAAAATGTCATTCATTTTAATATTTATTAAAATACTGTAACAGTGATTATATTGAGTGTACAATAGCATTACATTATAAAAAAGATAGTTTTACTCCTAAGGACTTTAGAACTTAACTGAGTGAAATTACAAAAGACAACATATGTACAAAAATATAAATAATGCTTTCAGGAATTATAAGTAGTAATACTGAATAAGCAAAGGAATTGAAAATAGAACAGGAGCAGAAGTCACACCTTCTGATGATTAATACAATTAATCACCACAGGAAATGGAATCACTAAAGATGGATATATTAGCGACACTACATATCAAAAATTATTCTTAAATACAAGTGCAGTTCACAATTGATGTGATGCATATTAATTAAATATTCATATAAATATAAATTATGTATTATGAGAAGGTACAAAAGGAACCTCTATGACATGACTGATTTTGAAAAGAAAATGTTTGGGAATACAAGTTATATATTTAATATTTAAGTGAAAATACCAACAGTTTATATTATATTGAATATTTCCATTATTTATTTTCTTAACTACCAATAATCTTTCCATGGTTGTTAATGAACATAGGCAGATACCTTTCTTTTGGCAATCAGTAAGAGAACTAAAATCCACTTTTATTTTGACATATTTCTAAGGACCACATAATAATGTCAAATGTGATTATTGAGAGTTGGATGATAATTAAGAATTAAATATCTACAATAGACAATGCCTTTTGTTTAATTTTCAAAAGATGTTTTGACAAAGGAGTGTTCCAGATTAGGCTAACAAAGAGAGATATCTAAACATTAAATGTTTCAAATATTAAGCAATATTTAACAACTGAAATGTAATATGATTTCTGAAAGAAGTTATTTTTTTAGACATATATAAATCTTAAGTGACATGTTACCGGGACTATCCTTCCAGACTAAGTTACTTATTTCGCCCAATTCCTCGGAATGCTGGCAGCTGAAATCCAGCTGGAAGCTGAATGTCCCATGCAAGGTCCCATCCTAAGAGCAACAGGTGTCCAATAACTGGCTGGTATACAGATATAAAGGCCCAGCTCCCTGAGCTGCAAGGATGGAACACCCCACCTTGAGAGCACTTACTGGGATCAGGTGGGCCATTGTTTTAACTATATCACAGTTCAACTCCTCCTTCTGCCATCCTTGTTCCTTTATGCCCTCCATAGATGTTGATCCTAAGGCCTTTGTCCAATTAATTTACTGCAAGACTGTTTTCATCTTATGAGTCTATTTCCTGAAGAAACTCTCTTAAAATAATTCATCTAAAATAACACTTTTACTCCTCTCTGTTCATTATTTCAGTAGTCTAGTTAGTGAATTAGCAATATTTGTAGCTAAACTTTCCAGAGTTTGCTAGTTATAGGTCAATAAGGCCAATATTTTCTAAACAAAGTATACTAAAATGTTCTCGTCAAAATTATAACTGACTTAGAAGAAAAAAAATCAATACAATTAAGTGGCTGTCAAAAAGAGTAATGAAGCCAAAGGAAAATTAAAAAGTGCATCTTATAAGGATAGCACAGCTAAAAATCAATGAAACCTACAGCATACATCAATAGGTAGAGGCAATAAAATAGTCTGGTTAGCAGCACAAGGTAGCATGAAATCTTTGGGTAATAATGAGTGAAAAGTTCAAGAAAATTAGGCATTTCTACAATTTCCAATAAGTCAGATCATACTTTGAACATTGCTTGTCTTATGAAATATTTTAAAATGGAGTATTTTATTTAAAATCCCCCAAAGAGCCGAAACCGGTTTGGCTCAGTGGTAGAGCGTCAGTCTGTGGACTGAAAGGTCCCGAGTTCGATTCCTGTCAAGGGCATGTACATTGGTTGCAGGCACATCCCCGGTAGGGGGTGTGCAAGAGGCAGCTGGTCGATGTTTCTCTCTCATTGACATTTCTAGCTCTCTGTCTCTCTCCCTTCCTATCTGTAAAATATCAATAAAATATATTTTAAAATAAATAAATAAATAAAATCCCCAAAGAAACATTGAAATTGCCATAATAAACTACCAAATATCAATCCCTGCATATGTTACCACTCTATGTAACATATAAAGATATGTGAATTTAGCTCACCAAATCACATAATGTAGTGGAGTTTTATTTACTAGCACAGGTCATCCAAATTGATTTCTATATATTATTGCCTACAGGTTTTATTGATGGCTATACTCATGCCTTCCTTAATCAATTCTACAAGCCTGCACAAACTTGTACACAAAAATCCCATGTTATGCAATTAAATTTTATATCAGTGGTCAACACTTTTCAGATAGCAGAAGTATCAAAAGCTTCAAACGTCCGGTATCTATTCACATAAGTTCTGCTAGATGTCAAATATCCATTTGAGTATCTCTAACCAAGTTACCTTTAGTTTTGTGAGAGCCTATGCTTTTGGAATTACAAAAGACAATATACCACAGCACCATACAAAGGGGAGTTAGGTTTCTTCACTTCCACCTCATCCTGAGTTGTCCTCTTCCATGCTCATCAGAAAGAAAAAAGAAACACTTTAACAGTCATGAAAGAAAGCTACAAAAGATCAAAGAATGAAATAATGTGGAGGTAAGATAGATAGAGCCTCCCCTTACCTCCCCCTACCCCCCGCTTCTGTTATTATCACACTATAGCCAATGCCCAAATGCAAAACCTCATTATTTCTAATCTAGATTTTTGCAAGTTCTTCCCAGTTTTTGCCTATGTTAGCAGCCTTTCACTCTGTCCACATTAATCCTCCTCAGTGAAGCTCTTACTGTATCATTATACTGCTAACTAAAAACATCTGATGACTTCCTGTTGCATACAGTAGAACTTCTGAATAGGGTGACCACAAATGGAAAAAGCATAATTGTAGATATAGATCCCTCAGTTTTTGATGCCATAAGGTAGTATCTGAAGCAGCTAGAAACAACCTAGATCAGCCACCTTCAATGGAACCTCTTCAATGGCCACAGTGGATTATATAAAAATTATCACTATCATTTGTGTCACATTGATTGGAGACTTTGCTCCCATTTAGATACCAATATGTTTCGATCAGAGATTTTCTTTTTTCTTAATTGAACTTTTCGGTGTGACATTGGTTAAAAAAATTATATAGATTCCAGGCGTACAATTCTGTAATACATCATCTGTATATTGTATTGTGTGTTCACTAGCTCAAGTCAAGTCTTCCATCACCATTTATCCACGCTATGCCTTCTCCTACTCTTCACCCCCCCTTATCCCTCTGGTAATCACACTAGTGTTCCACAAAAACTTTTAAAACATGCAATAACTGACTACGTATGGCTCTTACAAAACTAAATAGGCACTGACCTATTTTCCCCCTTATATTGGAAAAAAAACAAAAAAGGGACAACAGCCAATATGATAGTCAACCAGCGTTAATGAATCAAAAGTATACCTATTTTTGTTAGATTGTAAAAAAAAAAAAAAAAAAAAAAAAAAAAAAAAAAAAAAAAAAAAAAACATTTTGTGCAGCCAAATTTTAGTAACTAGGCTATTTGTGCCATGAGATGAAAAAGTTTGAAAATCATTGGTCTAGATAACCAGATGATCTTTGGAAATAATTCAGGTAGAAAACAGCATGAACAAACATCATTCTAAAAATAAAATTTCTTCTTTTGGCATGTCTAGGTATGGACTCAGTGGCAAATCTCCACCCTTTCAAGATAGAACACACTGAGCTACGTTCAATTCCCTATAAATTAGCTTAACAGTGGCTATCATTCCATGGTCTATTGACTATCATTTTTTGATGGATCTAATCTTGTGAATTCCCCACTATTATCTAACAGGTCACTAGACTGAATCGAGTATTTATCTACCATTAACAGAGAATTTTCTACTGCTTCCATTTAACAAAAAGGAGACTCATAATATATGACATTTTCAAAATCTTCTTAATAATGTATTTTCATGTAGACACCACCCACTTAATTTGCATGTCAGGAAACACTAGACACAAAATAATTTTCTCAATTTCTTCTCTCAAAATACAGTATATTCTAATGTACAAAACATGCAAATCAGAAAACAGAGCACAGAGGACGTTGGCCAGGTCGAAACCGTAACTCAGCCCCAGCCTGAATGAAGCAAGACAGGATAGTAGTGATATTCTGTAAATTGGTCCAGTCAAGGCCCTTTTCATCTGGAGACAAGAGATGAACCAAGTGGACCCTGGGCCAGATGTAGGAAAACCTTTTCCCTTTAATTCTTTGATATTTGTTTTAAATGTTGATCCAAGTAGATAAATCATCAAACAAAAATATAATAGTTATATTACACTAGAGTCCTGGTGCACAAATTCGTGCACAGGTAGGGTCCCTTGGCCTGGCCAGTGATCAAGTCCATTGGGGCCATCTCACCCAATCTGGGGGGAGGAACCATGGGAAGTTGGCTGGCTGTGGGGAGGACCATGGGAGGTTGGCCAGCCATGGAAGGTTGACTGTGCGAGTGCACTGACCATGAGGGGTCAGATCATGCATTGAGTGTCAGCCTCCTCCTAGTCATGCACGTCATAGCAACTGGTTAACTGGTCATTTGGTCTTATTAGTTGCTAAGGCTTTTATATATAGAGATTGAAAAATTAAAACAATGCATTTGGCTATATCAACATTATTCATTTTTTTTTTCTACCAGACTCCTACAGTTCAGAGACTATTTAACAAATTAATATATTTTAAATAAACTATCTTACCCCAAGTAATGCCCCCCTAGGTACCAACATTATAAAACTTGTATACTATTATAACCTTATCTCTTTCTTTTAATTCTTATAACCAGTCCTATGTTCTGCAATTAATCACAGACACTTTATTTGAGAGACTAAAAGTGATTTATGTGGCTCCCTGGCTTTCTTTAGGCTACAGCTAATGACTTGTTTATACAATTTAAGCATGGGATAGTATCAACTGATTAATTTAGTGCTTAACTAATGTTTTACTGTTCCCAGATTACCAATATCTTCAGTTATTTGGTAAAACCTTGAATAATTATTATGTATTATTAATAACTCAATAAATGCTTAGTAGAACACATTATGATCTTCTTTAATTATTAACATTCATATATAACCCAAATTACTATTTCATCCCCATAATCCAATTATAAATGACTAAGAATATATGTGCATATATCAGTGTCTACCATCACCTAGAAAAACTGTCTCCTACAGGGAGAACTATATCTATATATAAGAAGAAAAACATAAAATTTAAATCATACCAGTGAGCACATCTTGCCTAGAATATTAGAATAGCTTCTCTGCATTTCTTTTCCTTACATTTATTGCCTCAGTACTCGTCCACAAACAAAACAATAGAAAACACACATGAAGGGGGGAGGAGGGAATCTTATCTTTAAACAAGATTCCCTAGAAACGTATATGTTTACATATTAGAAACGAAAACAAACTCACTCCACCCTGACTTCCTAGAATTCCTAACTTCCACTTTTTCTATTCCCCAATCTAGATTTCCATTGTGCCCCATTATCCCTGGACCCCCAGCTTTAGTGCATTTAGTCCTAATAATCTGGACCTGTCCAAACAAATGATTTATAAGAGGTGGCCTATGAGTCAAATACAGCCAGCAAATGGATTTTGACAAATAAAAACTTAGAGTATATTTCCTCAGAGACTTAAGACAAAGATCCTGAAATTAAGATTCTCTTAATAATTTGGGAGATCTGATAATATTGGGCTTCCATTCTATGAAATTCATCATCCACTGTGTAGAACTGTAAAGTTACTTCAGTTATGTCCCTCATGTGCTCTCTATTTATCTATGGTCCCTATTCTAGAAGGCCCAACCTCACCTGCTGAGAGGTCCTGTAGGCATTTGAATTTTCTACCCATGCATTTTTTTTTTTTTAATTTCAGAGAGGAAGGTAGAGGAAGAGATAGAAACATCAATGATGATAGAGAATCATTGATCAGTTGCTTCCTGCACGTCCCCTTATTGGGGATCGAGCCTACAACTCAGGCAAGTGCCCTGACTGGGAATTGAGCAGTGACTTCCTGGTTTATAGGTCCACTCTCACCCCCGAGCCATATCTGCAAGGCTGATGCTATTCTTTAAGGTCCAGTTCAAATCTTTATTAATTATTTTATCCTACATTGTTAAAGTTTCAAAAATATAGTTCTAAAAATAGGCACTATATATATATATATTTTTTTTCATATTAAACCTCATTTATGTCAAAAGAACTTAAAACAGTTGTGAGATGCAGTTTAGCCACTTATTGTATCAGTAAGATTTTAAAAGCATTATAAATTCCAGCTTGGCTTATAATTGAGAATTTACATTTCCGTGTACTCCAAGTAATACGGTAAATTGGCAAAAATGTCCTGAGCCTCGGGGTAAGTTTGCTAATTTGTTTAACTATTTTTTAATGCATGTACTTTCTGATCAACTAAATATATTTCTAAAAATATATTTCAAGACAATTGTTCAACAAATAAGTTAACATGTGTATGCAAGGATGATCACAATACCCCTTTTTAATCACATGGAGACTAAAACAAACAAACATAAAAGCCCAATAAGAGGAATTGGGTTAAATTATAATGATCCTATATAATAAAACCCCAATATGCAAATCAACCAAATGACGAAACAGCCAGTCGCTATGATGTGCACAAACCACCAGGGGGCAGATGCCCAATTCAGGAGCTTCCCCCTGATGGTCAGTGTGCTCCCACAGGGGGAGCGCCATTCAGCCAGAAGCTGGGCTCATGGTTGGCAAGCACAGCAGCAGTGGTGGGAGCCTCTCCACTGCCTCTGTTGCAGGCAGCCAGTAAGGAGAAAGGGGTCCCAGACTTGCGAGTACCCAAAACGGTGAGGGGGACATCTGATTGCTGGTTTAGACCTGATTTCCTGGGGGCACCTGGCCTAAGCCAGCAAGCAAACATCCCCCAAGGGGTCCCAGACCCCAAGACGGCACAGTGTGGATGGAGGGAACTACTCTCCCCAACCCACCAGTGCACAAATTTCATGCATCAGGCCTCTAGTATGCTCTACAAAACAGCTATACGGAAATAGGATCACAACATATTGTAAAGATTGGTGTACAGAACAGTCTATAGTCCAAAAGAATGATGTGTAGGTGGTGTGTATACACATACTTATATATTCCTGCTTAGTTAAAAAAAAAAAAAAAAGAAAGAAAAAAGAAAGAAAAAAAGAACACTTTATGAACCACTTTAATTGTGTAACTTCCCTTCAAACCCAAACATAATAATAATAATAAACCTAACTGGGAGACAGAAAAAGATGTTTTAAATAGATATTGTACCTTATATGATAACTATTATTACACTGTGCATGTTTCAAAGTTGTACCTGACTTGAATTCTCCTTAGGACTAAGGAAAGCTATTAATATTAGAGAATACACTTGAAGTGAATCACAGACTTCCCTTCATTTAGAACCACAAAATGCCAGCATTTGCATTTAAATTCTGAGCAGCCAAAAAAGAAAAAAAAAAAAAAAAAAAAAAAAAAAAAAAAGAAAAAAGAAAAAAGAACCTGTCTATTTAGATTTTGGATTAATACCCATACCCAGGTATAAATACTCCCTCCTCTACCCTTTCTTTGGAGGGAACATCTGACATGAAGCAGTCAAGTCATTTAGTGACTGACATTGACATAACTTTGCCACAAGCAACTAAAGCAATTACCAGGGCTGGTTTGGGCACAGCTGAAACACCTTGATAAGGCGGCAGTGAAAAATGACACACCACACAACCTGAATGGTTTCATCAGGGCAACACTAAATCAGCATGTATGTCTCCAACACACTCATTCTGTCGATAATGGAATAACCAAACAGAAAGAAAAAGCGATGCCTCGATTTCTGCTGACAGTCTGAAATGGAAATAATATGATACATGCCTGTGCTGTGTCTTTTAAATGTATTTTAGACAAAGTGCGCTTAATTTAGTGTCCCATGAACCACTTCCTATTTTAAACCCTCATGGTCCATAGTTAATAAGTATTACAGAAGAAAACAACTGCATTTATTTGATTGCTCATTTCTTCAGAAACAGTGATGCTTAATACCCTTAACAAATACTAAATCTGAAGATAGGACATCAAACAGTTGGTAAGAACTGATCTATTTTAGAGAGAATACAGTAAGACATGGTCCCAACATTTTGATTTAGGGCTTCTCTATAGGACAATTCTAATATATATTATTGATTTCAGAGAGGAATGGAGAGGGAGAGATAAAAACATCAGTGATGAGAGAGAATCATTGATAGGTTGCCTCCTGCATGCCCCACATTGGCAAACAATCCCACAACCTGGGCATATGCCCTGACCAGGATTCCAACCATGACCTCCTGGCACATAGATTGACACTCAACCACTGGGCCACACCAGCTGGGAAGGACAAATGTATTATAGATACCAAGGTATGGCATTACTTACTCCAAGAACTGCCATTTGCTAAATAAAATAAAATATTTTTGTACCACACCCTAATGACCTAAATCCTGATTACTTATAGGTGACAAAATGTTTCATTGTTTCAATTTTCACCATTCACTTGGCTATCGATAGTGCTGCTCTCTTCCCCTGGCTTCCTGCCCCATAGGGCCAGATCCCACCCCCAGTCTTCCCACTCTGTAATGCATCTTCCCATCAACCACTCCCCTCCTTCCTTAAACACTGTATCTACATTCTCAGAATAATATAAAAAAGTAAGCAGACCATTAATGCTTACATATAACATTGGGATTTGGTGTACAGTCCACGGTTGCTTTGTGCAAGTTGTGATCATACTGCTGCCTGTGGTAGGGGAAACCAAGTTCTCATGAAAATTAAAAAGTCAAATATGTTTCACTTGTAAAAAGTCTGAAGAAATTCCAGCAGGATTTCTTGATTTTTTTTACATATTCTGCTGGTAAGTAATATGGGGGAAACTTCCTCTTTTCTTCTCATAATAACCATACTTGAATTTTAAAATACAAAAATCAGCATTTAATCAATAAATATTCACTTCACTTGGTGCTAGAATAATAGAAATGGGAACTATGTGATACAAAAAGAACTTTGGGTGGTTGCTGAGTCACTCCCTCATCTAGGCACAGAGTGACATAAAGCATTCCAGGGGACATATGAATCTGTCCGCCCTTTAAGCCCTTCCTGGAATCCCCGATTTTCTGTTCTATCAAACTGAAAAATTACAAGGCCAGGGACAATGTGTTTTTTTGAAAATGAACAACTGGCCACCACTCAGAGGAGAAATGATGTAGAATTCAAACTCTGCCACTCACCATGCATTTTCCGTAAAAGAACTGGACTCTCACCTCAGCCACAGGTGTGACTGACTCACTAGCACTGGAACTTCCTGCCCTGGAACATCCTGGCATTTGATCGCTGTAAACCTTTTCTATATTTGATTTTTAAAGTATTTTCATAGTTTCAAGACATAGCATTATTTTATAACCAAATAAATAAGTTACTGCTGAAAGATAATGTTTTTCCTAAAACATCTTACTGGAAATAACTAGGAATAGACCACAAAGAAGTAAGGAAGACATCTTATAAATTTACCTCCATGAACCTATCTCAGGATAAACAATATAACAGAAGAAACATTAATCATGAGCCTATGTAATTAATTTCTCCTGAAATTCATTAACTGACAATAGTATCCGATATATCATTTCACCACCATTTTTGAGATTTGGAAACAGCCTATGTATGCACATAATATACATATTTGATTTCACACATATATATAATTTTAAATATATCAGACACTAAGAATGCTTTATTTGAAAGATTTCCAATTCAATTTTTATTTATAATTTTAATATGCCATATGAAATGAAGTAGATAACACAGGGAACACTGCATTTTTTAGAGGAAAAAATCCAATTTTCACTCTCCTTATTTTACTTTCTCTCTCCCGTATCATCAAAAAACCACACTTTAATTTGTCTCTCACTGAACTGGCATGCTTGCTTAACTGAATAGCAGCTTTGCCAGCAAGGGCCAGATATCTAATATCCATAGCAAAATCATTTCCGATGTTTCTTGGACTCATGAAAAAGCAGCCACAGACACTACAGATTTAATAGTTATATTCAAACATTAGCTGGGATATATTTGATGTTTTCCATAAGCTCATATATGGCAAAGAAAATGTGCCAGAACTCCATCTACTACTTTAAAATAAAAACACCAAGAACTGTCCTAACTGGTTTGGCTCAGTGGATAGAGCATCAGCCTGTGGACTCAAGGGTCCCAAGTTTCATTCTGGTCAAGGGCATGTACCTTTGTTGTGGGTACATCCCCAGTAGGAGGTATGCAGGAAGCAGCTGATTGATGTTTCTTTCTCATTGATGTTTCTACCTCTCTATCCCTCCTTCTCTGTAAAAAAAAATCAATAAAATATAGTTTAAAGAAACAAACAAACTCCAAGAATCTACTTCTGCTAGTTAAATTTAAAATTCATCTCTAAAACACTGTCTTTTACAGTGCTATTTCCCATTCTTTCCTTTAGGATATATTTTATTTGTTTCTTAAGGGCATTACTAAATTAATCAAAAGGTCAAAGAAACTAATTAATTAAATTAATCATAGTGCCATCTTGGTAGATCCCTGTATAGTGAGTTGTGGATTAAATGTCTAGAGGTCAAAGCAGAGACTTCCAGGGACATGAAAAGCATGTCATGCAAGCATCAACTATGAGGTGCACGCCACCTTCCCTCCCTCCAATATGTTCATGCTGTTTCTTAAGCACCACAAATGTACTAGGCATCATGCTGGTGGGGTGTAGGGGGAGGGAAAAAAACAATGATGCATTATCCTGACTAAAAGGACATAGAGAATTTGCAGGTAAGACTACAAGTTCAAGCGATGACAGCTCAGTTTGGTAACAGCTTCCCTCAAACACAAGAGAGGGAAGGAACCAAGGCTTCCCAGGGGTGACGGTAAAGCTGAATCTGTGAAGGCCACGGAGAAGATAACCTAGCAAAGCAGGGGAAGCACCCCAGAGAGAGGACACAGAAAACCAGCTCTTCAGAAAAGTTTAGTTTATTTGGTTAGAACTGTAATCTAGGGTCTAAATGTGGAACACTGAGATGTGAAGTTGCACAAAAAGGTAGGCACTACATTTTGAAGGAATGGTGTTTCATGCTTAGAACTGTCAGACCTTATTCTTCAAACTCACATTTGTCAAAGGAGAAGCTCATTCTTGTATCACGAGTTTCATGAGATGCTTTGACAAAACAAAACAAAAAACACCCCTGTACCTCAGCAAGTCTAGTCAACAATGTCTACCACAGGGGTTGAGAAGTCCCAGAGAAAAGAAAGCCTTTTGCTTATGTTTAACCCAGCTCATGAAACAAACATGATTGTGAAATCACCCTTAAATATTGTGCAAATTACAACAAGCTGAGCTAGTTGCTCATGGAAAACACTTTGACAAATGTTGCTGTAAGAAATGAGGAAGGGTTGAAAGACTAAGCACAGGGTTTTAACAGAAATGTGAAAATGAGCGGGAAGGGAGCAAGAACACAGGTAAGGAAGCTAAGCCAAAAGGCTTTGCTCCGAAAAATTAGCCAGAGGGAATGGTTTCTAGGACTCTTCCAGTACTAGTATCCCATAATACTAACAATAAAATCTTTTAAAAATTGATTTCATAATCATTAGAATCAATTGCAGCAAATGGAAAAATAGACGTTTTGATCGTCTAAATGCATTTAGTCCTTCTGAAGGCACCGCTTACTTTGAGTAGTTCTACTAATGAGCCAGAGGTTGTAAAACCATTACTGAGGAACAGTGCTTTTAAGCACCTATTACATTTAGGGATGCTTCCCTAAAAAAATCACACTACACTTAAAATATTAATGTTGAATTGCCTTTCATACTGATCAGTATCCCTGTTCTTTCATTTTGGCTGTCTCAGCCTTCCATGTAACATTATGTCTTGCTGGCAAATGTTATTCCCACTCCCATACATAATTTTTATGATCACATTCAATAAATTGGTTAGGGCTTAAATCATAGTTATACTTTCCAGCAATATACACATATTATGGTGGACAATTAATGTTTTTGAACAGAAATGTTAAGGCATCCAGTGATTCTTTTGATTCAGATAATGACTGAAATATCTTTAAAATTAATATTATCTGCAAGAACTTGCATCAAACTAACCAAAACATGGCAGCCATATCATCTCCCCTTCTGAGTTTCATAAGGGCGCCTAGGGAAATACTAATTCCCATGCCCTTTTAGGAGGCTTTCCAGAGTCAATATGCAGGGTGGAAACCTAAGAGGGGTGGCTCCACTGGGTGTTGCTCTGTTACATTACAAGGCTTTATTATTGGCAAGTAAACTGACTAGGAGCTAGTAAGGCCAGGTTTATTGGCTGTAAAAGTATACATCCCAAAGGAAGACTTAACTGCACTCAGGTCCTTAATGGATCACCTGTTGGTTACATTTCCAATTTCTTCTCATTGTGTGAACTGTAAGAGGGAGCTCAAACTACTGAAGCTGAGAGCTCAAATCAGATAACCACAGTCTTTCCTCTTTGAAATTAAAAACAGCCTAGCAGGCAAATATGTTGCTAAATACTTTTGAGTAGGTGGGCATCTCTTGCTAATTGTGAATTAACATCAGTGTCTGCCTCTAAACACACTAATCAATGCAAGGTTCCTTTTTTTTTTCTTTTTCCCCCTCCTGAGAGCACTGGATAATCCTACCTTAATATGAAGAGGTTAGGATAAGTGCTGTCACAGTTCTTTCCCTCAAAAATGGTAACTTCCATTTTCAATGGCCCCTTGCTTATTCTCCTTTATTGGACCTCAGAGAATGTCCTGCCAACTCCTGAATATTGTACCAGCCTCAGCTTCACCAGCATTTCCCCAGAGAAGCTCTGCATGAACACAGGGCTCTTGTCTCTCACTGGCCCATGCTTCCAGAGCACTCTGTGCGCCCCCCCCCCCCCCGCCCCGCCCCTCTTCTGTAGCCTGGCCACATACAGAGTCATTTAAATAGCTATTGGAGAGGTTGTTGAAAAAAGGGGACTCTCATTCACTGCTGGTGGGAATGTAGACTGGTACAACCACTATGGGAAGCAGTCTGGCGATTCCTCAAAAAAAATTAATAAAGTTAGCATATGACCCATCTGGGTATATACCTGAAAAGTACAAAATCACATATTCTCAAAGATATATGCACCCCTATGACACTGCAGCATTATTCACAGTGGCCAAGACATAGAAACAACCAAAGTGACCCATGACAGAGGACTGAATTAAAAAAAAAAAAAAGTGGTACATATACACAATGGAATACTACTCAGATATAAGAAAAGATGAAATAGTGCCATTTGCATCAACATAGATGGACCTTAAGAGCATTATGCTAAGTAAAATAAGTCAATCAGAAAAAGCTAAGAACCATATGACTTCATTCATATGTGGAATATAAAACTGAAACTTATGGACACAAACAGCAGTATAATGATTGCCAAAGGGAAGGGGTGAGGGGAGAAGGAGATCCTAATATAAGGTGACAAGATTTGACCTTAGGTGGTGGGCACATGGAGCAATATACAGATCTTGTAACATCAAAATAAAAAGCTTCTGCACAGCAAAGGAAACCATCAACAGAACAACAAGAAAGCCCACCGCATGGGAGAACATATTTGCCAATGTTATCACTGATAAAGATTTAACCTCCAACATTTACAGGGAACTCATACAACTTAACAAAAGAAAGAAGATAAACAACCCAATAAAAAAATGGGCAATGGCAGGTTCGATTCCGGTCAAGTGCATGTACATTGGTTGCGGGCACATCCCCAGTAGGGGGTGTGCAAGAGGCAGCTGGTCGATGTTTCTCTCTCATTGACATTTCTAGCTCTCTATCCCTCTCTCCTCCTCTCTGTAAAAAATCAATAAAATATATTAAAAAAAAAAAAGGGCAATGGACCCAAATAGATACTTTTCAAAAAAGGCCAAGAGACATATGAAAACTTGCTCAAAGTCACTAATCATCTGAGAGATGCAAATAAAAGGGACAATAAGGCATTATCACACACCTGTCAGAATGGCTAACATCAACAAACCAACAAAAGTTAAGTGCTGGTGAGGATGTAGAGAAAAAGGAACCCTAGTGCACTGCTGGTGGGAATGCAGACTGGTGCAGCCACTGTGGAGAACACATAGAAAACACATAGAAACCCACCCCTGAAACCTATTTGTT